>NC_090928.1:237484799-237787829 GCF_040938575.1 Ambystoma mexicanum | reverse complement strand
AACAATTATGCAGACGCTTTTCCAGAACTGCTTGAAATATATGTCTCTGCACTCGTCATAGGCATTTCAACTGCGTCCTGTGAGAACTAATTTTCTACTATGTCCCGTGTAGTCACAGCCTTTCGGCACTCACTCAATGCTTCATGATCATAAAGAAAATCTGACCATATTAGCACACGAGAAAGAACTGACTGAAAACCTTTGCATGGCTGACTTTGTAAGGGAGTTTTCAAAGATAAAGAGAAAATTACCCCTTTAAATCAGTTGCCAAAGGACTATTCTCGTTTGTCAAGAATACAGCTTTTTTGCATATATGTCTTTGTAAGGGAATTTCAAAAGTAAGAGAAAATTACCTCTTTAGTTTAAACCAGTTGTCAAAGGACTATTCTCATTTCTCGATAATACAGTTTTTTGGAGAAAAAAATTAATGTCTTGCTCATTTTTTTCCTCTATTGTTTTTTTCAAAGTATTTTTGTTTTTGGGGAGTACACCTTAAGTCTAACCTAACTGATCATAAATATTTATGCAGTTTGAATTCTACAAATGAAAATAAATGGAAAGAACACAGATAGGCTGCTTGGTTAAAAAGGCAAGGGCAAAACCAACGGTTTGAGCTTTTGGTTAGGTATGTGGTAGGCATTTGCTAGGCACTGATATTATGGTGGTACTACCTGGCCATAGGTTTGCAACAGTGCCGGGAAAATTATGTGATTACCTAGACATTTCATAGCAGTGCTTGGCAAATTCCTATGTAATACCTATACATAAGACAACTGGCTTTGTCAATGCTTGTTTTTAACAGGACTTCAGTGCAAGGAACAGATAATAATCAAGTGACTAATAGCACACTTGGTTAAGACATGTTTATTGCACCATTAGCCATTTACTTCTGCAACCAACGCTGAGCAGACTGCTTAGACATAACTGGCACGCAAAAGTGTGATATTTCAGATTGCTAGAGTGAGCTCAAAGAAATCTCAGGGGGATGTGTTTTGGGTGGCAAGGGGCAGGTAGTGGGTGTGGCTGTGGGCAGTCCATCGGTGTGTAAATAACCAAACAGCTGCAAGCTATGTGTCCTTTCTCACTTGCCAACTCACACTTTGCTGTACTCGAATACAATAGTTTCGGATTAAAGGTGTCACCTAATAGCCCAAACTAAAAATACAATGGCTAAGAGGTGCAGGTATGGACTTTGTAGAGCTCTTAATTTTTACACAAATTGCATGCAGAGTTTCAACCTTATAACAATGCTTGATGACTGCCCTAATTGAAGATGCCAAGAATGGGACTTTCAGAATGTCTCTCCTATACTTTTGGGTGTCAGGCAGCCCCCTGCCTGAAAATGTGTCACGGCGAGAATTATGACTTTGTACCTCTCATAATGATTCCTACCTAATCAGAATGTATTCTTTGTACTTGGCAGGGTTTAGCAGCTTGCCCTGCCTGACAGGGACTAGGGCAAGATGGTGAGTATGGGCAGTGTTTCAGTGCTTTCTGTCATACGTACTTACTGGGGGGTTTCTGACCAAACAAGTGTGGAAGACTGCCCGGCCAGAGGATGTCATGGCACAGACTGTTTATAAAGTACTAACCCGTGTATTGTTTGTGCCAGAGGTTTGGAAGGCTATATAATGTAGCTCCGGGTCGGGTTAGGCTACTCTCACACCAACTGGAAATTCGGCCCCCCCAATAACACCTCTGGCCCACCTAAATGATACATTCTGGAGCCGGGCCTGTGTTCTCAATAGGAGGTGGTTTCTACTGGGAGAAGGTGTGTGTCCATTCGGTTTGTTCCTTGTTTCATTTCTCTTTGGCGGCGTGCAGCTCTGTGTCGGGGCATCTTGTGGTCCTTGATGGTAGGGTGGTTCAGAGTTTGGGCTGTAGCCCACCTGTAGGACCTTGAGTGATTTGGATGGTGGTGCTCTTGTGTCTTAGTACATTGGTTCTGATCTGGATGTGGTTATGATATTGTGGGCTGCTGTTTAGATTGGCCGGGTGCCTGTGTCAGAATGAGTAGGGCATATTGGGTTTCTGGGCTTGGGATGTTCTAGGGTGCTGGGAATTGGCTCATGGGTTTAGGGGTGGAAGCCAGAGTACAGCGTTAGGGTTTTGGTGTTCCTCTTTCCTTGGAAGGTTTAATCGGGGGGTGTATGGATGGTAAACATTGGGAGAAAGGCCTAGGTTTCACAATACAATAGGCATTTAAATCAGCTTGTATTTACCCTGGATTACCTTGAGAGTGACATGGATGTGTGTGTGGTTGGTGGTGGGTGTGGATAATGCAAGTGTTGGTGGTTTCGGATGTGGGGAATGTTAATGTAGATATTAATGCCATTAGTTGCACCTACCTTGTCCGTTAAGGCTGGTTGATGTCTGCCTGGTCCTCGTTAGGCATGTGTGGACACTGTCGTGTCGAGAGCTGCTTCTGATGGTCGTGGGTGGAATTATGCCTTGGCAACCACCCTAGTGATTATAGGTGAGTTGTTAAGGGATTGTATATGTGACTGTGGGCTGAGGAGATAGGTGGTTGCTGTTAGTGGCTGCTTGCTTCCCCTGCTGACACTCGTATACATGATATAGCCTTTGCCTTGTGGTCCTTAGCCGCAGGGGCTTCCGGGGCACGGGGCTGCCCTAGCGTCATGATCTATAAGGGCCCAATGGCCAATCAGGGCACAGGGAGGGCTGGTAGGCGGGCAGCGGAGAGGGAGGAAAGGATGAAGTTGGGATGGGGGCAGGGGCTCAGGCAAGGCCGCACTGCAGTAGATGGGACAGATTAGGCCTGAAAATAAGTTTGAGGCTTCCCAATCACAGAGAAGGCACTACGTGCTAAATTACTTGGTTGCCTTCACAGCTCAGGTCTGAATACATTGTTGAATCATTATTGAATCAACCTTCGGTGAAGCGCTACTTGAGGTGCTTCACATGTCACCGTCAGACACCTAACATCTGCTGCAAGGGAACAGGGTGCATGTGAAGCAAAAACAATGCATGAAACGAGTGACACAGCATTCACAGACATAGTACAGACACATGCCACGAAATTAACCCCCATATGCATGCACATGATGTCCATTGCCCTGATACAGTGTAAGGCCACCCCCATACATTGCACTGTGACTGATGTCTATGCCTCCCCCCATGCAGGTGACTCCGGATACCCACAGCTGCCCTGGGTAATGACCCCTGTTTGTGATCCACAAACAATGCAGGATATGGCCTACAACCACACTCACAGCAGGTCCCATGTGTGCATCAAGCAAACCTTCAGCCTCCTGAAGGCACGTTTCCGCTGCCTCGACCGTAACGTTGGAGCCCTGATGTACGCTCCAAAGAAAGTGGGTAAAATTGTGCTTGTGTGTACAATGCTGCACAATATCTGCCTGCAGAGAAATGTTCTGCTACCCCCTGATGTGGACATGCCTCCCCCCCGGGGATGAGGATGCAGTGCCTGTGGCAGAGGCAAATGCACGCATTGCCAGAGATGACTTGAGGGATGGGAGACTGGCTCGCAAGAGATTGATAGACTTCTGACACATTCACATGGCAGAAGCTATGCATGACTGTGTGACACTCACCTCTATCAATAAACACCACAATGACACAATCAGGAATGTCCTCCCATTGATGAAGTTCAACAGTTTTAATTAAATGATTGTGCCCCAACTATGCCCCCCTCCACCACCAACTCCCCAGCACACTATCCCCCTCCCCCTCCCACCACCAACTCCCCAGCACGGCCACTCAGGGCAAATAGTGTCTCAATGTTATTCATATCCGTGGCCTCTTTCCCTCATGCCAGCCCCCAGTGATCTTGAGCCCAAATGGTGCTGGGACTGGCGCCTGGGCGTACTCTGCTGTGACTCCTCAGTGGGTGTTGTTGAACTGGAGGCTATCGAGCCTGGCCCCCGGATGTGCTGTAGTGTGACCTCTGTGCTCCGGTGGATGGCCTCTGCAAGTGCCAAGATCCCTTCCGTCAACTCCATGACCCTCTGCCCATAAACAGTGAGTGCAGCAGTACCGGCAGCTGCCTCTGCCTGGTTCCTTGTCATGGCCCGTACAATCCTGTGGGTGGTCCCTTGCAGGCAGTCAAGGATCACCTGCAGGTGTTCAAAATGGGTATGACCAATTGCCTCTATCTCCCTCTGTCGCCTCTCCATCTCTTCCAGCCTCCATCTGAAGTGTGGCGATGCTTGGTGGTGTGTGCCGGATGGGAGGGGGGCTGTCCTTTGGCTCTGGGCTGTAGGCTGGGGAGCCATAGGGTGGCGTGTCGATGATCGGCTCACGTGTATGTGCACGCTCACGGCTGTGAGGGCACTCAGGGGTTTGTGGACAATTACAGATAGTGGCACTGGGCTGATGTCCCCCTGTATCACCACAATTGCCCTGCCTGGAGGTGTGCCCTCTGTGCCAGTCACTGCAGCTGCGGGAGTGGGTGCAGTAGGCTTTGGGGTGCTCTGAGTGGCCTATGGTGTTGCTGTAGGCTTGGCCTTGCTGGGTCATGGCGTCTCACAGCGGTCTATCTGCCTAGGCGTAGCCTGTGTGTGCTTTTGTGGGGTAGTGGTGGTGGCAGACCTTGATGGCCTGGAGGCACCACTTCCAGATTGGTCTGCCCACTCATCCTCCTCCAAAGCCTCTGGTGATGCATGAGGGCCTGTAGGGGATATATGCATTTTTGTCAGGTATGGTTCTTCTACGTGTGTTGGAATACAGTACACATTCGATATGGTACAGAGTGGGACACTACACATTTGGGCAGATGACCATGGTTGGAAAGGGGAGATTGCATGAGGGCACAGCTTTGTGGGGATGGTAGCAGCAATGTGTGTGTGACACATCTGTGTGTGGAGGACAGGGTGTCCATGCTGGGGTAGCTGATGTATGCCTTGCATGCTTCTGGTCCTTCATACCCCCACATCCCCTCCCTGGGTGGCAAACACCTTGTGGGAGTGGGTGTGGTGGCTTCATTCATGGCACTGCCATGGCTCTATGGGGTGCTGCTGTGCTGCCTGAATGTTGCACTGTGGTGTACAGTGATTGGCAAGCTGCGCCCATGTCGGCGTAGGGGAACATGTACTTCCATGTGGCTGGTCTGCCATGCCAACATGGGGCAGGCCAACTGGGCCTTCAACATGTTGGTGTGAATGCTGCACGTTGTAGTGGTTGCTCACACACCACAATCCCACTGGCACAGGGTGCACCAGCAGGAGTGTGGTATGCATGGCACTTGGATTGGTCACTTGCCACCCCTTCCCACTGTTTTTAAGCTCAGGGGTGCCTTTGGTGCCCTGCCCCATGGCTGCTGTGGTGGGTGGCTGATGTGGCACCCCGTCAATACACCCTGATTGGCCTGCCAACATGTGTCCCTGTCCACTGGTGCGTCTTGCGCTACGCTGACATTTGTGCATGACATGTGGTGGCGGGGGGGTTTGACTCACCTCCTGCCTCCTGGCTGCTGGCACCCGCCTCTGCACCTCCTACTCCCTCAATGCCCTCCATGCCCAGCACTCTGTTACACTTTCCTCCCAGGCACTGATGACCAGTGGTTCAACAGTGCCTCCTCCAGTCGCAAGGGACTCCTGGCGGTGTTGGCACAGGATTCCACGCACCCTGACAAATAGGTAACTCCACCGATTCCTGCAGTCCTCTCTGTCACGGGTATGCTTGTCGCCGCGGCAGTCACCTTCTGGCTGATGGCATGCTAAATGGCTGTCCTGTGGTCTTTCACTGCCTACTGCCATATAGCTCCTCACAGTGGGCAATGACCTCATCAGTGAGGACCATCAGCTCTCCCTCACTGAACTTTGGTTTTCTGAAACGATTTTCAGGCACCTTGCCTCTGGTCCTCTCTGGTGACATTTTGGCTTGTTTCCAGGTCCGGATGGATGCAGGAAGTCTGGATGAATTGTGTTTTTCAAGATGGCCGCACCAATGCTTCCCGTTCCGGCGATGACACAGTTTCCACTGGCGCTAATAGCGCCGTGGGTTTCCGGCAGTAGTGGTATTTGCACTGGTATTTCAGCGATAACCCTTATTACAGTGCTGTTTCTGTTGGGCGGTAATAGCATTACCGCCGGAGTGGTGCGCGTGTTTACGCCAGGTTGTGATGCAGCGCTAAAACCGCCACATGTCCCAGCGGTAACGCTATTTCCACTCTGCAGAAATTGCACCGGAATACTGCCAGACTCCTGATGACGCCCATAGTGCCAATATTTAAAAGAGATGCATGTTCAAAGCCAACTAAATATTGACCAATTGGCATACTCGATGTCAACAGCAAGATCTTTGCGGCATTGCTGTTGAAGCAACTTGAGAGTTGGCAAAATGATATGGGTTTGAACAAGAAATAGCAGACTGGCTTCTGAAAGCATCTCGGCACATCTTTAAATGGATTCATTTTAAAATGTATCTTGAGCCAGGCCTGGGTAAAGAAAAACAAATCTGTTTTTTGGGGAAATATTGTGAATTCCTGATGGGCTACTGCATCTAATCACTGGACTGTATGAGGAACCAATGTCCAAATCCGGCTAGACTAAAGGGGATCTTTTTCTCACAATGTTCCCACCTTTAGGGGAGTCAGGCAGGGTTGCGTTTTGGTACCCTGCCTGTTTAACCTATATATGCCGGATTTTGGAGAGTATCCGGAGCCGGATGCGTTTGCTACCCCTAAAATACACAAATTGAAACCAATATGGATGGCATACGCAGATGACTTTTTGATATTCGATTGTACACAAATCCTCCTGCAGCACTTGTTAACTGCCTTTACAAAATGTGCCTCGTCTCATTGCCTTAAAGTTAACTCCTTGGAAATGAAGAATATGCATTGCACAAATAAGAAATAATTAACCACTTTTCATTGGCGGGTTGGCCTGGGTCCCCATGAGATGGTTGAGACCTTTCTCTTTCTTGGCTTCCCCATAACTGCCAAACCTCAAAAATCGCAAGTTAAGGAATGGCTTAAAACCTGTGGAATAGCACTCTCAAATCAGCTGAGCAGATGTGATGCAAGGTTTGGCAAATTCTTTTTGATACTCATTCTAAAATATTACGATGGGAAAATCATACCCAACATTTGATATGGTGTAGAGGTCTATGCATAATTTTTTTCTGGACCTTTTACCATTATTAGAAGGAATGATCTGGAGGAGAGCCCTTGGAGTCCCGAGATCAGTTCCTTTGGCAGCTGTCAGGTATGAACTCGTGTGTACTTTCTAAAATGCAGAGCCTGATGGAAATATGTATCGTTTTTTAATAAGATTTAAAACTCACTAAAGGGCTCTCTATTTTTAGATTGAGGATGAAAAAGGGGATTCGTAGTTGAATTTGCCAAGCTTTGCTCCAACATGCTTTGAAGCAAAGAGCAGAGAGCTGTGCTCTAACATGCTTCGGTTTGTCGTGTAATGACTTGAGGGAGAATCCTGGGAGAGTGAAGAGGATTTTGTATGAAACAGACTGGGCCGTATACATGGATGAAATGCATGGTTAAGATTCCCTGAACTATCTGGGTTAAAGGAATACTAGCGCCATATCTTGCAATTTATACTGATGTTCTCAACTCATTGCAGCTGGAACCTACAAGCATAATTACTCCAACGTAGGCAGATGAGATGCGATACCTGTGCTTTATTTGTTCTCCTTTCTATATTTAATCAACAAGAGTGCAGCTATAATATTGATGCCATTTTACAAAGAACGAACACCGCGCAGCGCGCCACACTGCTGCTAACATACACCCAGCTGGCCACAATAGCCCCTTTCCCCCAACATGGCTGTGGTGCCACCTGTTGAAGCAGACAATCGAGCCTCCTTTAGCTCTGCTCCAGTATAGAGAGCCCCCTGGCCCCTGGGTGACCCACAAAGGTCACTACAAGAACAAAGTACTTGACTCCGGTTCACAAACCTTTTAAGAAGGGGAACAATACGTCCTCCTGACAGCACACCAAGTCAGGATCTCGTTCTGAAATCCCTTGACAGTGGTGCTAGCATTCTGCGCACCAGCACTCACAGCCCTGAGTGAAGAAACTCCACGCCTCACAGGGGTCAGCACCAACCAGGTCCAGATGAAGGCAGACCTAACAGTAACCTGCTGAAACGCCCCAAGAAGTGTCAGGCCTCATTAGTAGGACGACCTGCCCGGAATTGTTTGCTATTAAAAAATAACGTCGACCAACACTGAGAACCCCAGGTCTTAGTGATTAGGGTCCTTTAAGGAGTACACTTCCACTAAAGCTACATGGAAGCAACACTAAGAGCAAATACTGAACCAACAAAAGATGGAACTACGAGTGTAAACACTTTTTAAATTTCCCCTGGATGTTATATGATGATGTTTTACATAACTTATTTCACCCTTTCATAGAATCAAAACTTATTTCACCTTTTCTTTGTACTGTATGTGTTGTTTTGTTAAAAGTATCTTGTATTGTATCTAGTTATGATTTACTTGCTTGCATATCAACTCAAACCTTACGGACCGAAGGAACTTTGAGAAATGTACATCACCATATATGAAACAGTTTATAATATATGAATTTGTACAGAAACACGAAAGGTTACATACCATATAGTTTGTTGATGGGGACAGATGTTCCATCACTTTGCACATAAAACAAAATGATTTGAATCACAATTAAATGGTGATTGCATTGAATTATTACCAATGCTGCTGGTATATTTGAAGCCATTAATTATAAACAAACGATAAAGAATTTGAATGCACATCATAGTGCTCCTAAACTAACCTACTGGGGCACCCATACGTTACATATAACATTTTAAACGATTCATCTTCCTATTATGCTTTACTGTAAAGGATTTATTTTTAAAGTGCAAAAACCTATGATGGGAATTTTTAAAATTGATGAAAGTCGTTTACTATCTAATGTTTTCTTATCCTGTGATGTAAAGGTTTAAGACGTGTAAAGTATGAATTAGTATTTTTGTAAATGTATTATCCAAGAAGTACAACAATTGATAAGGAGTCTGTTTATAATGTCTATATTTTGTTGCTTGTCTTGTTTTTTGTGTTTAACTATGTTCAAAGTTATTTTGATAACTGTATAACATTAATAATAAGAAAAATAAGAATGCTGGGTCATTGTGGGATCAAATAGTTTCGGGTGTACCATGTACTGCAAAGAGACCTTCCAGCACCTGTAACACCTCCATCGCCACTGTGGACAAAATGAACTTCACCTCAGTGTACCTAGAAAACTCATGCACTATGACGATGAAGTATCTCAACAGCAATGTAGCTCCAAAGTCCATGCTCAGCTCCTTCAACAGGGTGGTGCTCCGCCATGGAGATTTAATCGGGTTGGCTGTTGTGGGGTTGCCGAAGCTTTTCACCACTGTCAGCTTGCTAGGGAGAATTCTACTTCCTTCTCTACGTCTGGGAACCAGACGTTTTCCTCTATGCTGGCCTTAAATTTTGTTTGCTCCTTGATGGCTTGCATGAGCAAGTTCTATGACTCTTGACATTAGTTCTGGGGGCATGACCAGCTGGGAGTCTCACAATAGTACACCTTTCCGATTCAGCAAACAGCTCTTCTCTCACTCTCCATTTGCCTTGAATCAAAGGGAACGATGTCGCAGTGCTGTGACTGTGTTCTAACAGGAAGTTGCACCATTGCCCAGACTAGAGCTGTTCCAGTATAATCTGCATGTCTTGGCACTTTAAATGTCCTGTAGGGACATGGTCATGGAGATAGAAGCCCTTGTTATCATCCTGAAGTGGTTCCCCCATGTCATAATCAACTGAGTTCTCTGCAGTTTGCCATCTCACTGGGTGCTTTGATAATTCATCTGTAAGTTTATCAATGTCTGCTCTGAATTGCAGTGACACCCCATAGTCTTGTAGTTGGAGCAGTAAATGCACCAACCTAGTGGGAAGCTGCGGCGCCAAGCCCAGCATAATTGGTATTAAGAGCTTGTGATCTTTTACATCCATGCTTTGTTTGCCAAAAATGTACAAATTAAAGTGTTGCCAGCCACAGAGTGCTGCCAGTGCCCCCCTCTCAATGTGTGAGTACTGTGGCTCTGTGGGCATTAGAGCTTTATTGGCATCAGCTATAGGCCTGCTCATGCCATCTTGAATGCTCGTCCAAAACTGTATGGAAGCCTACTGCTCTTGCCTCAATACTAATTAGTGATTCTTTGTTGGGGTTGAATTGTTGGTCCTTTCAATGACTAGGGCATTTTCAGTGACCTCAAGTGCCCCATGTTCTTGTAAATGCCAGTTCTACGAGTGGCCATTCTTGGTCAGGGATTGGAAAGGAACAAATTTGAACTGAATCAACCGCAGAAGATGACCATTGCAAGGAAGCTTCGTACCTCAGAAGGTGTCTCCGGTGTACAGCTTTGATATAAGCCACTTTTCTCAGCTTCGTTGACAGCCCTTGCCTCTGGAAAACACAAAGCTGAAGAAATGTACTTTCTTCTGCTTGAACATGCACTTGTTCCTGTTTAGTGTTAGTCTGTCTTGCTGTAGCCTTTACAACAGAGCAGATAACTGTCTCACATGTTCTTTTTCTGAAGGGAGTAGATTAGCACATCATTGCTGAAGTTGATGACCCCTGAGACCCCTGAGAGCCCCACCAGCATGCCTCATACTTGGTTGCTGACGAGAATCCAAAACTCAGCCTCTTGGGTCAAAAAAGGACAATGGGCCTCATAATGAACCAGGCGCTAAGTGTTTAACGGCACCGTAAAAGGCTGCGGCGCCGTTAAACACCTAGCGCCTAATTACGAGGTCCCTTTGCGGGACCCGACCTTAACGGCTGGTTTTACCAGCTGTTAAAGTAGGGACCCGCAAAGGGACCTTGGTGCTAATTACGGTACCGCAATTTGCGGTACCGTAATTAGTGCCTTCCCCATTCCCATTGAGCCCTATGGGGCAAAAATGGGAATGGGGAAGGGCCATGGAGGCATGGGGAATTACCGCCCCACCAACCTCGGAATGGGGTGGTAATTCCCCATTCCGCCATGGCGGACTCAGATATGGACCATGGTGCTAATAGCACCATGGTTTAGCGCCGGAGTCCTAGTGAGGCCCAATGTGTGATGAGAATGTCATGATTGGCCTTGAGTCTACATGTAGGGGTAGCTGGTGGTAACCACATTATAGTTCTATTGTGGTGAATATTGTGGTTCTATGTAGGTCTACAATGATGTCATCTAGTGTGGGTGTTGGGTGCTTCCCATCTGGGTTGGCCTGGTTAGGCAGCCTCATGTCCACACAGATTCACACCTCTTTGGGTTGCTTGGGTTTGTTGACCACCACTATCGGTGAGATCCATGGGGTGGGGCATTTCAATAATATGTTCCTCCTGCAGTCCTCTTCCATCTCATGTGAACATCATCCTCCCACAGTAAGGAATCTTGGGACTACAATGGTCAACATCCTCACTCTTTATCCACAGATCAGAGCCTTAACCAGAAATTGTTTCTCCCAGCTGCACACGATATGCCACATTTAACCTTATTTAACATTCCTCCACAGAACTACAGCTATAATTTCTCTAATACTATCCAATTTAGACAATGCGAATCCCCTCTATTGCAGGCTCCCGAATTACCTAATGAGTAAACTTCAAGGAGTCCAAAATGCATCAGCAAGTCTATTTCTCAGAATGAAGCGATTCCAACATATTACTCCAGAACTACCTATTCTCCACTGGCCACCCATCAAAAAAAGGGACAATTTCAAAACCTTGTGCATTGCCCATTGCTCATACCATGGAAGGCACCCTCCCCCCTTCAGAAGTAAGTTTCAACACTACATTCCCTCCAGAGCAATTAGGTTCAGCAACGCTACACTAGTAGTAGTCCCTAACATCAATAAGAAATGTTAAGGTGGATCCTCTTTTTCAGTTCTATCCACGCAACTCTGGAACACTTTACCCAAGCATCTCAGTCCGGAAGTGAACCAGTAGACATTCAGGAAACACTGACTGACTGTTCAACCAACCACTTTGAAGGAAATAAAACATAATAGCAACCACCCATAAAGATTATTCTGGAAATACGTGGGCAACATTATGACAAGCATTTGCAAACCTCTTAACACTACCATCTGTGAGAAATCAATTTAATAGATGTATCCCCTGCTGCATGACGTTGGTCTGCACCTGAATTGCTCAGTGAAATCCATAACCTGAAGCCAGGAAGTGATATCACCCTAAACACTTTTCCTCTCACCACCCACCCCTCTCATCTCTAAACTAACTCCTGCCAAATAAAAACTTGTGACCTTATTATACCTTCACCCCTTCAGACGACTGACCAGGAACAGAGTCATACACTACCCATCTTCTATGAACAACCATTTTTAGTCAGTCCTGTACTTCACAACCTGGGCACTGCGCTTACGGTTAACCTGACCCGGTCTGTGCAATCCACATCAAACACAGAGAGTTTCAAATTGACACACAGTTAATGGGTACTTCTGACCTGCATCCATCAACATACCAGTTTTCCATCAGTTTTCTATCATCTGCCTTCCTACATTCCGACCAACCCATCCTTCCCGTTATTCCTACAAATCCATGCACAGCAAGGTTTAACTTGTCGGCAAAATGCATTATAGAATACCACTGTACATTACAGAGGTCTAGTCTGGTCCACCCCACTAGCAGTACTCCGGAACCTGCCTGCAACATCTGACCCACTATCACTAACTCCAACTCTTCCTGCTTCTGCAATCTGAGTGTCTGGATCATAACCCATTGTAGCAGTGCTTAATCACTGGCTCACAGGGATATCTTTTGTATAACCGCCAGTATTGTTACTCATTCACACCCTGAAAATCCCTCAATCATAATACTCACAATGCGTACGTTCTCTAACCAAACACTGAAGGTGCCAAACACATTGGGCCTCATTACAAGTTTGCCGGTCTGGTAACTACGGTACCAGTGAGCTTGCTGGTTACCGGCCTGGAAAACTACGTGTTCTGCTCGTGGGTGGCTACCCGCCCGCCAGGTCTGACCTGGCGGGGGTACCGGCACCGGCGAGCAGAGCATGTCGGATGCACCAGCACCATTCACGAATGGTGCCGGTGCATCCAGCCTCGCCATTCCCATTGCGCCCTATGGGACTCAATTGGAATGGGGAAGAATATTTTCCGGTGCCTGCAAATGGGCAATTACATGGTCCGGCCGGGCCGTAATGACCCGGTAATTGCCCATTTGCAGGTGCCATAATAATTTGCAAGTTTGGCGGCAGCCTGCCGGTTTTACCGGCAAGGCTACCGCCAAACTTGTAATGAGGCCCATTGCCATCTTAATGTGACTTTGTAATGCTCAAGCATTTCGATTGACATGCACACATTCTCTACATGTCTATCACTTGCCCTTGTGGGGTGTGAAAAAGAAACTGTGAATCGGAAGTGACCTACATGTGAACCTGTAGATGGGTAGCTTTCAACTATGGGGTTCCACGTGACATCAGATATGCTAGGAGAGCAAAGCTTGGGTCGTCTATGGTGTCGCTCAAAAACCCTATAGATGAACTGCATCCCCTAGTTAAAAGCTGCCCACCTAGAATTGTATGTTGTGTTATAGCCTTGCTGCCCTGCTCACCCCTTGCTGTTTCTTACGGACCTGCATTGCAGAGTGTGTGTAGAGTGGAATCATGAGGGATGTTAGGCAGAATCCTGTGCAGTTCCCTTGGGGAGCACTACAGAAGATTAAGACTACAGGTGAGAGCAATAAATCCCCTTTGGTTTCAGTCTGTACCACAAAGATTTAGTTGGTAGCTGTGGCTGAGCAGTCAGACTTACCACAAGAGGGAGATGAGCAGTATTCAGGGTTTACACAATAGGGCTACAGTGCTATGGCACAAGGAAACACTGACCAAAGCTTTGTATTAAAAAGGAATATATATATGTATTTTACACACTTGTAGTTAAACGCATTTATCACAGTTATTAAGCAAGTTAAATTCAGTCAAAGAAAGTATACACAACTCCCTAGTTAAATTGTAGACCAAGTGAACCAGTGTGAAAACTGAGCAAAATGGCACAGTGAAAACTAAACACAAATGACACTCTAGCAATTTCTCACAAGAGAGGGAAAGCACAAGTTATACAGAAATATCTTCTTACACACCCTAGCAACACTTCCCATAAGTTTGTGAACAAGTTTAGGCAAGGCAGTACTTTAGCATAGAGAATACTTAAATGGAAACCGAGCAAAATGGCACTTCACAAGTTATAAAAGTGGGAAGAAAAAGGGGGTTATAAGAAGTAGGTGCACCAACACAGTTCTAGTTGAGAAGCAATCTAGAGAAGGCAGTTCTAACAAATTTAGCCAGAGTCAATAGGCCTGTGCCAAAGTCAGTGGTAAAGGGCAAGGGCCCAGGAGCAAAATGTTCTTGTAGCTGCAGTCAAGTCTTTGGTTAACGATTCGAAAAGGTGGATGCAGAAGGTGAAAGACAATGTTAAAAGAGAGGGGCGGCCAACCCAACAGGTAGGTAAAGGATTTAAAACACCTTTAGCACTACCACGCTAAAAGGGTGGCCTGGCGGAACAATGTACCTTAAAATGGTGAAGTGGCTCCTGCGGTGGCGGTTGTTCCTGGTAGTTCCTGCAGTTCGGGGTACCAGCAGAGGAAGAGAGGCTCTCGTCGTTGAGGAAGGTTCGAGTTACTGCTCTACCCAGGGATGAAACCAGCCGCAGTGCTGCCCGACGAATAAAAGGTACGCTCCTTTAAATCGCGGTCCGGGTGGACTGGTGCCTGGCTATCCGGTCTCCGAGTACAGGGTACTGGCGATTTGACCAAGGCAGGTCCAGGAAGGCGATTGGCAAACTGGTTGGCCCCACCAGCTCAAGGGAAGAAGGCTCTTTCAGATGAAGATCTTCTCTCGTCGTGTACAGAAAAGTGGTGAGATCCTGCAGCAGGGCTTCACCTGTGGTTCAGTCGTTGCAGGTGTCTTTGGCTTCTCTCCTCTTTGGCTTCTTAGTTCCAGTGGCGACGTCTTGCTCTTCCAGTCCTCAGGACCCTGCTTTTATGCAAAAAGATCCCCATTCATACAGCCTAGCTGTCACTCACACAGTGGATTGTCATCTTGGCGGGAGACCCTCCAGCCTATCAGGATAGAGTGCGACATGGGTTGCTGAGGCAACCCTGTCCAGGGGTCCTACTCCCCCTCCCACACAAAGGACCCACCCCAGACTCAGTGGTGCCTGAAGGAGGGTTTCTTGGCAGAAGCCTGCCAAAAGGACGAATCAAAGGACCCCCGACCAGGGTTAGGAGTTTAGAGAAAGACACTAGAAAGAATTTATATTAAAGTTCTGGCAAATAAAACCTACCGGAGTAAAGCTTTTTTTTTTTAAACGGTTTTTATTATTTTTTAAAACAAACAAACGATACAAACCAAACTGGCAGCGCTTTTTGCAACAATCACATGAACATCAATTAGTCAAGACCACTGCTCCCCCAATCCCTCCCCCCTCAAGAGCTTGTTTGTCCTTCTCATTCCGTATCTGCTGCGTGTGGCAGGGTATCACCTCCTTCTGAGACTGCAGAGTCCGTTATTGTTCCAAACAGTCCTGCTATTAATACTCTCCATGCCAGCAGGCACTCACTTCTTCTTCCCCACACATGCTACATGCCTCCTGCCACACCACCGTTTCAGCCTCCGCCCATTTCTGCAATTCCCACCACTGCTTCCATCCCATGGCAATCCTTCGTTTTGCGAGCACATATGCCAAGTGCTTCAATTTCCCAACATGTTTAAGTTTTACGTGGTCTGGGAAACCCTCCCAACAGGCAGGACCAGGCCGTATCTATAATGAGCGTGAACCCTTTGTCCGCTAGTTTTTGCGCCACTTCTCCCCAGAAACTCTCAATCACTGGGCAAGACCAAAACATGTGTGTCATATCAGCATTTTCCTTATCGCATTTTGGGCACGCTTGTCGTCCCGAATTTACAAACTTCGATATTCTCATCGGGGTCATGTAAGCTCTGTGCGTTATATACAACTGTATTTGTTGTAATCTGGCATTTCATGACACCTTCTTGTGGTATCCCGTAGCACGCTCCCACATCCCATCTTCCATCTGTGCTCCCACCTCTGTTTCCCAATCCAACCTCAAATGCGTCAATTCCTTCCCAACCCCGGTCATCACCATCTCATACAATCTAGAGATCTCATGCCCCCCTTCTGATATGTCATATATTGTCCCCATAGTGGCATCTGGTTCCTCCGCCAATACAGTCTCAGGCCAGATTTTGCGAATATTCTGCACCAGCCTTAGGTATGTGACATACTGGCCCCAATGCAAACCCGCCTCTTCCCCTAGTCCTTCAAAATCCTTAATGGCCCCCTCTTGCCAGACATCCCCCAATGTAACCAGACCGACCGACTCCCAGTAGGTCCTGATTATCATCCTTAGTTGTTTGTCTTCCCCTGCCAAAGCAACCAACGGCACCTGCGGGGAACACGGGTACAGGTCCTCCATCATTCGACATACTCTACGCCACATCTTCCACCCCAGCAACATCATTCCCGGGCGCTCCTTCATTTCTGACCTAGGCAACCAAATAATTTCCTTCAGGTAGAACGCAGTCCTGTCCAAACAGCCTAAATTTGGGAGTTACCTCACCAGAGAGCCATTTGACCACATATTGCAACTGACCAGCTACATAATAGGCCTCAGAATTAGGCAGCTTAATACCCCCCTTTTCATAGAAATTCTGCAACTTCCATAGCGCCACTCTATTCTGAGTGCCATGCCATAGGAAGTCTCTGCACATACTATTCAGCTTGGCAAAAAACTTCTTAGGTATCATGTACGGAATATTGCTGAAAAAATGTAAGAGCCTGGGTAGAACCACCATTTTGAGCATTGCCCCCGTCCCATCATCGCCAACGGCAACTTCTCTCAAAATTTCATGCTTATACGGATTTTTCCCACAGCCACCTCAGTGTTATGCAAATGTTCCTCCTCTACCGTGTGATACACATCTATTCCGAGGTAGCGGAAGAAACCAACAGCCCATGGTATCGGCAACACTGGCAACCGCTCCAGAAGGGTTCCTCTGTCGCTACCCAATGGCAATATGCTCGATTTTTGGGGGTTCACGGCTATGCCAGACAGTTCTGCATACCTTTCCATTACCTCCAGAATATATTGAAGATTTTCCTCCGGATATTTCAAATATAATAGCAAATCGTCAGCATACAGGGATATTAGGTGTTTCTCTCCCCCTACCTCAATGCCTATCATGCCATATTGTTGACGAAGGTACACTGCTAGGGGCTCCAGGGCCAGAATATGTAACATCGGGGACCAGGGGCACCCTTGTCTGGTGCCTCTGCTAAGTTGCCACCTCTCGAATATCACTGCTCCTGTACGTACCCTAGCCAGCGGCTCACTGTACAGCAACTTCGCCCACCTAACATAGCCCGGACCCATCCCGTATTCCTTCAGGGCCTCCAGCAACCACGACTACCTGACTCAGTCGAAAGCTTTGACTGCATCTAGGGACACAACCGCCATTTCATCCTCGCTCTTGCTCCCCCATTCAATCACCCGGTGGAGTCGCCCATGGTTGTGGGTTATATTTCTGTTGGGGACATAACCTGTTTGGTCCGGATGTATCAATTTACTAATAACTCTCCACAATCTATTGGCCAGGACCGCCGTCAATATCTTGCTGTCCTGGTTCAGCATTGACAAGGGTCTATAGGAGCCACAGCTATGCCCTGGTTTGTTGGGCTTAGGGAGCGGTATTATTATCGCTTCTCTAAGCGATTCCGGCAGCTGGCCCACCTCAAACGATTCATTAATCATTTTTAGCATGGGGGGGAGTACCTCCTCTCTATATGCTTTATAAAATTCGCTAGGGAGTCCGTCCGCACCCGGGGTCTTACTGGTGGGCAGCTGCCTCACCACCTCCTCCAATTCCTCCAAAGTAATCAGTGCATCCAGCTCCTCTCTTTCTTCGGCTCTAATCTTAGGTAATCCCATATCTCTTAAAGTTTCCCTTATCTCCTCTCGGCTGCCCCACCCTTTGACCTCATATAGTGCCCTGTAATAATCTAAGAATGCCTCATTGACTCCTTCTTGGGTGTTCGCTACCTCTCCATCCTCTCTGGTTATCGTCCTAATCAGGGGCCTAGGGGTTTCACTCTTGTATAGCCATGCCAAGAGACGGCCCGTTTTATCCCCACCTGCATGCTGTCTCTCAACATACTTCTTTTAGTTGAGGTTGCAGAGCCTTTCCCAAAGTTCTGCACACTGCTGCTGTAGTTTAAGTACTGGCTCTGCATCTCCCCCTCCCCTATTGAGCTCCCGTTCCAGTTCATCCTCAGCTTCCCCTAACTCCGTTAGGACCCCACCCTGCAGGCCCTTTGATTTAGCAATGGCAGCACCCCGAAATACCACCTTAAAGGCTTCCCAGAGCGTGCCCACGGAATCCACATTGCCAGCGTTCTCTTCGAAATAATGCGTGATCTCGTCCCTGATATCCTCTCTGAAGACCGGATCCTTGAGCGCCTCAGCCCGGAGGCGCCACGTCAGTATCCGCGCTCTGGGGCGGCAGTACTGCCATCCCAGGACCAGAGGCGAGTGGTCCGACAGGACCCTCGCTTTGTATTCTATTTGGGTGGTCTCTGCCACCACATCTGGCGTGGCAAAAAAATAATCAAGTCTTGAATGCAGTTGTTGCAGGGCTGAGTAATGCGAATACTGTTCCTCATTAGGATGTTTCAGCCTCCAAACATCTGCCAGCCCGAAGTCGTCGAGCAGTGTCTGCAATGCCCTGGCCGCTGGGGTGGGCCTATCAATCTTATCATCAGATCTGTATACCCTGGGGTTCAGCACACAATTAAAATCCCCTCCCCAAATAACCGCCCCACCCACACACGCACCCAGGTTGGTACACAGAGTCCTAAAATATGCTGCCGTGTTTTGATTGGGGGCATATGTATTTACAATGCACACCTCCTTATTCTCCACCAGTGCCTTCAATATGACCATCCTCCCCTCTGTATCCACCACCTCTTGTGTAAGTTGGAGCGGAACGTGCGGTACCACCCAGACCAACACTCCCCTAGCGTAGGCAGAATACGGAGAGCCCACTACAATACCTCTCCACTTCTTCCCCACCAGTTCTAACTTTTCCCGAGTCAGATGCGTCTCCTGCAACAGTGCAATATCAATCTTCTGTCTTTTCAAATACATCATGACCTTGTTCCTCTTTAAGTAACTATTGAGTCCCCTGACATTCCACGTTACAATCTTAAGATCCTCCATAGCTCATAAGTATCCTCCCCCCTTCCGTGCAGCAAATCCCACCTGCTCACGCGATACAGATACAGCCCTCTGGCTTTTTCTTGTAGCCTCATGTACAAACTCGAACTCCCCATAACTAAACACACCCCAAACTCCCCACTTCCCTCCCCACCCTCTACCCATCCCTTCCCCAACACCACACTCCCCAACTGCTGCCCAGCTCCATCCATGGAACTCAGGCACCCCCACATCTAGCCCTGCAAGCACCAACCAATGCCCAGAGCTCAGTAGGGTGAAGTCGCCCTAATGGCCACTTAACTAAAGTTACTAAGTGGGGTAAAGAGATCCGCTCTGCAAGGCTCCCCTAAATACAGCAATAGTCACAGTGTGTAACGCTCACCTGGTTCCCTCGGAGGCGCGGGTCTTGACTGGGCGGTGAAACCGTCTTCAACGTCAGGCGTAGGATTCGTTTGGCTCCCGGATTTGGCCCCTTTCTCACCGAAAGTTTGACCTGAAGGGTGAGGTGTCTGCAAGTGGAAAATCAAGGTATTAGTGGCTGGAAGGTTGGGAGAAGTTCCAAGCCCCTCTCTCCCTCTCTCCCCGTGGTACTCGGTCGATTGTTGTGCTCACCTTAAATAGGTGAATGCTGGGCTCTCCATCCTGCGTCTCATGCAGGGGCGCTGGGTCCAGTTACTTCACTGGATATGAGTTCAGCCTCTTAATTGCGAGGGTAAGTTGAGAGCGATGCCACCGTGTGCTGCACGAGCGTGACTTGTAAGTATTAAAGTTCCCTTTAGATTGCTCTCTTCAAATGTCTTATCTCCTTAATGTCTATGTCTTTTCCCTTTCAGATGCTGTCGGTGCCGAAGAAGATGCTCCCCCCAGGTTCGTGGCAGAGAGCGTAACAAGAAGATGGTGAATACGAAGGCACGTAAGTAGAAAGGCTGCTCTAGGGCTGTAGAATGCACCTTAATGTCTCTTTTGTCTTTACAGGTGCCGGAATGCAGCGCGAGCAGAGTTGGAGCGAGCGTAACACAGGTAAGCAGTTTTGTAACTAAGCGTTACTAACCAATGTTCTTTGTCTTTGCAGGCCCGATGCCGGACAAGATATGCAGAAAAAATGCCTTGAATGCTGCCGATGGATCGGGTAAGTTGAACCGCTAACTTTGCCTTTGCCTAACCTGTGTCTTTTGTTTTGCAGGAGCTGCTGAAGACTGAGGATTGGTTCCCAGCAGGTAATTTTCGTATTCACAGGATCCGGAACTGAAGATTCGCTGGAGCTGACACGGTGAGCGTCCTGCTGCAGATGCAGAATAACGCGAAGCACATTGCACCAATCGGGTGTGGTTTAAATAGTCCATAGGAGTGCTTAGGTGTCTTCTTCCACAGCCTCGCCCAGGCAAAAGAGTTCCTGCTTCAAGAAGGGGTCCAGCATCAATGATCCAGGGAGTGGTGCCTGCCCCACCCAGAAGGAAAAGTAGTCCCTGCCAGAAGAGAGTGAAACATCATCTTGCTGGTAAGTAAGCAGCATGGTCTGCTGCAGGTAGGTCCACCCAAGCACTTTCACACTTGTTATGAGCCCAGCGCTTCCTGTGCCGGGATGGGTCCATGCTATGAGCCTGGCACCACCGGTGCCAGGACAAGGTCCAAAAGGTCCCTATTGGGACTTGCTGGTGCCGATAGTATATGTTATGAGCCTTCTCCCAAGGATGTTGGGTAGGTCCTGACTCCTTGGAAGCAGTGGTCATGACAGCACCCCCCCTCAAGGCCCCTCCCAAATTCGTCTTCTCCGGGGGTTTCGGTTTATCAGGAAAAGTTCGATGAAACTTCTTAACCAGATGGGGTGCATGAACATGTTCCGACGGTTCCCAAGATCGTTCCTGGGGGCCATAACCTTTCCAGTCAATCAGATAGTATAATTTTGATTTGGAAATCTTGGAGTCTAAGATGTCTTGTATTTCGAATTCCAGTTCTCCGTCCACAAGAATAGGGTCTGGAGATTTCGTCAAACGGGTTCCAGGTTGCAAGGGTTTCAGTAGAGAAACGTGGAAAACTGGATGTATTTTCATCTGGGCAGGTAGGCCCAATTTAACTGCCACTCGATTAATTATGGTAGTGATTGGGTAAGGTCCCAGGTATCGCGGATTGAAAGTACGCGGTCCTTTTAGAGGTAAATGTTTGGTGGATAGCCAGACTTGATCTCCCACAAGATATTGAGGAGCTTCCTTTCGATGTATGTCCGCACACTTCTTGTATTGTTCCTTGGCCCGCTTAAGGTGAGACGTGGCCTCTTTAAAGGCTTGAGTGATTGTAGAATGCAGATGATCTACAGCGGGTGTCCCAAGATTTTGAGGTGGATCAAGATTTGAAGTGCAAGGGTGGAGTCCATATAAAAGAAAAAAAGGAGTTTTTCCGGTTCCGGCATGGACTGAATTATTATAAGCGTACTCCGCAATCCAGAGAATGTCTTTCCAAGTGCCCTCCGACTGTTGTAACATGCAGCGCAGATACTGTTCCAGGGTTTGGTTGGTCCTCTCAGTCTGCCCGTCGGTCTGGGGATGATGGCTGGTTGAAAGCCTTACGTCAATTTGGGCTAGGCGACAACAACTCCGCCAGAAGTGGGAAATAAATTGACTTCCTCTATCTGAGATTAAAACTGAAGGAAAGCCGTGCAACCGAACGATGTCTTCGAGGAACTCTCGGGCCAGAATTGAAGCTGTAGGTAACCCTTTCGATGGGATAAAATGAGCCATCTTCGAGAATAGGTCCACAATCACTAAGATTGTATTAAATCCGGAGCATGGTGGTAAATCCGTGATGAAGTCCATGGAGAGAGTATGCCATGGGTGTGGAGGAATGTCTATTGGATGTAAGAGACCTGCTGGCTTCTCCTTCTGGCTTTTGCTTTGAGCGCACACACCACAGGAATTTATGAAATCCTTAATGTCCTTTCTCCAAGACGGCCACCAGAAATGTCTTTTTATCTTTTCCGACGTTTTGGCAATGCCGGGATGTCCTTCCATTAAGGAGTCATGGTAACAAGAGATCACCTGTCTTTGTAAATCGGTGCATGGTAGATATAATCTTCCTCGAAAGTATAGTAAGTTCTTATCCATTGTGAAATCTTTTCCCTTGAGTTGCCAGTCTTGCACTTCTGCTGGAGTCAGAAGTTCTTTAACTTTAGCTTCAATGTCTTCAATGGATTGTGCACTTATCAAACCCAGGATTCTCTGTTCCGGAATTATGGGTACTGGTTCAGGATTGGTCGTGAGTTCATCTACTCCAATTCGGGAGAGAGCATCTGCTTTACCATTCTTGTTGCCTGGTCGGTAAGTTATCACAAAGTCGAATTCGGCAAAAAATAATGCCCAGCGAAGTTGTCTAGAGGATTGAGCTTTGGCTGATTTAAGGTACTGTAAATTACGATGATCCGTGATGACGGTGACTGTGTGTCGGGCTCCCAGGAGATAATGCCGCCAGGCTTTAAAGGCGGACTTAATAGCCAAAAGTTCCTTATCTGTAATGGTATAGTTGATTTCGGGAGCCGAAAATTTGCGGGACCAAAATGCTACTGGGTGTAACTGGTTTGTTTCTGGGTCTCTTTGCGAGAGCACTGCTCCCATTGCAAGACTGGAAGCATCAGTCTCCACGATATAAGGAAGTTCCGGGCGAGGATGTTTTAAAACTGGAGCCGAGGTGAATTTTGTTTTTAGTTCCTGAAAAGCTTGTTCAGCCTCCGTAGACCACTCGAAACGTTTATTCTTTCTGAGAAGGGCAGTAATGGGTTGGACTACTTGAGAAAAATCAGGAATAAATCTACGATAAAAGTTGGCGAAGCCCAACATGCTTTGAACTCCTTTCACAGACGTTGGTGAGGGCCACTTAATGATAGCGTCCACTTTTCTTGAGTCCATGTGGACTCCATTAGGTGACAAAATAAATCCCAAAAATTCGACCTCTGTGACATGAAAAACGCATTTCTCCAGCTTTGCAAAAAGTCTGTGTTTTCGGAGCCTCTCCAGTACTGCTGTGACGTGTTTTCGATGATCCGCCTCAGAGGACGAGTAGACCAGAATGTCATCAATATAGACAACAACACATACGTCGATGAGCTCTCTGAGGACGTCATTCATAAAATACTGAAAAGCAGCCGGTGCGTTGCATAACCCAAAGGGCATTACTTGATACTCGAACAGTCCATATTTAGTACGAAAGGCCGTCTTCCATTCGTCGCCCTCTTTTATTCGTACTAAATGGTAAGCTCCTCTGAGGTCCAGCTTTGTGTAGATACAGGCACTTTTAACTTGGTCAAGAAGTTCAGGGATCAATGGTAACGGATATCTGTTCTTAATCGTAATCTGGTTCAGGGCACGGTAATCTATACATGTTCTCAGGTCTCCTTCTTTTTTTGGAACGAAGAACAAAGCTGGGGACTTCGAAGGACGGATAAATCCATTAGCCAGGTACTGGTCCAAATACTGCCTCAGGTGAAGATTTTCAGGTTCTGTGAGGCATAAATTCGACTGCACGGAGGAGCGGATCCCGGAACCAAGTCTATCTGGCAGTCGTATGATCTGTGAGGAGGCAGCGAATTAGCTTGATCTTTCCGAAAGACATCCTGAAATTCCCGATATTCAGGAGGCAGGTGATGACTCTCAGAAGTAGTTGCAACTAGCTTAGTGGTAGGCTGAGGATAACAGGTAGGAGCGCATTCTGGAAACCGGATTGTCTTTGCTCGCCAATCGATTTGGGGATTGTGTTTCTCCAACCAAGGGATTCCCAGGATAACTTGAAACTGCGGAGCCTTGATCACATCAAACAGGATCTTCTCTTGATGTCCATCTTGGCTTACCAACGTCACTTCCATGGTGGTGTGAGTTACTGGTCCGGAAGCTATTTCCGTACCATCCACGGTGGTGATGACGTCTTTCACCGTCTTAGGACAAAGAGATAGATTCATCCTGGCGGCCAATTCACAGTCCACGTAATTGCCGATTGCGCCACTATCAATGTATGCTTTAATGGCATGTAATTGCCGATTGCGCCACTATCAATGTATGCTTTAATGGCATGCATACGATTGGGTTGTTCTGGACTCACGAGGACCATGGGCATGATGAAATGCGAGGTCAAAGAACTGGTTTTAACGCTCGGCAAGCGGACATCTACACTTGTCGGGCGAGGTCGTTTTCCGACTCTGAACCTTTGGCACCTTTATCGGAAGCTCCTACTATCTTCTTCCTTGGTTTCACTGGGCAATCTTGAACAAAATGCCCTGAGTTTCCGCAATAGAGGCACAATTGCAGTTGTCTTCTCCTTTCCCTTTCCTTTTGGGTTAGAGGTCCTTTCACAACCCCAATCTGCATGGGTTCCACGGTATCATTTCCTTTAGCGGAACTCTGTGGTCTTGAAAAAGTTCAAGTCTCAATTCTGGAACTATCTGCTTTTTGATTTTGTATTCTATGATCCAATTGAACCACCAGATCGATGTATTCGGAACAGTCTTGTGGAGGATTCACCACCTGAGCCAGAACGTCTTTGAGTTCTCCACGCAGGCCTCTGTAGAAAAGGGTGATCCTCTTATCCTCAGGCCATCCAGTTTCAACCACTAGTCTGTTAAATGATGCAATGTAGGCCAGAAGATCTTGATTGCCCTGTCGTAGTGAAAGAAGTTCATTGTCCAGGGCCTGTCCCTGAGAATGTCTTGCGAACAATCTTTCCATACTAGCTTGGAAGTCCTGGAAATTGTAAAGAATAGGGTTATCCTGAGTCACTAAAGGAATAGACCAATCTGCGGCACTGCCACTAAGATATGAGAGCACGAAGGCCACCTTAGCCTGGTCCGTTGGAAAAGCGGCAGGTCTACACAAAAAGTGCAAACGACACTGATTGATGAACACAGCATATCTTTTCAGATCACCTGAAAAGCGTTCGGGCGGGGCCAAAGGTACATTTCCTGGTAGATTAATTTGCACCGGATTAGAGGAAGTCGTTGGAGCATGGCTCCCCACAGGGGTAGGCAGAGGAGTTTGTCCCGCTTGGGCTTGCAACAATTGTCTAGCCAAATCGTCTGTTCGTTCCTTAGAAACCACTAACTCCCTCCTTAGGGCATTTGTTTCCTGGCGCGCTGCGTGTACTTCTGCTCTCAACTCCCCGAACAACTGGGCCAATTGGTCTGTGTCTGAAGTTTCCATTGCGCCTGGGCGGGAAATATGTGGTAAGGCTTCGCGTTCTGTAACGCTCACCTGGTTCCCTCGGAGGCGCGGGTCTTGACTGGGCGGTGAAACCGTCTTCAACGTCAGGCATAGGATTCGTTGGGCTCCCGGATTTGGCCCCTTTCTCACCGAAAGTTTGACCTGAAGGGTGAGGTGTATGCAAGTGGAAAATCAAGGTATTAGTGGCTGGAAGGTTGGGAGAAGTTCCAAGCCCCTCTCTCCCTCTCTCCCCGTGGTACTCGGTCGATTGTTGTGCTCACCTTAAATAGGTGAATGCTGGGCTCTCCATCCTGCGCCTCATGCAGGGGCGCTGGGTCCAGTTACTTCACTGGATATGAGTTCAGCCTCTTAATTGCAGAGAGTAAGTTGAGAGCGATGCCGCCGTGTGCTGCACGAGCGTGACTTGTAAGTATTAAAGTTCCCTTTAGATTGCTCTCTTCAAATGTCTTATCTCCTTAATGTCTATGTCTTTTCCCTTTCAGATGCTGTCGGTGCCGAAGAAGATGCTCCCGCCAGGTTCGTGGCAGAGAGCGTAACAAGAAGATGGTGAATACGAAGGCACGTAAGTAGAAAGGCTGCTCTAGGGCTGTAGAATGCACCTTAATGTCTCTTTTGTCTTTACAGGTGCCGGAATGCAGCGCGAGCAGAGTTGGAGCGAGCGTAACACAGGTAAGCAGTTTTGTAACTAAGCGTTACTAACCAATGTTCTTTGTCTTTGCAGGCCCGATGCCGGACGAGATATGCAGAAAAAACGCCTTGAATGCTGCCGATGGATCGGGTAAGTTGAACCGCTAACTTTGCCTTTGCCTAACCTGTGCCTTTTGTTTTGCAGGAGCTGCTGAAGACTGAGGATTGGTTCCCAGCAGGTAATTTTCGTATTCACAGGATCCGGAACTGAAGATTCGCTGGAGCTGACACGGTGAGCGTCCTGCTGCAGATGCAGAATAACGCGAAGCACATTGCACCAATCGGGTGTGGTTTAAATAGTCCATAGGAGTGCTTAGGTGTCTTCTTCCACAGCCTCGCCCAGGCAAAAGAGTTCCTGCTTCAAGAAGGGGTCCAGCATCAATGATCCAGGGAGTGGTGCCTGCCCCACCCAGAAGGAAAAGTAGTCCCTGCCAGAAGAGAGTGAAACATCATCTTGCTGGTAAGTAAGCAGCATGGTCTGCTGCAGGTAGGTCCACCCAAGCACTTTCACACTTGTTATGAGCCCGGCGCTTCCTGTGCCGGGACGGGTCCAAGCTATGAGCCTGGCACCACCGGTGCCAGGACAAGGTCCAAAAGGTCCCTATTGGGACTTGCTGGTGCCGATAGTATATGTTATGAGCCTGCTTCCAAGGATGTTGGGTAGGTCCTGACTCCTTGGAAGCAGTGGTCATGACACAGTGCTCATAATATATTGTGCAACAGTCTGACCTTCTCTGCTAAGGCCGCTCAAATGACTATAATCAAGTCCCAGAGACCTATTCCGCATCATCTTGTAGCACCCTCCTCATGCACTACTTATCTCCTCCATCTCCTCTTCCCCTCCGAACGTCAGGCTCCTGGGGACATCCCCGCCCGTCGAGCCATCCCATGGCGTCCTCCGGAGTCTCAAAAAGCAAAGTTTTGTGTTTGTGAAAAACCTTCAATTTCACCGGGCACAGCAACATGTATTTATGGCCCGCCTCTCTCAATCTCCGCTTTACCGTCCCAAAGTTCATGTGGCTACGCTGCACAGTCAGGGTATAGTCCGGGTAGGCCGCTATGTTTGCCGCTCCTGGTGTAAACGTTCCTCCCTTGCGGAAGTGTTCTAGTATCCTCTCCCGGTCCGGGTAATTAAGGATTTTGGCAATTACTGGCCTAGGAGGGTTTCCCGGCGGCGGCCTCCTTGTTAGAGCTCTATGCGCATGTTCCACCGCAAATCCTTGAGATAAGGCTCCTCCGGGTATCTCCTGCAACAGCATAGATTGGATGAACTCCGTGGGATCGTGGCCCTCCGATCCTTCTGGCAGGCCCATGATGCGAATGTTATTCCGTCGGGCGCGTCCTTCCGCCTCCTCCGCCCTGTTCTCCAAGTTGCCCACTCTCTGCACCAGGGCATGCACTTCGGCCTTATGGGAGGCACAATCCGCGGTGTTCGGGCTCACCTCTTTCTCGAGGGTCTCAGTGCGCTCCACCAAGGACCTGACGTCCTGCCGGAGTAAATTCACCTCCTCCTGCACTTCACCGACCTTAAGGTCCAATGCCGTTTTCAACTCAGTTACGGCCAGTTCAAGCTTAGCCTCCCAGGCCGCCTTCAAGTCCGCAATCGCAGCCAGGACCTCTTGGTTAGTAACCGTAGCAGGCATGCCGCCTGTAGGCGACTTATCCTTGCTCTTGGAATTCCGGACCAGGGGACGTCTTGGCGAAGTCGTCCAACGTGGGCTGCTTCGCCTTCGGTCTCACTGTTCTATTAGACATGACCCAGGGGACCTGCGTTCCGCTTAAGTTACAAATGCGCACACAGTTCGCTCCTATCGCCCGACCACCGTGCGGCCTGCTCTTTCCTTTGTTCCGGTCGTTGATCAGCCATTTTGTTTCATCTTCCGTCTCCGGCACTCCTTATCTTCTTCGCACAAAACTCCACCACCGTTCCTCCCACGCCTTCCAAAAGTTCACCAAGCGCAGTCAGACCGTTCACACATCGACATGTGTGTTTTCAGCAGTCATAGGCACGTTGTTATGCACTATTTCGCCAGGATCATTTCAGGATCTCGGGAGTTCCTCCAGATCGCGTCCTCCTACATGGCCCTCGTAGCCACGCCCCCCCCAACCTACCGGAGTAAAGTTAATAATAAAATAAACTGGCGGTATGTTAGAGGCTGTCAAAAAATGTGGTAGCCTCGAACAATGGGAAAATCCCATAGGGAAATATTCGTGGTCAAATATTTATGGTAGTAACCACTGCCACCAGCCAGAAACTTTAGAGAGAGGGACTGTATGGTACCCTCTCGAAAATTAACATAAGGGAAAAACTATTAACCCTTTCCAGTACCTCCATAGTAAGATGGGCTGTACTGGTTTAGTTCATAAACATTGACTAGTAAAGTCAATGGGGACTTTACATGCCCTGGAGACAGTAGTCAGTCCCAGGGTATGGAGTGTTTGGGGTTCGCTACGACACCCTTGTGTCACTGCACGGAGGGCACATGTGAATAAAGATGGTTCCTATGGAGGGTGAGAAAAACCCCATATACATTAAACACAAAAATAGCCTACAACACACATAGCAAAAATGCCTAAGAGTGGGAAAAAGAGTCTCACTCTTAGCAGGAGAAAAAAGAAAACCTTCAAATCCAGCAAAGCTGCTGGGGGACTCCATAGGTAAGGGAAATTAGCCATAGAATGACAATTCTTACTTAAAAAGGACTATATACAACATAAACAATTATGACCGCCTCATTATCAGTCTGGCGGCACAGGAAAAACTTCTCTAAAGTCATGGCAATTCAATTACCGCCATTTATTCACCAATTCCCTGCACCGTCAAATTCCGAGTTTGGGGTTAATACATTGTTTCTTACATTTAAGCTGCATAAAATGGACGACTTAATATGGGCGGAATTACTGCTGTTGTGAAACCTGTAAATAAGGGCCCATCTTTTTCTGGACATGTAATACAGCTCCACACACACATGCGCAGAACAGATATGCACCAGAACTGCTTAAATCCAACCTCCTGCATGGCCAGTACATGTGGTGTCCTGTGAGGTAAAGGGGATCGCCTGTAGCTAATGTCATCTCACCGGAGGAACCAATCCATGACTTGACAGGGCAGTCTACAATAATCTACTCACGAGGTGCTTACTATCCATGAAACAGGTAAAACACAGCTTAAATATCATAGAAGATAGTACTTTATCATGTGAGCCACAGGTCATAGTCAAGCTCTTACCAGAATTTCATTTTTGTAGAATATCATACTATAACATTTTCAAAACGTATTGAAACCCAAAACAATGGAACGTTCTTACTACAGGGCCCTTCCCCATTGCAAATTAAAAGAGAGAAAGAGATACGTGCAAGAGACAGAATCATTTAAAATACGAAATGCATGTACCAGTATCTTTTTATGGTTGACAAGTATACCAGGCAACAGGGCTTGAGTAGAAGGGAAGTGCCGTTAAGTAGACATATTTCTGTTTAAGATCCAGGTAGCTTGTTCTTCATGCATAAGACTACAGTCTTCTGAAGGGCGTTCATCCACTACAGCGCTTCAAAGCCATACCACGGGCAGTCTGCGCCATGCAAATATCAAATAACATAACATGTAAGTGTATAATGAAATGTATCACATAGCATTTGTGCACACTCACCCAAAGCACAAGTTCATGATCTAGGTTCCTGTTAATTGTCCAGGTACCTACTTTAATATCAGAAGCTATTAGCCAGTTGGAGGGCCTCATGTGGAAGTTGATCAACACTCGAGCATCTCTTCCTGAGCTCTTCTGATTAGAATTTTGGTAATCGTTACATTAGTGCAGTATGTTCTGTGGTTGCGGTTCTCCAGCATGGTCACCCAGTTTTGTGCTTTATTTCCTCAGGTTTAATGTGGACATTGGCCCAGTAGGAGCATGCTAGCACTTCAGCCGGGATGAGGATGTGATCTTATTGACTTTTGTACTGTAGTTATGGATATATCGTGTCTGTTTAAAATGTGCTACATCGATTTTGTTTAATCTTGTATACAATTGATTGTGCTATGTTTGAATTATGGAAAATTAAGTAAACGCTAATAGACAATTGTAATGGGGTTGCTTTAATAATATTTGTTAGTAGATGTGTATTCTGTTTTACATCTAATATTTTCAAAGGAAGCCAGCATATCTCATAACTAAATACATTGATAAGTTGGTCTTAAAATAATTGACATACGCTATTCTCAGATGCATTGCACAAATGTATAAAAAACAATGTATTAATACACAGATATAAATACATGTAAACAGATACACAGTAAAAAACATAGGATGTGCAAATGTACAAACATAAAAACCTACTTTTCTCAAAACCCATCACTCTCCAATTCTTGTGCAAGTTTGCCATAATTAGTACTTCATCACACTTATATGCATACCGATTTGTACATATACGCAGTTCCGTATAAATGGCTCAACATGTTTCTGTCCCTACTGCTGATAAATGCTGGATGTTCCTCAGGAGCATGAAATAACATGTGGCACGTGATTCAATAATCCTACTCACATAATTATATGAATCCTCTTCAATGGATTTTCATTAGGATATTCCTCCTGTAATCTTGAACCGTAAACATCCTACTCTGTTCATCGCCAGACAAATAATTCAGGTAGCTCCCATAATCAATATTGCTGTCACTGACAGTTGGACATACTCTTCAATATCCAGCCACTAATGGCACATCTGCTTGTATTTCATATCTTTACCAACCAGAGACATATTAGATTCTTGGTGGACATGGGATTCGCAGCAGACCCAATAATACCCATTCAGTCCGCACACATTTCAAGGACATAGATTCCTAACTCATTGGAGCACACCTCAAGCAAGCACCTTTACTCAACAGTATCCTTTACACCTGCATATCTGTTTATTTGATGTGGAATGTCTATAATATTTGCCCCACTGCTCTGCATGGAGTTTTTTTTTTTTTCGAACGTCTGTTGTTTGTAAGTGTAAGTTTGTATGGCAATTGCCAAATTAAAGCTCTGTGAAACTCAAACAATCAATCAATCAATCAATCAATAAATAAATACATAAATAAATACATTATGCAATTTTTCCTCGAAAGAACAAGGTTTTCAATTTGGCCACGATCTTGGACTAGCGCATGCCCTGTAATAGATTTGAGTAGACAGGTGAGGTGGCAAATACCCCAATGTGCCAACAGTTTAAGAACAGGTCTCTGCACATTTTCAAAATGACATTAAGGATAAACAGGTATCCTTGTATATTGGAATATTTTCACTACCATTCACACCATATTGCACCCTCCATCGTGTAATTTAATTGAGGCTAGTCCAGGAGCCACTGGGTTTTTGAACGGACACAGGAACACAGAATCTCGCCTGGTCTCCTGGATCGGAATACAGTCAAAGTTCATAGCATATGAAGTGGCTAAAAGAGGATTTCTGTAGGAAATGGCGTAAATAACAAGACTACCAACCGTGCTCCCAATGGAGAACAAATAATAACATGTCAGTCAATCTAACACAACAAGATATACAATGAGGTGAAGAGGAGCAAGTCTCTACTTGCAGGAAATATTTATCATTGTTAAGAGGGTGGATACAATTTCGGAATACAAATATTGAAATTGTTAGCGATTTAGAGAAAAGAAACAAAAGTGAGGTTTGAGTAGTTCCTGTAGAAATAAACCAAGGACAAATGCGAAAATTAAAGCACTCTCAAGGGCCTTTTTGTTGAAAGTCACCTAATTCCCAGAAACATGGGTTCAATCAGTCTTGGTTAAATACCACCAAAAACTAATTTTAAATTGGTTGAGGTGATTGGCAGACAGCACTCCTTTCAATCATGCATAAACTATCTTTAAAGTTAATTTATCCGCAACATATCATAACTATTTTTTTTAAACATTATCCCCTCTATGGTGTTATGACAGTACACCTAATAGAATGAAAAAATGGAACATCTGTCCACCACAGTTTTTGAGAAAAATAACACATTGCTTGAATGGCTTCAGTAAACTGGAGAACATTTACATGATAAAGTTTAATCGGCAAGTATTAGAAAAAATATTCCTGCAGAAGATTAAAAGAATTACATAATTGGTGATAAAGTAAAATAATTATCCTGTCTCAACTAATTGTCCTAAAATAGAAGTACTTTGTGTCTTCAAAATTGTGTTCCGCTCATATCCCTGTCTCATTTTTTTTTAAAACATTTGTTTATTGGTTATTTTGTGATAACACCAAAACAAAAGAACAGAGATTTAGTAAGCCTTCAATGTCATGATCACAACATTCCAGTTCCCCCAGATACTTCAGAAAATAAAACTATTCACCCACTATTCACCTGAACGGTCCATATAATGACCAGTATAAATAACACCTGATCCTACCATACAATTCTCAGACCCTAAATACAATTTTTTTTAAATTTATTTTTTTATTGTTTAATCAAAATAAGATTTTACAATACATTGTTGCTTGAGACAGAAAAAGGCTTTGACAATGCTTTGACAAGGCTTTGAAAATAGTGGCAGGGTCCAACTGAATGCATTGGGTTTTGAAAATATTTAACTATTTAGTAACCACTTTTGTCATTTAGTAGATTATTCTCGACGTGTTCAATCATTTTGGCCATTGCAATTTGCCATGCAGTTTTCTCGCCTCCTATCAACCGACACCACCATGTGTCCTCCTCGGCCAAGATGTCAAAGCCTGCCATTCGTGATAGATATTGTTGTCTGATGGCGCTGGTGGCTGAGCAGAGCATAATCAGATGTTTTAGGGTTTCTTTTGGTGGATGGGGATAATTTTTACAAAAACGGCAGCTATCAGTTAGTGCCTGGCCTCGAATGTAGTGGATCTCATTCGTTTTGCATAGGTTCAGACGTGCTCGCAGAATTAAATTTCGTGCCTGTCTGCTTGGACATTGTTTGAAATAACTTTGCAACTCGTTTCTTTTTAGCGTGTTGCTTGGTAGATGGAGAGTAAATTTCAGCTTTGCAGCATTGTCTATTGTGGAGGCCCAATCATTGTCTTTTATTTTTCTTAAGATTTTACATGGATTGCTGATGAGTTCTTCATCATTTGATGCAATGTTATTTAGGACCACTTGATTTTCATTTTGCCAGGCTTTTAACATATCACAATTTCCAGTGTCCATTTCGAATTTCAGCACCTAAAAACCTTGTTGCTGTGGGCCATTCTACACTTCCTGTATAGCATAATAGAATTACAGGTCACTGTACATTCTAATGATTGCAGACTTAATTCTCGTCTGATGGCTGCCCCTGGTGTGGAATTCGGTAGGTGCAACACTTTGCGCCAGAAGAGTGCTTTCAACTTGGACCATAGTTGTTTTGGTATCGTGGGCATTGCTTCCATGCTGTATGTTACTGTAGGCACCACCCTCACTTTGTAGAAATTTATCGTGGGTATTAAGGAAAATGTTCCAAATTTGCCATCGATTACTTTAGCTTGTGCGGCACATTTGCCACTGATGCCACTTAAAATTGCTTTTTTGTTTTTTCTCGCAATTTTGGAGAATCATGACCTCCGTTTTACTCGTGTTGATTTCAAGGTAATTTTTTGTGGCGTATGCTTGAAGGGAACTGAGTTTCCGTTGGAGCCCAATTTCTGTCTGGTCAAATATTGTCAGGTCATCCGCATACGATGACCGATCTGTGATGAACCCAGTTTTGGCGGAAAGGCCCTGATTGTTTCTTCTATGTTTTGAATGTCACCAATGTAGGTAAGGAAGAGTGCTGATGCCATCGGCCAACCATGCCACAAATCCCCTTCCAGTTGTAGATTTCCAAGCCATGGTGATGTGTAACTTCAGTTATAGCTATGCCTAGGCCATGCTTAAAGCAGCATATTTGAGCCATAGCCCAGCATGCAAATGCTTTTATATTGAGTAAAATGCGAGCTGAAAGATAAACCTTAGCAATGTTAAAATAAATTACATCAGTGTTCATATGGGAGAAATTGGGACGAGCGCCAGTGACCTTAAAGCTGGAACACTATTGTCCTTTTCTATAAACAAAGCTGTTCACTGTTCTCTAAGCTTTTCTGGGATGAGTACCAGGTGTTCTGATAAAGAGTAGACAAGAGATAGCAATATGAAGGAACTACAAAACCATGGAAAGACTACAAACCTCCCTCAACAGCTTTAAGCTACTGATGGATAGGGTTGAGCTAAGCAGGCCTTGGATACTTTACACAAGCTAAATGCTGTTTGCTGATATTTTTGTTTGGACAGCTTTAGGTTGTTTTATAAATAAGCAGACATTGGATAGTTTACACAAACTAGATGCTGTTCAATGATACTTTTTGTTTAGGAGACTAGTTGCTGGATGAGCTAAGCCAATGTTGCAAGGGTACCCCTCCCATTTGTTGAGACAGCTTTTAGCTGTTACAGGCATTAACAGTGGAAACCCAAATAGTATAAGTAGGACAGACTTTAAGCAGTACCTGCAGTTGTTCGGTGGAGGAGCTGGCAGGAAGACAGACGAGGGTGTAGAACAATGCTGGAGGAAGACGAAGCAGAGGCTTTCCAGAAGCGAGGGGTCAAGTCGCTCCTTTTTTCCTTTCTGGATTTTAAAGCCACTAAACTGCATTTTTTCCTGTTTTGAGGCATTTTGAGTCCCCAAAGGACTCTGCATATTGACCTTTAAGCAGAACTTTGATTTTGATTGAGCTGTATGGGGAATCATTTTGCTTTTCTCCCCCAAGGCAGATTCGCCTACGACCAAAGGCAGAACCTATTCTTAATTGGCTACAAGCTGGCACAATGATTCCCAATTGACTTGTTTTTTGAAGCAGGAGCATTCTTTCCTATTTTGTGTGCTTTTTTGGTGGTGCTCCGATAGGTGGGTTTTGATACTTTTAGCAAATTGTTTGGCAATTTTGTTGGCATTGGATTGTGTAAAGTGCTTCAGGCATCCAATCTTCTCCAGGTCCCATCTCCCTACCTTCTACAGTGATTGGGTATGTGAGGCTTTTTACCCTTTATTGATATCACATTGAGAGAGATATTGAGATATTGATTGAGGCAGGTGCTTCTATGAGGTTGCCTATTTTAATAAAGATGGAAGACCAACGCAGTAAAAAGGGACACACTTTTCTGCTGCGAGAGTAGCACTGAAAAAGGGGAGGGGGTTCATCCAGATGCTTACAATATAATAAAGTAAGATCCATACTAAAATGAATCCATGAATACAGTAGCACAAGTATAATCAAAAACTAAGTGGTAGAACAAAATGGGGTAATAAGCCTTAAAAGCTTGCTTTTGCAGAAAATATGTTTTAACATTTTATGTGCGGCACAGGCCGCTGTTGCTGGTGATTTAGTGCAGAGTCTGCAATCCCAGGCCAGCGCTGTGAAAATTTATAATGGTTGTTATTTTTCGAGGTCACTTATTACAGCTCGCAGTCTCCACCAACAAGTTATTAATGCATGACCATTTTATATTTATAAATCACTCATAAAATGCGATTTTCTATTGGAGCCGAAAAGAATCCCATAGAACATTTTGCCTGGGAAAGTGTTAAAGTGTCCCCGATATGCTACATTTATGTAACCGTGGTTCAAGGCTCTGACGGTGACATGGTGAGCAGCTCTTCCCATGAGAATCAGGAAGAGACGACCAGGGCAGTTTATTAAAGTTCGGCTGGTCATCTCCAATGTTTCAATGACTTAACTTTGTGCTATGGGAGTTGGAGGTGGATTGTGATATCACAAGCTGCAATTGAGGGTAGTGTGGGAAGGTTTGTGGACCCAGTTATCAATCGCAATATATGTTTTTCTGTAAGGGTTCAAAGTGCGAAGTCCAATTAGCTTTGTGAGGGGAGATTTTTTCATGTCGCACGATCACAAATGCTAATTACTTTGCATTGTATAAAAGTCCTGACTTTAGCGGCATTTCTTTGACAGCCCCTTTTCATGCAGTTCTATTTCCGCAATCTGCTTGAATTTGGTGTCCGAGCTGTGCCTGGGGCTCTGAATAAAATTGTGTTACATCTTGCAGCTGCTTTTACTCCTTTTTTACTACTTTTGTAATTTCTTGGTGAGTTTTTCAAGGCAAACCCCAACATACTATCATGATTTGGTGAGGCAGAAGCTTCTATGAAGATTGCCTTCCAAGAATGGTGAGGTCACCTAGCACGACCTGGTGAGGCATGTAGTTGGTTTTTAAGGTGACTATGATATCTCGGAGATGGTTGACAGGTATTAGTCTTGAATCGAGGTAGAGGCATTGACAATGATTTCAGCCTTTTCATTAGTGACATTTTGCATTTTAAGTGTGTTGTGTGAAGTGACAATAATAGCAAGGTTCCTTTCTTACTTATTTCTCATAATGAAAAAGATTTACTTTTGTACATGAGAGCGTAAGAATCATTCATTGAGTGCCCATTACTGATTGTTCTGTGAGAAGTATTTGAACATGAACTTAAAGAATGGGGCATCTATTTAAACGTATCGTGTATTGTATTTCATATGGGACATATCTTTTAATACAAACCAAGAGTTACTGGATGTTGTGAGAGGTGGACTATCAATAACAATATATGTGACATTGGTAAACCCTCCTGGGCAGATGAAAGATACTAGCGCATACTGCAGGGGTTGTTGTCTACTCTCCTTACTGATGCACAGTGACGCTTATCTGCCTTTCCATGCCCTTTCCACAGACCCTGCTGGGGGGCTCTTGAACTCCCCTTGGGGTATAGGGATGGCTCTGGAGGTAGGGCTGATAAAAATCAGGTCAATCGCAATATGCCTTTTGGCCAACAGTAACCCCACCGCTACAAGTTTGGCCGCAGGAACACATCTTTTTTTCCTAATAAGAATGAGACCCAAAAGACAGTGGGCCTCTTTACGACCCTGGCGGTCCATAAACTACGGTATTGGTAAGCATGCCGGTACCGCAGTTCCCGGACCGCCATACTACGTGTTGTGGTCGCAGGTGCCTGTCTTCCCACCAGGTCTGACCTGGCGGGCGGACCGGCGCCCGCGAGCACAGCACGTCGGATGCACCGACAGCACTCTGAATGTGCCGGTGCATCCGATGCCCCATCCCCATTCAGCCCTATGGGGCAGAATGGGGATGGGGAGGCCCTTATTGCTGGCACCTGCAAATGGGCAATTACCGGGTCTGCCAAACTAGGCATGACCCGGGTCTTGCCCATTCGCGGGTGCCGGAAAAAATGCAACTCCAGCGGCAGCCGTGCCGAATTTACCAGCACGGCTACCGCCAGAGTTGTAATGAGGCCCAGTGGCTAATGGATAACTGAACTTTTATATCTGTCAGTCCCCTCATTCTTTCCACCACCTTTTCCCAGAAAGGAAATACTGTGCTGCAACCCCACCACATATGTACATAAGAAGCATTGTCTACCGTGCATCTCCATCATGTAGGGAGAGCTACCCCATCATCTTAGCCACCACATTGCGCGTAAGATATGCCTGCATATCCTGTCTCATATTTAAGCAAAAACAGCAAAGTTGTTGGCAGTTTAATGGATTATGTGCACTCTTTCCATTCCGTGGATGTGGAAGGATACCTGCTGTTGTATTCAATGGTAAAATCACAGTGGGTGGAATTATTTCGCTGGGCAGAAGTATTTCATTTGTGAAGAAGCAGCTGCGAACCTTTTGAAGGAGCGGTCAGACTGATGAGTGTTAAGGTGAGTGAAAATGCCCCCACATATTATTCCTGAATCCTTGAACATATCACAACTATTTTTTTTAAACATTATCCCCTCTATGGTGTTATGACAGTACACCTAATAGAATGTAGGTGTACTCTCATAACACCATAGAGGGGATAATGTTTTAAAAAAAATACTTGTGATATGTTGAGGACAATTAACTTTAAAGATAGTTTATGCATGATTGAAAGGAGTGCTGTCTGCCACTTACCTCAACCAATTTAAAATTAGTTTTGGTGGTATTTAACTCGTGCCAGGTTGAACAAATGGTCTACCAGGGTTACATATGGGTGCCTGAAAAGTGGAGAAATGGATGGTGATCAAGTCCATATGTTCATTGCATGTTCTGGCATTCAGAATACTTCAGAAAGGTTATTCGCTAGATTGTCTACGATATCCCCAATTTGCACTAGGGTAGCACTGAAGTTGAATTCCAGGTGTGCCCTTAATGACTAAGTCAGAGGTTTGTTTTTGTCTGGATATTTCATTGGCCCAGATGGCAACAGCAAGGTAATAGTAATAACCTCCTGCCCGCCCAACTCACCCTCTGAATACAATGGTTTATGGATTAAATGGCAACTTTACAACAGGAAAACACATTTCCTCCAGCAAGACCAGGGAAGCAATTTAAGCTGTGTTGGGATACTCTGCAATTGTATATTGAGCAGAGTATAGGGGGCCCAGAGGTTCATATAGGGTAGAATTCTGCTGATGCCTTTTTGCACAACACTTGTGGTTTAACATGCACCACTAACCATTTTTTAATATTTCTTGTCAAGTCGTTGTTTGGTAGCTGAAATTTCGCAGATTGCAATTTTCACTTCCTTGCTTTACTGTATGACCTGATTTAAGGCTCAGCTTTGGATCTTGCACAAATGATGTACTTTAATACACAGATAAAATAGATTTTTGTTGTAGTGATCTGCTTGGTATTGGCTCTACAGAATGGGCTTTCTCGTTGACAATTTGTTCCTATGTATAATGTTGGGTTATTAAGATTTACAGAAAGGAACACAAATGTCGGTTTCCACTAGAAGTCACTCTGGAGCCTGTCAGGGCCAAGTCAGTAAAATAGGTTGGTATGGCAGCGTGTAAGGCCCTCTGGAAATGTCATGTTGATGGGTGGCCCAGACACTGTGGCAGTACCCATGCTTCCCCCATGTGCTCACATTAAGAGGTGACTTGGAGGTGCAGTCCACTCTGAACTACATTGCCCAAAAGCAGAAAGTCTAGCGTTTCATGTAAGCCATCAAGCACCCTTGGTGCACCTGGAGCTAAAACCTGGGCCTAGCCAGTCCTCTCGCCCCCACCTAGAGAACCTCTGTAAGCAGTTGCAGCAGAGCTGGTTTTCTCCTCCACTGTACATCCAGAGAAGTCGGAACATCTCATGTGGAGCATTATCAGACATCATGATGTCATAAGGACCTGCCAGAGACAACTGTTGCCGATTTCTCAGGCCTCCACATGCCTATAGATAACTATTGATTCCTTGGCTGAGTTTTCCTTGACATCATGAAAGCCAAAAAACAGCAGCGGCCCCCCTTCAGATCCTGCCCAGCTGCAAACTCTCTCACGGGTTCAGGGTATGAAAACACATACTAATCTGAGCAAATAGGGTCTCATGCAGGCTTTCCCTTGCACTCCTCTAATTAAGCATTCAAGGTCAATTATTGGGAGAGAAGATAGGCTGTTTCCAAAGGTTCCTCTAGGAACTGCTATGCATTGCCAGATTATTGCTTTCCAAACAGGTATACCTTTCCTTTTCTGCTCTTACCCACAAACTACGGATTTCCCTACTAGAGAATATCAGAAACATCCCTGATTATGCAACCTTTAGAAACAAAAATCAACATTCTTCTCCTTAGATTTTACTCTACCTTAACTGTTAACTGTTTACAGAGTCTTCCATCTTTAGAGTCAACAGAGCAACTGAGGGGCGAAAGCAATCACTCTAGAAGAGACAATAACATAACATAGCATAACACCATGACACTTGGAAAGACATAAGTTCCAAACAGAGATGTTATAAAAATACTCTTTATCTGCATGTTGCGGGAAAAGAGTAAAGTGAATAACGAGACGATATAAGATAATGATTTGAAAACCTAGGAGTGTCTTTCAAACATGTAGTAACTGGTCTCATTTTTCACCGGCCCAGCACAGGTAACTTGCAGTGGACTGTACATTTCTTGATTTTGTGTGATGAGGAACGCTTAAAGGTGTCATCACAGTGGGCCGGAAAGTAAGCAGCCAGTGCTTTGGCACTCATACGTCAGGCATGGACCACCCTGGTTCATTTTCTTAAGTGCTTCTACTGCTTTTTTTTTATGTCCAAAGTGCTTTACAAAAATTATTGTAGACAGTACAAACGAGCATAGCAGGATAATTGAAAAAAGAACAAAAAAGAAAAACAATGACAAGCAAACCATAAAGAGAAGAAACATGCTAGCCCACTTATTATGTGTCAATTTGAGCTGCGAGTGGGTACGTGCATTCAAACATTTGGCAGCCACACAATCAGTCGTGCCACCGCATTCACCCTTTGCTGGGCATCTTCCTGGGTTTTTGCTCAAGTGTGGATTTAAGGTTGATTCCAGGCAGCATTCAGTCATCCGGCAAGAACTACTTATGGTGAGAGATGGACCCCCCTCCAAGACAGGCAGAAGCCAAGCATCATCCAAGCCCCACTCCCTCTTGCAGGGCACAGCATTAGGGGGTTGGATTTACACAGGGCTTCCCGGGAGGGTCACCTTCAGGGAACAGCAGGATGATCAATACCAAAATCATATAGAAAAAGGGTTGCTTCCAAACAGCGGAGGCTACACATCCACCTGTTAAAGAAGACTTGTATAGGGAACAGTGTACCTTTCTGGGACTCCAGCCCTGCAACCTTTAAGACCTCACCTGCGCACTTTCTGAGTTACATCTCATTGGGGTCACCAATGAGGACACAAGGGGGAAAAATTGGCATACAACAGTAAAAGAAATACTGGGGCCAAAATACTGGGGCCACTCTCCTGAAGTGCAGGTTAAAACATTCGGTCTCCCAATTTTAAGAGGTCCAGCTTTGGCGAAACACAGAATCGATATGACACTTCTAAATTACACAAGCCCACTATATCCCTCTCTTCGCCTACTGCGTTTCCTGCTTTACTTACTCCAAACTTATTTCCTTTTTTATTTTTTCCCTTTTGTTTGTCGTCTTTTCTTAACCTTCTCATCCTGACTGAAGACATCTCATTTAAAAAAATTCTATGAAATATTCCTTTATTGTTTGAGGTATGCTGAGTCTAGAAAATTCGTGTTTGTATACTATTTCTATATTGCTGCACACTGTTACTTCGGGTCTTAATTTGGGGCTTTGTAACATTTTAACAACTGGAGTTTAAATAAAAGATTTTTACCCTGGGCCAATAATAAGAGTTTTGCACCAGGTTTATTATGATTGGACCATAGTTGAGGCAGGAGAAGGGTGGACTCTATAGCCTTTGGGAGAGCCGGATTGTTGTTCGTACCAGTGCTAATGTCTGAGTGACGATTGCACTTGTGTGAGAAAGGCTGCCATTTTGGACTCTCAAAGATAAAGGAGCTGATTCCCCAGAAATAGGGAGAGTATAGGAAACCGAATATTGAAAAATACCCACAGATTATTAATAGTTATCAAAGTGAGACAGTAACAATGTTTTACTATTTAGGCAAAGTAGCATTAAAGAAGTGTAGCTGGGCAATAGAAATGCTTTTGAACAATGCTTGGGAGTCTGTTTCACCACACTTTGGCCCTCATTACAAGCATGCCGGTTCGGAAAAAAGTGCCAGTAACAACGGTTACCGGCACCTTTTCCAGACGGGCATACTCTGAGTCTGCCAGTAGGAGCAGTGAACTACTCGCAGGCCTCACCTGCCCGTAGTTCAAGCCCCTACCGGCGGATAAATCACTGAAGCACCTGCACCGCTAATAACGGTGCAGGTGCTTCAGTGTTCCCATTGACATGAAGTCCTATGGGACTCCACAGGAATTGGAACTTACCGTTCCGCTGCCGCCCGTAATATCTCAGTATTACCGGGATATCGGGCAGAGGAAACAGCAACCTCCTAATGAAGGCATTTGAGTGTAGGGATGGGACAGGGCAGGATAGTAGGCGTTTGTGCTAACTGAGCAGTTGGAAAAAAGAACAGGAGAAGAAATCAAAGATAGACCAACAGTGAGTAGGATTGGAGAGGGGGGTTGAGATGAGGAGCCACAGGAGCAAGGAGGAATATGAGAGAGCGTCTTTCTCCTTCGAAAACAAGATTTAATCAACACAGAAACCCAAAGGACACTGCCATTCTCACACAGAACCCTTTCCAGCGGCTTAGCAGGAGGTGTGTGATGGCGGCTCAGTCTTTTTGTATGCCCACGGTTTTCCTGTGCATATTGTTAACTTTTCCCATCAAGTTTCAGGGTCTTTTGTATGCCACAGAACACAAGTTTGTCTTGGACAATAGAGCTATAGTCTGATTCTGATGGACGCGGCCATAATTTAGCACCTAAATATCTAAAGGGGATGAGCTGCCGTAATCAATGAATGAATTCAAGCGTTGGCGGTTCTACAGAATATCACATCTGAATTATTTCTGCAGCTACAAAATGAAGATTGCTTACTCTCTGCTTATATTACATGAGGGTTCTGCATGTAAGAAAGTGAGTCAGTGTTATGTATAATGCAAATGCTAGATGGACTGATTATCTTTAAGAGAAGCTGACTTTCCTTTACTCCACCCAACTTCCCTTTCATGCAGACCAAAGACCAATGTATTGCCTCCGCTAAGCAGATTGCTTCTAGCGGACAAGAGTTTGCAAAGTTTGCCCAAATCATTGCAAAGAACTGTCTCGACCGGAGGTGTGCAACTGAGCTGTCAAGCGTTGTGCCGCAGATTCACACGATCAGCAACCAGCTTACCATCATTTCAAGGTAATTGTATATGTAGCGCCGTAAAATATTATATTGTAAAGGTTAACTGAAAGAGAACTGCATGCTTGCTCAATGTCGCTTGCTGAGTCTCACTAAGTGCTGTAATCATCATTTTGATCTCTTGTTTGATGTATTTCCCCTTTCTAGGTCTAACTAGCAAGAGCTTTAGTTTTGCTTCCCTTTATAAAGGGGATGACACATGGATCTTAAAAAAAAAGAAAATAATGCCTAGGGACAGGCATGGGGCTGACTGACCCCCTCGAAAGGACAATCATTATTTTAACAGGATTAATACATATTTATAAAAGAATTCTTCCGAACCTATAGCAACAGAAGAAATACTATTTGTTTGGTCTTCTAAAACCCTTTGAAAATGTCTATTACCTTTTGTAAAATATTAGTTATTGCCCTGCAGGGAGCGAGCCCTTGTAATGCTTGTTTAACATGTTTTTTGTACATTTCCTCATGTCCTTATAAGAAATAGGATAAAACACTATTTCAAACAGGATCCACACAAAAATACCAAGAACCCCTTGGGGATTGTCCACTCCTGCAGAGCTGCAAATATTGTAAGTGTTACATAAACTCAATCATCAATAAACCAACCCTTTCCCGTAAAAAAAATCCAGATCAATTGACTTTCTCAGATCTTGTTTGAAGAGGTAAATTTGCATTGTCAGTTTTGTCATCTAATCCTCCTAACTTACAAACTGAATTCACAATTGGCTCTGTGACACCCAGTGTGCCATACCTGTCCCAATCTCATCCCAAAAAGGAGCAATCGCATATCTGTGTCTGAGCTGTGTCTTCTGCCATGCCTTGCCGTTCCTCGGTCTGCTAGTGTTGATCCTGGAAGGCTCGTGCAAATGAAGGACGCAACACCAGTGGAACGATAAGTCTTTCTTTATTCCCTTTTTTTTATCACATACTAGCCTGTGTCCCTCATGCTCTTCCCTCCTTTCCACATCATGCCCCAGCATGCCTCATGCCTCTTTCTTAAAGAGGCAGTGCCCTGTAATAGCTAGGCTTTGGAAATGTTCTGTGTAAAAACGTAGCACGTATTCCCACTTGGTTCCCTTTAATAATGTGCATCATGAAGGAGCCCTGGAGAGAAACACGTGAAGTTGTGTAATTGGAGTTTGCTATTAGCAGCGCAGGTTACGTAATCCGTCAAACAGGAAGAATTAAGAAAATGGCTGTCCGTGACTGACACTGAGGATGCATGACAGAGGGCCTCATTAAGAGTTTGGTGGTATTTTGGCACTAAATCCGCTGAATTACAGCCAAGCTCGATTACCATTACCATACATGCCAACATTCCGAATCAGCTGAGAGGGAGATTTCTACAGCGAAATCTGGAGACTACAATTTCGCCATAGAAATGCATTGGGGAAATAATTATTTTAGGCGGGAGAACGTGAAAAATAGCAGTATTTTTCACTAGAAAATCGGGAGCCTCCTGCCTAAATTGGGAGGGTTGGCATGTATGCATTACCGCCACTTCGTCTCCTGGGTTGACCACGGGATTACAAGTGGTGGTAATTCCCCATTCCAGTCCACAGCGCGCTCTGCAGATTTTTGGCAGATTTACTGCAGACTGAATTATTGTGCAGTAAATCCACTGATTGTTGTAGATAACGTAGCAGATTTACCTGCAGCTTGTGTGGGAAAAAGGCGGCAATTCTGTTACTGCCCAAAAAAGTGGCATCAACGGAATTACCACCACTTGTTTCCCACAAATCTGAATTTGTAATGATGCTGAGAGTTTGGTATGTTTAAATGTACCACATTTTAAACAAACCAAAGAGGGGGGGGGCCCATTCTGAGTATCGTGTTAATGGTAAAAACATGTGATGTTTTAAATACCTCCTGTTTTGAAAATCCCAATTATGAGTTGGGATTGCATGGGATATTTACCATATAGGATGCATACAAATTACTACATGAGGCAAATAATCCTTATTTACTGCATGCTATCCAAAGTCATAGGTGGCATTTAAAAATGTAGTGGTATTTACAATACCACATGTTTTAGCATTACCACTGTACTCAGGTTCTATGTGGTTTTGCCGAAGCAAATTGCTTCACTGTATTTTACTTTGACAGCATTACTTCATGTTTTCCAATTTTCTTTGTTTAAATAGTGTCCCACCATACCCACACTTCTCTGCCACTACTACCCACACCCCTCCTATACCCCCTAACCCTCATTACACATATAAAAATGCACTTCCCCGCAAAGTAATGCTGTCAAAGTAAATTGTAATGCAGTAATTTACTTTGTCAAAACCACGGTACACGTGTACTACCCATTATGTGGCCCACGAAGGTGGTGCAAATGGAGGTTAAATTTGTACCTAGTGATGGTTCATTTAGCACAACATGAATATACACAACTCAGTGCTGTTGTCTTTTTCCATCCTCGGAATTGCACACTGCACAATCATCAGAAGGTGCTTTTTTAAAGATCACATGGACAAGTAAACCTGTCTTTCTCTGCCCGTCTTTTGCCCGGAGTAATTGGTAGTCATGGCAAATGCGTCATTGTCAAGGTTTTTCATTCAGCTACATCGACTTTGTGGACCCAATTCGTAGAATCCAGCGGAGAAAAGGCGCAAGTGCTGCGAGCCGAGAAGGAGCGTGCGGCAGCTATGGCGGTAAGAAACAATTGTGCGGCACGCGTATTTATGGATTTCCGAGGCATCACTAGCCGTGGCACAAGGAACATCAAGCAGCGCCAGTAATACCCCAACATGCCCCCACATGCATTAAAAAGCAAGTAAAATGCCAAACAGGGCAGAAGCCCCTGCACCATCCCTGGACCAGCATACAGCTCCCCCAGCCAAATCGCCTGAAAACTCAGTGCGGACAGGCTACGTGCTGAGTTTCCACACAATTTGTCCGGGGTGCTGACGGGGTACGTGCTGAGTTTCCACGCGATTTGGCTTGAGTGCGGACGGGGTACGCGCTGAGTTTCCACATGATTTGTCTGGGGTGCTGACGGGGTACGTGCTGAGTTTCCATGCAATTTGTCTGGGTTGCGGACCGTCTGCGCGCAGACTTTCCACGCGATTTGTCTGGGGTGCGGATTGGGTAGGTGCTGTCTTTCCACGTGATTTGGCTGGAGTGCGGACGGGGTACGCGCTAACTTTCCACACAATTTCTCTGGGATGCGGACAGGCTACACGCTGAATTTCGATGCGATTTGTCTGGGATGTGGACAGGGTACACGCTGAGTTTCCACGCGATTTATCTGTGGTGCAGACGGGGTACACGCTGAGTTTCCACGCAATTTGTCTGGGGTGTGGACGGGCTAAACTCTGATTTTCCACGCTATTCGTCTGGGGTGTGGACGGGGTAGACGCTGAGTTTCTGCGCGATTGGTCTGGGGTGCGGACGGGATACGGGCTGAATTTCCAAGCGATTTGGCTGGGGTGCGGATGTGGTACAACACCTGTGACAGCGCCCATCACGCGAGCCCACAGGCAGTCACCACTACATGGGACCTCCCAGCCTCCATCACCCCAGCCTGCAGGCAGCCACCACTACATGGGAACCCCAGCCCGCATCACCCGAGTCCGCAGGCAGCCCCCACTACATGGGACCCCCCAGCCTCTTCACCCGAGCCTAAAGGCAGCCCCCACTACATGGAACCCCCCCAAACCCCCATCACCCCAGCCTGCAGGCAGCCCACAACACCTGTGACACCCCAGCCTCCATCACCCGAGCCCACAGGCAGCCACTACTACATGGGACCCCCCAGCCCCCATCACCCCAGCCTGCAGGCAGCCCCCTCCAGACTGAACATCACCTGCATGCTGGGTGCTAACATAGTGACACACGTTCACTCCATCAATGGCGTGCTCAGGAACTTGCTTGCTGTGTAGTGACACCACTCTTAGCCTCCTGTCCATTAAATATCCTGCAAACACCCAAAAAGAATATACACCTGGTCCACAAGCTTCAGTGTCCCAGCTGATCTTACACAATTGCTGACTGCAACCATCTCCCAACATACACATCACAAAAGTGTATGTCAAAGTGAGGACCTGCATGGCATGTGACAAAGTAATGTCAACAATCCATACGTACAAATGATCACACAGTGACAGAATGCAAAGCACCCTCGATATGTGTCACACGTAGAGACAATTGTCACGGCATGAGCCTCAATGAGCACACATCACCTGAACAGAAAACCGCATAAACACACAAGTGACCCTCCCATGTGTGAAGGACATGACATGACAAACAATCAAATGACATGTAATTCAGAATGCACATTTACACAAGTGCCCAAAGGCCCAAAGAGTCCCGGGAGGGGGTAGAGAGTGAAGACAGACGCAAGAAACATGTTAGGGCAGGTGACATTGAGACAGTGCCAGTGCATAGGAAGTGGTGATTGATGAAATGTGGTTATGGAGGTACCAGTTCAGCACATGTGAAGAACATCATAACAAATACAGACAAAAAGACAACAAAGAAAACCTGCCCAGCCGGTGTCAATGCCCAGCCGGTGTCAATTCCAAGCCTAAGTGCAGTTAGGAGGTGCACATTTTCAGTCTGTTGGCATACATAAAAACATTCTAAAGATTGGGCATGCATGGGAGCCAGTGCAGGTGTGCTAATGGCATGCGAGGGGACGTATTGCCAAGTTCAGAGGGTAGCCAGCTGACCACAGCAGAATCACCCAGGACTTCATCAGGGCAGAGGAGTACCAAAAGCACAAGTACAGAGGAAGACTTCAGTCATGATTGAGTACATGTCAATCATACCGTGCCCTGTCCACCAATACTGCAGCATTGTTCTGTCCCTGTGTAAAACCATACGAGTTTAAAAAAGGTATTGCAAAGCAAGATGGCCAACTACACGCGAGACAATGAAATAAGCACAAAGACATGCTGGTGAAGGGCAAAGCACGACATGTGCGTTACACTACATCAAGCAAATCCTGGGCCCAAATTGCTAACATTTTACACTCCCATCAATCACACCACCCACCACCCTCCCAAACACAGTGAGTAACAATACATATTGATGCTGCACATGTGAAATCAAATGACACTACACTGTGCACACTCCAACTCCCCCTCGACACCCATACACTGGTCATGCACACCAGAATATTCCCCATGCACATGGATGTCAAACATGACACAAGCATGCAAGTGTGCACACACATCAGCAACAATGGTCCTTAGCAGGGACACATAACAGAGTAAGGAAGCGTCAAACTTGGAAGAAAAAAAAACATCACTTGGATCAAAATAAATGAAATATATTTAAAATTAGTATTCACGTCATACATATTTTAAAAAAGATAAAAAGGTGTATGAACAAAGAAATCAAATTTAAGAATGGCCAGATGAAAATCCAGTGTACGTAAACAAAAGATTGAAAAGTCAAAAATAAAGTCCATGTCCATAAAAGATTTCCAGAAAGCAAATCCACATGAAAAAAAAACATTCCACTATGGTGATTACAAAAGTAGGGAAAAAATTGTGAACTATGTACAAATGAAAGAGGTCCAATGTCCCAAATGCACACCAAGCCAGGAAATGAATCTCCATAAAATAACTATGTACAAAAAGCAGAGTACAGTCCAAACACTCAAAAAAAAAGTATAAAATGAAAAGGAAACTTATACCTAAAAGACTATATATAATGGCAGCGGGCTCGTCCTTGTCCTCACCATGCACCCTCAATGTCTGGCACAGAGCATCATCTAACACTGTATCCAATTCCCCTAGGCGGGCCTTGGCTCTCACCTCGAGGTCTTGCAGGGACTCCAACATTCTTGTCTCCCACTCCCTGCAAGTCTCCTTCAGGACCTCAGCCCGCCTCGCTGCCCGACACAGTGAAATATCCGCCCTGGCCATGGTGAGTCTTACCTCCCATGCCTGCTGCCGCTCTGCCCCGATCTGCTGCCCAAAACGCTCCAACACGGAAGACATCCATTGGGTAAGGTCCACTTTTGCCTCCTGCCTGATGGCCAATAACTGCCTCCCTGAGATGTCATGGCCTGAGTACTGTTGCCTCCTACTCCGAGCCTGCTGCTGCCAGATAGCCTGGTGCCTGCTCCTTAGGGACAGCCTGCGGGATGATGACAACCCCCGGGGCTGACGTGCACGTGCCCTGCTCCTTGGTGCCTGCTCTCCCTCCATTGCCACAGCTCCTGTCGCCGGCTGCACCTGTGTGATGACCACCTTTGAAGATCCAACTTCAACTCCCAACTTTTGCCGGGGTGTGATCTCCACCAGACTGGCCGCCAGGGTTGGGACAGGTACACAGGGGGCCCAGGTGGTATATGGGCCAGAAGGTGGTAGGGAGGATGACTGGCAAACAGAGGAGGAAGACGAGGAGGGGGTCACAGACGTTGCTAGCCCACGCACCCACTTCAAGACCAGAAAATGTGCTAGCCAGTTCACGAGATGCAAGACCTCATCGTGATGATCTGCAAGCCCCCGATTGGAAGCCTGCCCATCACCACAAATGGTACCTGTACGCCTCATGATACCGGCTAGCAACGGTTGTGCATGCCCCTCACATGCATAATGGGACATGCACATGACATTCGCCCACATCACCTGACAGTCCTGAGGCAGGGCATGGAGCCATCACATCAGAGTCCACTCAATGTCAATTTGCCAGCAAGAGTCAAGCACACATTCAAATGCTCCAGTAACATCCATACAAGAGGCATGCCTGACATAAGGTCAAGGTGCACACTCCAACCACACATCAACATGCACATGCACTGTGGAGGACAACAACACATGGACACTTACCAGTCGACTCCAGACAGAGCTGAAAATCCATGACCTGGGCATGCAGCGCTGGGTAGAACCTCTCTAGGACCCGCATGTTGTCGGTGTTCAACCGACCCCGGTGGCCCCCTTGGTTCACACCAGCCTGGAGGAAGAGCTGGGCCTTGTTGTGGGTCCTGGCTTAGAAGTCTTCCCAGCGGTTGTGGACATGGCAGAAGTCCCGGGGTGCCACCCCCTCCGCATTGATAGCACCCACAATGTCGGCCCAGATAATTTCCGTCCTTCCTTGCCGACTTGCGTTGGTCCGTTGAAGAGGGCATCATAATGCCGCAGGACTTGCTCCACCAGGATGTCAACTTCCCTTGCGGTGAAGCTGACAGCCCTCTGCCTCACTGCCGGGGAGTTGCCACTTGCCTCATATGATGTTGGTTCAGCCATGGCAACCCCCGAGGCATGTGTGGGTGGGCAAGGTGGTCCTGCGGCTGGGCTGTGGAGCAGTGGTCTAGCATGTCAGGAGTCTTCTAGATCAGCAGAGGTGGTCACAGGTCCGACAACAGGAGCACTGGCAATGGATGTACAGCAGGCACCAAAATTATAGGGCACTTGGGCAGCAGGCACACACAGTGGGCAGGCAGGAGCAGTTGGCTCGTAGGAGGCACTTGGAGGCAGGTAAATTGTCTGGTAGGTAGGAGCGTGGGTCTTACGTGTTACTTGCTTGGGCAGCCGGAAACAGAGTAACTCCGCACGTGCGGAAAGCGTGCATTAGCATGAAATCAGAGGAAAGGGCCTAAGCGCGTAAGTTATGTGACACAGGCTGAACGTTGGGCGTGATGTTCAGGATCGTGATAAAGTAGTGTGTAGCAGACCATCACACGCATGCGCGAGTTATATCGCACAGACGTGTGGACTTCATTTCCAGGCGATCTCTTCACTACTGCGACCATGCAAGCCTCTTGTTTTGGTGGGGGATTGCCTCTGCGCACAAGTGCGTGTAATTTTGAGGCTGACGGTGAGTTGCGTATGCATTTTGCATACTGTGGGTGCCCCTGTGTGTCGTGTACCCCCATTTTCCAAGTCATAGGACCCTACGTGTCCGTCGCGTATGCATTTTTTGTGTTGCTTTGTGCCTCAGCGTACTGCGTAACATTTTTCCTTTACACGTGGGCTACCAAGGGGTCGCATACCCGTATTTTTCATTTTTGGGGTGCCTGTGTGTTACGCGGCCCGTTTATTTTTCCCCAGGGATTACATTGAGCCTTGCTGGGGCACACTGGTATGTTTAACATCACGTACACTGTCCCCTCACTCAAATTGCCTAGGACAACTGATAGCTGCACCTCCCATTCCACTAATCCGTCAGTGCCATGACTGGGAGGGCAACAAGTGGGAAGGGAGGCAAAGGTGGACGAGGTGGCCGTGGTGCCCGGGGCCATGCAGGGAGAGCCATACCCCCCACCCAACAGGGTCAGGGCGATGCAGCTGAAGCTGATGTCCCCAGCACTCGGGATCATGGAGCAGCATTGCCATCTGCTGTCCACACCAGGCAGGGTGAGGAAGCTGCAGGGGCAACTGCAGCAACCACCACCCAGGCTCAGGGTCACCCAGCCAACCCTGTAGTATCCCTGCCCAGGCCTGCAGATACACAGGGACGGATGTCCGTGTCTCCAAGGGCAAGAAACGTGCGGACAAAGGTCCAGGCACCAGCACCCATGGTCCTGGGGCAGCATTACCATCTGCTGTCCACACCAGGCAGGGTGAGGAAACTGCAGGGGCAGCTGCAGCAACTAACACCCTGACTCAGGGTCACCCAGCCAGGCCTGTAGTGGTCCCGGCCCAGGCCCGCAGAGAACCAGGGGCGGATGTCCGTGTATCCAAGGGCAAGAGACGTGCGGGCAAAGGTCCAGGCACCAGCACCCAGGGTCCTGGGGCAGCATTGCCATCTGCTGTACACACCAGGCAGGGTGAGGAAGCTGCAGGGGCAGCTGCAGCAACCACCACCCAGGCTCAGGGTCACCCAGCCAGGCCTGTAGTGGTCGTGGGCTAGGCGAGCAGAGACCCTGGGGTGAATGTCCTTGTCTCCAAGGGCAAGAGACGTGCGGACAAAGGTCCAGCCACCAGCACCCAGGTACTACCCAAGGCTACCTACAGTCACAGCATCAGTGCGTGATGCCACAGCCGAGTCCACCAGTGCCCCAGCCCCTACTAACCCAAGTGGTCCTAGACACTCAGGGTCTGCATGACCTTGCAAGAAGGCAAAAGGTGCAGTAGGCAAACAGGCTCAGACCCAAGGCTCGGCACAGGAGACCCACACACTGAGGAAGAGGAGCTTTAGTGATGAGGAACTCCAGATCCTCGTGGACTACGTGTTGGAACACGAACATGACATTCTTGTGCAGGCAGGGAACACACATACGCCTGCCCAGCGTATGGCCCGCTGGCAGTGCATCACCGATTGTATCAACGCCTTGGGCAATGAGAGGTGCGCAGTTTCTGAGACAGTGAAGTGTTGGAATGACCACCGGCGCCAAGCCAAAGATAAGCTGGGTGCCAACTACGCCTCTACTCTGGTGACTGGAGATGGGACACCACGAGAGGACGAAGAACTCACTCCGCATGAGGAGATCATAAATTATATGATTGATGTGGAGCAGATCCAAGGCGTGGGAGACCTGCCAATTTATGAGGGAATGTCTGGTGAGTGGTGATGCGTGTGTGTCCAGGACATGTGTATGTTGCTTGGATGAAGTGTAATTGTCGGCAGTTCTGCCTGCATTTACATGACTGCCATGGGTGAACCATGTCATGGTGTACTGACACGTGCTTGTTGTCCTGCAGACTGTGTACTTCACACCGTGACAAACCCCATCACCACACCTGCTCACTCCCTCCATATCACTCTGTCCAGCCTCTCTTGGCTCTCTTCCTGCTCCAACCTGTGATGGTGGTTAGCCTGTGACAATGTTCCACTACACACTAACCTTCTCTCTGCACATCTCTGACGTCTCTGAGAGGTCACCCTGCCAGCTGAACCTCCTCAGGGGTATTCTTCCTTTCCTCTGCTTCCCCCAGCAGATCACTGTCTCCAGGGGACTGGTCATACCTATGGTGGGGTACTGCAATGGCCTCTACCAAGATTTCTGTGCTTCTACTCTCTTCCGTCTGCAACTCATCCAGAACTGGACTGTGGGAGTTGTCCTTTTGTCTTGGGGCCAGGTATTGTATCTCCGTAGGACTGTGATGGCTCCCAGTGGCTACGACTGTTCATTTCCAATCCCTGTGCATTGTCCACAGGGCCTTCTGGGTCTGGGGCCGCAGCTCCTTCAACTCCATCTTCCAAATTCGCTTCCTTCTCATGGTCTTTGATTATCCCTTTCCTACTCCCTCAGGGTCAGTTACTTCTCATAGCAATTAGTTGGTGGTTAATGTCTATCTTTGGCCGTGGCCTCCCTCTGGTACAGCCTCCCTGTCTCAATGGAACTGGAGGTGAACCTTCTCCGGGTCTGGAGGCACTTCTGATGCTTCCTCATGTGTTCTGCTTTCTCTCCTCCTCTCCCCTGCTGGAGTCCTGGATGACTAAGAGAATGCACTAGTCACCTGCCCACACTCTGATCTCCGAAACGGGCCTGTGAGCCACCAGTTGAACCCATGCACTGTCTCCCTCCATCCTCCACACTCGGTGGCTGTTTACTGTATCCCTACAACCATCTACCAGCAATTGACACCTGATGTCTACACTTACACTTCCACCAGCCCGCCGCATTTTCATTTCTGATTATGCAGTTGTATTTTATTTGCATGCCGTTCCCATGTACTGCACTGCCCACTCCCATTTCCAACCCCAGGTCTCACCTTCACCGTACCTATTCACTCGCGTGATGTCAATGTGACCTAGCCTCATGGGATGGGTGTGTCTGGCTTCACTCTTTTCCACCACCCTTGCATCCTTGCACTGTGTGACACTTGTGTGTATTGAGTTTGTGAATTACATCTCATGTCACATCCATTGTACATGGCTCTGAGACAGTAGTCAGCAAGTTCCATCTCATGCAGTTTAACAGTTCAGGCATGGCTATGCTATGTGGCATATGTGTATTTGCATCAGTGATGTTGGTGACTGAACTATGCCAGTCAGGTGCTCGTGTGTCAAGCAGGTGCTATGCACCATGCACTACATGTGGTATTTAGCTCTTCCACACACGTCCATGGCTGCTTTCATGCTACCCTTCACTTGCATTGACACTGCGTACGTGCAGGAGTTTGTGACATGGCAGGTTCATGTGTTACATTATGACATTGTAATGCCTATGTGCGTGGGCTATACTATTTACATGGCTCTTCATGTATTTTTCTGTCCATGCGCAGGTGATGAGGCACTGGATGCAGAGGAGGTGAAGGTGGAACAGGATACTGAGCCGCGACCAACCACCAGTGGAGGACGTGGTGTGGTAGCCCCATGAAGATCCACTGGTGCTACAGGCCATCCTGCCCCTGACTCAGTCTGAGTCCGCCTCTGAGAAAACCTTTGGCTCTGGTGGTGAAATGGATATGGATTCCTCTGTGCTGTCGCAGGTGAATGCATCAACTGTGGGTGCTGTTGTATCCCAAATGTCTGAAGGGGGGATGACCCCTCACAGGGCCAGTCAGTGTTGGTACATCTGTCTGTGGTGGTTACGGCTGCAGGGTCACGCTCCACAGTATTGACTCCTGGTCCCGCGCCAACTGATCAAGGGAGGGATGCAGTCCTGCAGCCACAGACAGCGCCATCACATCAAGGGCCAGATTCCCTTGGCCCAGGCAGGCATGGGGTCCGCCAACGCAGTGGCCGTGTGTTAGCTGGTGATACAGTGTGGGGGCAGTGCACAACAACAGGCTGCTTCATATGAGATATTGGCTCAGGGCATGGATAGAGTGGCCAATTCCATGATACCCCCAGCAAGACAGGTGGAGCACCAGCAGCAAGCATTGCGGTCCACATGCCGCTCACACAGGCTGAACATGGTGGCCAGCAACAGGAGCCGACGGGTAGAACAGAGGGCTCTGCTTGCATCCATGGCTGCAGAGGGTCAGGCCCACAAGGAAGCCCTGAGGTTAGAGTATAGGTCCCTCAGAACTACACTGGCCGCACTCAAGGCAGCCAGCAGTAGACGGTCTGAACAGCAGATGCAACAGTTGACTCATGCCATAACGGAGGAACTACGTGCATCCTGTGAGGTGTTGCATGGGGACCTCCGAGCCATCATGTTGCAGATGCAATCATCTCAGTCCTGCATGGCCAATGCCATGGAGGACCAGGCCAGGGCTATGCGTGGTGATCCTCCCTTACCACTACCACATTCTGATGCTACACCAGAGGGTGGCGACAGCAGCGACAGGTCTCCTGATCCATGCTAGCCGTGCGGCCGATTAACCCATGGAGGTTTTTTTTCTTATCAGCATCCACACATGTGGGTGTTGACGTGCACCCTGTACCTCCTCCCTCCTAGGTGGGACCCTCCCAACCCCATGGTCCCCCATGGGCATTTTTGATTTTTTGTTACTTGTTTTTTTGTCTATTGTGCATTGATGTGACAGTGTGTTGCTTTGTCTGGCAGCCGAGGGCATCCACTGTAGATTCCAGCTGGACCCATGCAGGCTTGTCTCGTGTTGGTACCCTCCTTGTTTGTGCCTTAGGGTCCAGACACATATACGACTCCTGCTTCCCCTTTCCATGGGCTTGCAAGGAGTGCAGCGTGTAAAAGTAACTTACACAGAGGCATTGTGCTTCCATTATATTTGTGGGCAGTCTCAAGTCCGACCTGTGTATACACCCCTACTGGGATTCATGATTGTTTGTCCAGTGCATGTTTAGCATCCCTTTTTTTTGGACATTGAGATCCATCCTTTGTTCATGTTCCATCTTCATGTATTAGCTTCACTATCTCCATTATTGTTTGATTGTTTGCCTTTCAGCTGTATGCACTTCCCTGCCCACTTTAGTTAGCAGAGCCACACAAAAAACAGAAGGGTGCCATGTGCAAGTTACGACACATTGTGGCACTTGTGCAATTATGATTGGTCACTGTCAGACAGATTCACTGTTGGTTCATGTGTTTCTGGTATGTTGTACTGGCCAATTGATGTTCATGTGTACATTGTTGTTTTGATGTGAGTGTGAAAGTGAGTTATTTCTGAACTTATTACGTTGATCGTTGAGCGCTTTGTGGCATTAGTGTTATGTGTTGGCCATTTATTTCTCAGTTTTGACATTGCATGCCATGGCATTGTGTGTCAACCAGGTGGCATGCAGTGTGGGAGGGTTTAGGTGACATACTGGCATTTAGATGTGTACTTTGGCATGGTGTATGTGGCATACTCCCATCTTCCAAGTGTTCCTTTTGTACACACCAGATTGAGTTATTTTAACTTCTAAGGGATGCACACAATGTGGCACTTCCAAGGACACATTCTCAGGTTGGGACAGATGATTGTCCCTTTGTCATCATCGATTGTCACCTGGAATGTGCCAGGGCTGTGTGCACTCCAGAGGGGTTGAATTTTAGGTGAAAAATTGTGCCACAAGCTGGGTACGGGCAGCCTCGCCACGTGCCCTTTCCCCTCTCATGTGCAGCCGCCGTTCATGTGGTTGGGGATGTGGGGGCACCACCATGCCCACCGGTACGCCACGCTGTGTTGCAACATTGTGCAGGACACATGCTGCCACAAAGATCCTGCATACTACTGGTGGTGCATATAGTAGCTCACCACCAGAGTGGTCAAGGGAGCGGAAGCATGACTTTAGCACTCCGAATGTGCGCTCCACTACGTACCTAGTTGCAATATGGGCTGCGTTGTATCTTACCTGGGGTGGTGTGGTGGGGTTCCGTATTGGCATCATCATGTATGTGCTCAGAGGGTAGGCACTGTCCCCTGTGGAGGTGACATGGGTTGTCAGTGTTGTGGTTTTGTCTGTGTGAGACATGCATGCATTTGCAGGGCCATTTGTACTCACCAATGAGCCATGTGTTGCCATGCCTCCCAGCTTCCAGGGCCCAGTGTAGGGGTGACATTCTGAATATGAAAATATCGTGGGTGGACCCTTGATAGTTTGCATATACAGAGGTAATGATTCCCTTAGCATTACATACAACCTGCACGTTGATGGAATGCCAGTGCTTGTGATTGCGATAGATGTGCTCTCTGGCCCTAGGTGGACGTAGGGTCACATGGGTGCAATATATGGCCCCAAGCACTTTGGGGATGTGCGCCACCCCGTAAAAGTCCTGGACCACGGCCTGCCTTTCTGCGGGTGTTTTGGGCATGTGTATGTGCCTGCGGACTGAGGGGCATGCAGTCATGATTGCCAATACCTGGTGTAGGCAGTGTGACTGCGTGGGCTGTGAAATGCCCCTGACTATGGCAGTTGTCCGCTGAAATGACCCAGTGGCCAAGAAATGCAGTACATTGAGCACCTTTTCCAAGGGACTCAGTGCTTGGGACCACAGGGTGAGTGATGTGAGGTCATCTTCCCACTCTGTGACCAAGTCTAATATGATATGAGGTGCATCCCAAAATCCCAAAAAGGCTGGTCCTGGGTAAAAAAAATGTGTGCCCTGGCTATCCTCCTCCTGTGGTGTCCCACGATCACTGCTGCAAAAATTGGTAGAGTCATCGTAGCTGTATACGCACGTTGGTTATTCGTGTGCCCTTTTTATGCATTGTTTTTAGAGCGCAGTGACGCTTACGCCTGCTTTGGCATGGCAGACGTGTTTCCGGATTTACGCGTCTTTTACCGCACGCCAGTGAGCCCTGTTCGATTCCATGAATTCGTATTTTACTGTGGTACTTCCCACGTAACGCTCACATTTACGCTTGTTGTTCCCCATTCTACGTGTTCCGCCCCCTTTTTAGGTGACTAGGCAAGACGGTATGCACCTTCGCTGGGAGTCTTGCGCAAGGCGTTCGTGGTGTCGCAGTGATGTGTTGGACCACAGGGATTCGGGGCAAGTCTTGGGTAATCCCAGCGCATTGTGTTCCATGAATCGGCTAATGGGCGCTTGCACGCGTTTAGCACGCAATTGGCCCTTTTTCCGTGCAATTTAATTCTATGAATCAGGCCCTAAATATCTATCCAAAAATGGGCTTTGAGTGCTCTAACAAATCAGTTCCAACCATGGGTCACTTGGTATGCTGGCACAATTCAATGAAACTGCTTTGCTACAACTGAACTGCCTTTAGGATACTAGGGGCCTCATCACAAGTCCAGCGGTATTCCGGCACAATTTCTGCAGAGCAGAATTGGCATTACTGCTGGATCGTGATGCGGTATTAGCACTGCATCACAACCTGGCATGAATGCGTGCCCCACTCGTGCGGTAACACTAATACCACCCGGTGGAAACCTCATCAAAATAAGGCTCACCGCTGAAATATCGGCGGCAATAGCGCTACCACTGCCATCGCTGTCGCTATTAGTGCTGGGGCAATTAGCTCTGCATGAAATTGCATCACTCCCGGAACGGGAAGCATGGCGGCAGCCGTCTTTAAAAACTCAATCCAACCAGAATCACCCACTTTCTGCAGCCATCCGGACCTGAAAACAACCAAACAGTAAACATGTCAAAGGAGAGGACCAGAGGCAAGGTGCCTGAAAATTGCCTACGCAAACCCAAATTCAGTGAGGGAGAACTGGTGGTCTTCAGTGATGAGGTTGTGGCCCACTGCGACAAACTGTGTGGCAGAAGGCAAAGAAAAACATCAGGCCAGCGCAGGACTGCCATCTTGGCATGCAATCAGCCAGGAGGTGACTGTGTTGTCCATCGTTCCCTGTGATGCTGAGGACCGTAGAAAGCACTTGAACAACCTCAGGGTCAGGGTGCGTGGGCTCCTGTCCCAACCCCACCAGGAGTCACTGGCAACAGGAGGTGCAACAGTCGACCCACTGGTCCTGACGGCCTAGGAAGAGACGTGCACCACCGTCCTTGATATGGAGGGCATTGAGGGAGTGAGAGATGCGGAGGCAGGTGCCAGCAGCCAGGAGGTGAGTCAACCCCCTCCCAACACACAGCAAAACAGCATGCACAAATGTCAGCCTAGCACAAGATGCTGCAGTGGACAGGGACACATGACAGCAGACCCAGCAGCTGGGCGGGCCAATCAGGGTGAAGTGACAGGGTGCCACATCAGCCACCCTCCACAGTAGCCAGGGGGCAGTGCACCAGGTGCACCACTGAGCATTACAGCAGCACAAAGGGGTGACAATTGACCAATCCAAGTGCCATGCACACCACACCCTTAGTGGTGCACCCTGTGCCAGCGTGATTGTGGTGCATCAGTAACCACAACACCATGCAGCAGTCACACCAACATGCTGTGGGCCCAGTTGGCCTGCCCCCTGTTGGAATGGCAGATGAGCTCCATGGAAATACATGTCCCCCTACACTGACATGGGCACAGCTAGCCAATCACTGAACACCACAGCGCAACACTGCTGGCTGCACAGCAGTGCCCCATAGAGCCATGGCAGTGCCATAGACGTAGCCACCACACCCACTCCCACAAGGTGTGCACCACCCGGGGGAAGGGATGCGGGGGCATGAAGGACCAGAAATTCCCCAGCATGGACACCCTGCCCTCCCCACACACAGGCCAAAGGCTACCTGTCAATGCGTCACACACACATGGCTGCAACCATCCCCACAATGCAGCCGGTCAGATAGCACAGCAAGTAGAACATTCGCTTTGACAGCCGTGCAGAGCCTGCCGACTCAGCCTTTCATCCTTCCGAGGTCAATAAATGAGCACCATACACCGCGGGTAATAATAAGCAGCGCTCAGAAGCCTGAGGGTTTGTTGTAGCGCTATATAAATGCAAATGTTAATAATAATAATAATAATATTATTATTAATGTCTCCTGACCAACCATGCCTATCTGCCCAAATGTGTGGGGTGCCACTCTGTACCATAGCAAATGTGTCTTGCATGCCAACACATGTGAAAGAATCGTACCTGGCAATCTTTCCTATGTCCCCTACAGGCACTCACGCATCACTAGAAGCATGGGAGGAGGACGAGGGTGAAGGCCCATCGGGAAGTGGCGCCTCCAGGCCCTCAACATCAGCCACCAACACCACCCCACAAAGGCACACACAGACCACGCCTAGGCGCATGGACCGCTGTGAAACACCTCGACCCAGCAAGGCCAAGCCTGCAGGTGGTCCCACAGGCCCTGCGCCAACACCACAGGCCACCAAGGGCAGCTCCAAGCCCATTGCACCCACTCCCGCAGCTGCAGTGCCTGACACAGAGACCACACCTCCTGACAGGGCCACCGTCGAGTCACAGGGGGACATCAGCCCTGTGACTCAGCCTGATGAAGGGCCACAAACCCCTGAGAGCCCACAGCGCTGCCAGCGTGCCCAGACACCTGAGCGGGATGTGGACATGCCTTCCTATGGCTCACTGACCTACAGCCCTGAGCCCCTGCACAGCCCCCCTCCTATTCAGCACACACCACCAAGCAACACCAGAGGATGGATAAAATGGAGAGGCAGCAAAGGGAGACGGAGGCCATTGGGCACACCCATTCCGAACATCTGCAGGCAATCCATGATTGCCTGCAAGGGCCCAGCTGCAGGATTGCAAGCTATGGGAAGAAACCGGGCAGAGCCAGCTGCCAGTACTGCCGCACTAATTGTGAATGGGCAGAGGGTAAGGGAGATGACTGAAGAGGTCTCGGCACTTGCAGCCGCCAGAGCATTGAGGTCACACTACAGCACATCTGGGGGCTAGGGTCAATACCCTCAAGTTCCATGACACCCAGTGAGGGGTCACAGCTGAGCACACCCAGGCACCTGTCTGAATGCCAATTGGGTCCCAGGTCACTAGGGTCTGGCATGGGGGTAAAGAGGCCACGGAAATTACTTTGGGATACATTTAGCCTTGAGTGGCTGTGCTGGGGAGTTGGTGGTGGGAGGGGGGATAGTGTGCTGGGGTGTTGGTAGTGGGAGGGGGATAGTTTGCTAGGGTGTTGTTCGTGGGAGGGGGTAGTGTGCTGGGGTGTTGTTGGTGGGAGGCGGTAGTGTGCTGGGCTGTCGGTGATTGTAAGGGGATCTGGGGATAGTGGGCTGGGGTGTTGGTGGTGGGAGGGGTTTTTAGTGTGCTGGGGTGTTGGTGTTGGGAGGGAGCGGGGGAAAGTGTGCTGGGGTGTTGGTGGTGAGAGGGGGGATAGTGTGTGGGGGAGTTGGTGGTGGGAGGGATAGATAGTACACATTGATACATTAAAACTGTTGAACTACATCAATGCCAGGACATTCCTGATTGTGTCACTGTGGTGTTTATTAATGGAAGTGAGTTCACACAGTGGTGCATGGCTTGTGCCATGTGAATATGTCAAAAGAAATTGTCTATCTGTCCCTGCTGAGGCAGTCTCCCATCCCTCACGTCATCTCTGGCAATGCATGCAGTTGCCTCTGCCACAGGCACTGCATCCTCATCCTGTACCACTGCCCCCTGATGTGCGGCAGGTCCACATCAGGGGGCAGTGGTACATTTCTCTGTATGCAGATATTGTGCATCATGGCACATGCAAGCACAATTCGACCCACTTTCTCAGGAGTGTACATCATGGCTCCACCAGTACGATTGAGGCAACAGAAACGGGCTTTCAGGAGGCTGAAGGTACGCTTGATGCACACATGGGTCCTGCTGTGAGTGTGGTTGTAGGCAATATTCTGCAGTGTTTGTGGATCACGCACAGAGGTCATTAACCAGGGCAGCTGCGGGTATTCGGAGTCACCTGCATGGGGGCAAGTCACAATGTAATGTGTGGGGTGGCCTTGCACATTATCAGGGCAATGGATATCATGTGCATGCATATGGGGCTTCATTACATGGCATGTGACTGTACAATGTCTGTGCATGCTGTGTCACTCTGTCGGTGACTTGTGGAGCTGACATGGTGGCTGTTGTGTGGCAGTGTATTGCTCTTGTGCATGTGGCATGCTGGGTTTCCCATCGGCCTTCCCTCGGCTTCTGGGGCGACATTGCGCGCGAGTGTACATGGGTATATGGCTGTGGTACTTACAGGGTTGAATTTGTATGCTGCGATGTGGCAATATGTGTATCATTGCTTTGGATTATGCATGTTGCATTGTGGTACTTGTTGTCATGTGTGTGTTTGGAGTTGCTACTGTATGTGTTCATCAGCTTCTCCATCTAGGTGGGTCCGACATGTGCATGCTCCCTGGGCTGTACTGTGGTGTTGGTGTGGTAGGTGGGCAGGTATGACTTTTGCATTCACTTGGCATGCCATACTTTGTGTAATTATTCAACCCCCACCCCATTTAGTCAGGTGCTTCGCTGCCCATACGTGCAGACAGTTCTATTCACCCACTATCCCGTTGACCTCTGTACTGTGCCTATCCATGTACCCTGGCAGTGTGCTGTTCCGTAGGACCATGGAATCTTGGGTGGGTACAGGGTAGCGGGTACATCAGTGGGTGATGTACAGGTTGGGGTGGCAGGTCACCCGCACATTCAGGGAGTGGTAGTGCTTGCAGTTATGGTATACTGCTTCGGGGCCACCAATGCAACATGGATACAGTATAGGGCTGCGATCAAATTTGCCATTTGGGCAACTGCATAGAACTGTGCCTTCATGGCATTGCCTGGCTGGGGTGGTGGGCAGTGAGATGTGGCTTTGCGCATGCCACAGGAGAGCATCCAGCACCTGGGCCAACACTGCACAAAATGTGGGCTGTGCCATGCTGTGCATCTTGGCCACAGAGTGCTGGAAGGTGCCAGTGCATAAGAATTGTAGGATGAACACTAGTTTTAGCAGTGGGGGCACAGCTGGCTTAATGTTAATCCTGCTCCCTATGTTGTCCTGTATTGTAGTGACCAGGTCTGTTATGGTCACCCTGTTGAGTCGGTAAATGGTCACCAACTGGCTGTCAGTGAGGGTCCAGGGTGAGGGACTGACCCTGGGGATCGGTGCACACCTTGCTTGGGCTGGGCTCTCCACCCAACCTCCCTGTACTCCCTGTTCCCTGAGCTGGTTGTCCTGCATCTCTACTTCCAGACATAGCATGAGCAGCTGCATGTCCCAGCTTGCAATGGATAGTGGCAGCATGGTGTTGGAATCAGTGTTTCAGGAAGGGGTGTGCCTTATATAGCCCGCTTCAGTGGATTGGGATCACCTATGGCTTCATTTCTGCCACCTGTGTTCATTAACCTCCACCTGGAGGCTGGGGCTAATTGTGTCGTGTTTTCAGCAGTATTAGTTCTGGTTTCTGGCGCTAATACCAACCGTACATGAACTTATCATGCGGCGGTGGTTGCGCTTCATGTTTTCAGTGCAGATTCTGCCTGCTGTAATTGCGCCGGCTGTAATAGCGCTGGCTCTTTTTGCAGTCGGTGGAATTTGTACCAGATCGTGATCCGGTGGAGCGGTATTGCCGGTGCTAATTCCGTTACCACCACTTTTAGGGCTTATCGCCCAACTTGTGATGTGGCCCTAGATATTTTGCTACAAAGGCATTTCTGTTGCCCTTTGTTATGGAAAACCTTGCCAGGATGAAATATAGTAAAGCTACTGTTGGGTTTATTCTGATCCATGTGGAATGGGTGCTGGGAATAGACTGATTTCTGCCAGGACCAGCAGTCTGGCTTTTCTCACATCAGACTCTGCACCCGATTTTTGTTGGTGTAAAAAAACAGGGCCCAATCTATTTAATATTTCAGAGTCAATTGGCCCCGGAATGGCCACGCTTTATCACATGCACTGTTGTGACTTTCTTGTGGTATATGCGCATACTGGAGGGCCTTTTTTTATGTGGCAAAGCCCAGAACGTGAGGTAAAGATGGCTATCTAAGCAATGCCATTTTGCCCATATATTTACCGCTATCAGGGACGTGGAACATTGCCGTTGCACCCTATCATGGGAGGCAGTGCACTTTCAATAGCACAGGATCATTCAGACTGGTCTATTTTGTGGATCACATAAGATGCACCTACTGACAAGATGTTATTGGCAGTTCTTCAAGTTACCGCAGTGTTAGGGCCAAACATGGCACCCGAGGCTAAGGCTGGTGTCCATACCGTACGACCCATGCTCAGGTAACTGCAGCCTAGAGAGGGACATGGCCAGTCTTACTTAGCATGACATCAGATGGTAACCCATAACTCCTCCAGACTGCTGATGCTAAACAAGAAGCGCTTGATTGCAAAATTAAGTTTTCAATCTTTTCTCTTACTGATTGACGCTGGGCTTTTTCCAATTATCCTGCTTTTGGAGTTCTTCATTCAATGCTGAGCGGTGGTACCTTTGATCCTGTAGTTGCTGTTTTTTTGCTCTGTTTCTTAGCGTCGACAGTCAAAAAGGGCTTAGCTAGTATACTGTTCAATAAATCTGCTTTTCACAGCACCAATGTATCTACAAGGGGGAAGCCTATTAATTATCTGTATCCTGAGGCAAATAAATCTGAGAAACAGACAAAGATTATAATTATAATGAACATTTACTATAAGTATAATCTTGTCTAACCCCTTGTAAGTGAACCCCCCAACTGTCTGTCATCTCCTGCCTCCTTTCCTTCTTCTATATTTTCTCAATTTTTCTAAGACTCTTTTCCACCTCCCCCTCCTTGTCATTCACTTCACCCACCTCTTTATACTCCAATCCAACCACCTTGTTAGCACTATGCCTCCCCCACACATTCCACGCTGTGTCCTCCACACTCCCTTCTTTCTCCTTTGATCCTCTTGCTGCAATTCCTTTCTTCATCTTGAAGGTCTTCCCTCACAGACTTCTTCTCATGCCTCCTCATTATTCCTAGTCACCCCGGCTCTTTCCAACTCATCTCCACCTACTCTCTCTGCTTTCAACCTCCATATCTCTCACGCCAACTCCAACCACCCTCAGTGCAGCTCACCAGCTCTGCACTCCCAAACCCCCTTGAACTGTTTTCCAGGGAGCTTCCCTTTATGTAGGATGGGTGCTGTATAGCTCCTCTCTGAGTGGATGGAGAAGTAAGTTCATGCTTTGTGGTTAAAGGTGGCTCGTCATACAGCTGCTTGCTGACATTGGCACAGCTCCTACAATGATGGCCTCAAAACACGGCCTATCTTTGACCCACCACTTCCCAGCCACTTCCCTCCCTCCTCCCACCCACTCCCTCTTCCGTTTCGGCAACCATCCCCTGGAGCCTAACACCTTTCACTTTTAAGGGGTTCTTCCTAATCCCTCCAAGCTGCTGCAGTTCCCTTTTGGGGGGAGGGGAGTCCCCATAATCGCTAACTATTGCATTTGAATCTTGAGTTTCCACCAAAACCCCATTACCACATCTCACCCCTTCAACCACACCCAATGAAATCCCTGAAATATTTTCCCCTTTGGCTTCCTCCTTACTGGGGTCTCCTAAAGTTGTCTCTCCTTGAGCTGCGTGCACTGCCTCTTCCTTGGCCATGGCCTCACCCTGGGTGTCAGGGGGCTGCTGCGTGCTGTCTGCAGCCAGCGAGTGGCCTGCTGAACGAGTGCCTTCACCCTGTGCAGAATTTACTGTATGAACTCTTTTAGGAGCAGCTCAGGGAATGCAATTCAAAACCCCAAGCACTTTGGCGAAGTCAGCTGGTATTTTGAATTTCATTTCAGTGTTTGCAGCTGGTTATCCACCAACAACTGCTCTCATTCGCTCCCTCTTGCAGAAGACCTCCCCCTGCCCTGGGTTTGGTTTGCCAAGGCTCTGTAGACAGTAGGTCAGTGGGTGTGCTGGGGACTCTTTTGGGCTGTGAGCAGTGCAGAACATCATTACTCTTGTACATCCGATGGCTGTCAATACTTCTGACATGTTTGTCAATCAAAGTGGTGGCTGGGGGAGACTCTCCCTTCCCTGTGGATGTAGCCAGGAAGGAAACAGGAGTTTTCATTAGCTCACTTTTTCTTTCAGTGTGAAAAGTAAGAAGATACTTCTTTGTGAATATGGTCTTTGTACAGGGAGGGTCAGTGCTTCTCTGTCCTTCTGGGCAGTGAATGGGAGAGAGGTGCGAGTTCATACCACGGTGGACAAACACTTAACGAAAATGTGCCTACTGAACTGTGGTGGCGGCTGTGCAAAATGGAAATGACAGAGCTCAGACGGAAGGGAAATGAAGACAATTCTGGTAGACTTCTGGTGTCAACAGTTTAGATGCAAACGTCAATGCATTTATCTACAGGGTTTAGGGTATCCAGAGGAGATACAATATTGAGGACAAGTGGATGCAGGTGATTGGCACCAGACTCATTGTGGACTCCATGGATATCATCCAATCGATTGTACGTTGGAAAAAGCTGTCAAAGCTTTGCAAGTCAAATATGAAGACTGTGCAGGTAGATCCACAGGTATTAGTATACATGACAAGTTTGGTGGAGAGCACAGCAATGGGAAACATTGACACCTACATGGAGACCGTCCTTACTGAGCAATTTGGTGGCCCTCCTGTTTCAGCAATGTTCGTGGTGGAGCACATCCATCTATGGCTGACTCCCCATCCAGTTCCTTGTTGACCTCTGCATAACATCATCAATAGGCACCTAATCACAGGATCACAATTAATACAGAAGGTGGCCGGGGAAAAGCAAAACCTGAGCTACCAAGGGTCTCAAATTTTCAATCAAACCCAACCTTGCAGCAATGTTTTCATTCACAGATGTCATGAGGATCTGTTGCCTTTGGCCGTGGCCCAGGCATTTCCAAGTCCCCCAATGTACCCACTGGGCATTTCCTTAATCTGTGCCCACTCACCTCCAAGACACTCAGTGTGCCCACTGGGCATGGCCGAGGCCATACCCACTAGACATTTTTATAGTGGTATGACCTTAGGCCATGTTTGGGGATCCTCCATGGCTCTCATTGTGCCCAATGGGATTGGTACAGTGTCCACTTTTCCCCACACATGGAAGAAGGCCATAGCTCAGGCACCTCCAGGAGACCAAATTTGCCTGGGCATGGGCCTGGGACATTGGCAGGGGCCAATGTTCCAGGAGAATGGCCTTTGCACCTACAGGCCACCCATTGTGTCCAATGAGCATGGCCAATGGCCATATCCAGTGAACACTTTGCTTGGGGCATGTTCGTTGGCATGGCCCAGGCTCCTTCAAGTGCCTAAATGTGTCCTCTGGGCATTTGTCCGGGGCATGGCCATATTAAATAACACATTTTAATTTATTGATTTGTTATTTGTGTTTGGTTACATATTAAACCTTTCACAAGGTTACATAATGATCATAAACTCCATGAATAATATTAAAATTACTAAAAAATAATAAAAACAATTCCATGTAAGAAAGCCCCAATATTAAAACAATCTATTTCAATAACATACACAAATTGACACTGATGCAGCACATTACCTAACCAAATTATTCCACTAGACTGAAAGGTTCCCGGGAAAGGCCCTGGATATCAGCCAGAAGAATAAAAATGTTTTCAAAAAATGTCATTGCAGCGATGGATAGAAAAAGGGAATCCCCTGTCGTTATTTGAACCCATATGCTATCAGACAGCACATAATTTACAGAATAAACAAATCTACCGAAATGGTTGATCCTCAAATCAGCCAAGGTCCTAGGGTTTCTATTATCAGCATATGATATAGGGCCTCATTACGACCCCGGCGCTAAACCATGGTGCTATTAGCACCATGGTCCATGCCGGGGTCCGCCATGGTGAATGGCGGAATTACCGCCCCATTCCAAGGTTGGCGGGGCGGTAATTCCCCATTCACCATGGCCCCTTCCCCATTCCCATTCCCATTTTTGGCCCATATGGCTCAATGGGAATGGGGAAGGCGCTAATTACGGCACCGTAAATTACGGTGCCGTAATTAGCTCCTAGGTCCCTTTGCGGGTAGTGCAACCCACATAGGGACCTCGTAATCAGGCGTTAAGGGTTTAACGGCTCCAACACCTTTTACGGCGCCATTAACCCCTTAACGCCTGGGTTGTAATGAGGCCCATAGTCTACAAGTTCTTTTTTTTCTGGAACACCAATCCTAGGGCCCATTATTTAAAAGGGTTAATAGATACTTGAACCTGAATTTCAAGAAGAACAAACAGAAATTCATTAAAGGTGATTTGGCTAAGTATGGAGGGGGTTTAACCAGACCGACACCAAATGATATTCTTCAAAGAGTTTGTATTTTTGCAGTAAATCCCGAGTACTGCTTCTGTCTAAGTACTCCATTCTCCTTTTAAAATTATAAAAGTAAGTGTCTTGGTTGATAGCAGCTTCTTTTAAAAATAAACCTCACAGGACATCATAAAATCCATACCACATGCCTCGTCATTGTGATAGTATAATTCACCAAGAGCATTGTATAAAGACCTCCACTCCTCTCTCTTGATTTTAAAAAACATTCCAATTTTGATACATTTATAGACATGCTACAAAGAAAACAAGTACAACTCCCAACTATCACTGTATTTGGCACTGAGTTTGGTAATCCCAGTACTTTCCTCTATATCGTCCCTTCAAACTCTTCCAACCAACCCTTAATAGAGTGAGCTAATAATTCTAGACCATAGGTTAGTTTGGGGATCGCTTTCTGTTTATAAAAGTTAAGGAGGGGCAGAAGAGAGAATTGGCAAAGTTTAGAATGAATTAATTTAATTAAGACTATGTTTGCGTAAAGTTTATCTGACACACTAGTTTTTACCAGGATTAGATGAGATTTGAATGCAAAGGTATAGACCAAATAAAGGAGGTTCTAAACGTCTGCAATTGTTGACCCATCAATAGGCCAAATATAATTCCTATATTTCCTCTGTTTGTTGAATATGAGAATTCAAGACTTATTTGGGCTAATAGCCAGCTTATTTTCCTTCCTAGTGCATTTAGGGCCATTTGCAGACCTATTGGGGTAAGATTGAAAAGGACAATATCGTCTGCATAGAGCAGCCAGAATTTTTCGAACCCAACTTCAGAGAAAACAAATTTGGCAGATTCAAAGTAACCGCAATATCAGCAATATACAAATTAAATAGTTAGTGGGCCAGTACAAAGCCTTGCCTGACCCCCACACCCACCCGAAACTCCTTAGTAAAAACTCCCTCTGAATTACGTCTAAAACATGACTTGCTATTGCAATAGAGGAGTTTAATAAGATTCAATTAGCCCGTAGGAATGCCCAGAGCACCAAGTTTGTTCCACTGATGTTGTTGGTACACTTTATCAAAAGCAGCCAACATGTCTAAGCTGGCCACATATAATGTTTAGTTTTTTGACGAGGTCACCTTCTTAACTAAAAGGGTGAAGAGCAAACTGTTAAGGTACAGGCCCCAACCCTTTTCTGAAACCTATTTGTCTAATGTTGAAGACCTCGCTGTTCATCAGCCCATAGCGTAAAATCCTTTAACAACAAGGTTGCAAACATTTTCCCCACTGAGTCTATTAGGGAGATAGGACAATAACTAGAAGACTCTGTCCTGGGGCCCTTCTTATAGATCAGAATTATGATTACAGAATGCCACGACTTAGGTACTCTATTTTCTGCAACTATTTGATTGAAAAGCGCCAACAGGATCTTTGGCCAGAGATCTGGGTTTTTTTTTAACACACCGTCGGGACCAGAGGCCCTAGAATTATTCAAATGCATAATAGTTTTATTACCCAACAATCGATCGCCCTCATATAGTCAATGCTCCACTGCATTTTTTTAATAAGACTGCAAAGTGTTCTACTAAATTATTCACCTTTCTCCCCTCTATCCATTTATCCTCAGTGCCTCTTCGCCAAACTGTTAAAACGAGCCGGATTTTTAACGACCTGAGAAACTCTGTTACCGTGAACATTTGCAGTTAAACCATTACACGTTAAGGTGTTAGGATTTTGCACATTAATAGCCACGTTCAAGTCAACTTTTCAATTTAGCATGATCACTCTAAGGCCCACTGCAAATATTAGGGGTATTAATCACATGGAAGAGGGAATCAGTCATGAAAATGAAATCAATAGTGGACCAGGAGAAAGGGCCACACCAAGTAGGTCCACACAACCAATCCCCCTCCACATTTCCATTTAGACGCATAAGATTCCATCGCCTCATAAAATGCGACCACATAATCCCCTTTGTAGCTTTCCGAGTGCACCCCAACAGTGCTGCAGGTCATTCACCGCTATTTTCAAGCCATCCCTCGTAAAAACAATAAAAGTTAACTAACAAATGAAAAAAGCCTATTCTTTTTTATTTTTTTGGCTAATGGTAAGGAGTAACTAAACTGTCCTTGGAAGCAACCCATGGCATTAGAGAGAGTCACATTTCATATCAAGATCTGAGGTTTTCACCGTAGGAAGCCGGAATTGTAAAATAAATTCATACCTAATAGAAAAAGGGGATCTACATACATTTGTTACAAAGACATTTGCCAGAAGACACATATTTGCTAGGAAACAAACGTTATGTGTGTGTTTGTGGTAGTTTAGGGATGTAATCAATGCAGCTATCCTTTGAGAATTCATATCACTTGCCAATGCATTGAGTGTTAAACTGTCTAGTGTAAAAGCAGCCACCAACAACTACAGGAAGAGGATGATATTATAAAATACTGCGCCTCCTAATGAGAACAATGTCCAATTTACCAATGGGATAAGATTGAAATGACTTCTCTAGTAACCTTTTTTTTAGTTGCTGTTATAGGAAGCCTAGTTGCTATAGAGCTGTCACTAGATTTCTAGAATTTACTATTTCAACTTTTAAAAAAAATCTTTTGATGAATTTTGTATTTATGTGTTGTATCATGATAGAAAACAGCATAGCATGACATATGTTCATTTTTTGAGTTTTTCTTTCTGCTAGTCTGCTGGTATATTCATGCTTTTTCATCAATTGTCTGTATATATTCAATAAGATATGAAGGAAAACAGAGCAGGTTTTATAGCATTTGAGGTTATATGCGGTTTTTATAAGTAATATGATGACACTAAAATTCCTTACCTCTTTATTAGTGGCGTATATGCTTGTTTTTTTGTACCGTTTAGTGTAAAAGCAGCAACATCAAGTGCAAGATCAGCTGATGAAGCATTGGTGAAGAATGCAGAGAACCTTATTAACACAGTGCTAAGGACTCTGAAAGCAGCCGAAGCAGCATGCATTCGAGTAAGTATGAGGTAGGATACAGAGAATGCAAATCACCCAGGAGCTAGGCGCATGATTCACGGCGCTATGGAAAGAACTGATTCGGAAAGATGTCCACAGGGGCAGTGTCGTTGAGCCCATCTTTGTTCATTGCATATGCACTCGAGCATCTCAAGCATGTACCAGGCATCTCCAGATTCGCTCCAGCTCTAGGCTTTGTGAATCATTGCTCATAGTCATCTCCTCGTGCGCTCCAGTGCAAATGTTTGTGAATTGGGCCCTGCACCTTTGTTACTGTCACTTGCATCCTACTGCACTCTCTCATAAATGCAGTAAAAACATTTTTTTAAGAAAGGCTGTCAGCAATCTTGAAAAGATGACACCTCTTTTAGGCTGGAGCATATTTTCGTTTGCAGGCTGCAGGACAACATTGGTCCTGTCGTCATGCAGTTCTCATCCAACAATCCAACCGAAGCATCCTTAGGAGTTCCTCATGTGGCAAAATCACATGTCATAGTTGGCATGAAAGGAATTAGGACAGAAGCAAAACTTTGGGGAAAGGTGGAAAGGTGCCATTTTGCTGGAGCTTTTGTGAAGGTGTTAGAGCAATAACGTGTGTGACAGGTAAGAGAAAAGCAAATTGACAAATTGTACACGTCTGCATTCTAAAGAATAGGCAGCTGTTGACTGTCTAAAGACTCTAATGCCATTTTACATCTGTTTGGAAAATCTGTCAAAGAGTTCCATTTTCTCCTTTCAGTGTTGCCTATTGCGACATGGTGCTCAATAACTTTGCGAAAACAGATATTTAGTTGAAACTTTTTATTAGAAAAATGTATTTCTGCAAGGTAATTGGTGTTTCTCCTCTGGGGTGGTCCCTGCACCTTTCCGCAACCTCGTAGTAAGTGCCCTCCTCCCTAGCCCAGGCTCCTTATTCTGCCCCAATCTTACTGTAGGATATACTAACTTTCACCAGGGTACCCATCCTGTATGGTTCTATCTATCTCTCAAACTTGGGAGGCCTAAAGGCTGTATTCCTCTCTAACTCTCTCCCTCTTGGACTTCCCAGCAGCCAAATGGCCGTCTCCTCAGCATCTATCCACTAATCCAGTGGTGGAAATGGGCGGGAGCAGTGCTCCTCTACTTCTTTTAATTAGGTTTTATCGTTCCTATACTTTTATTTTAAAAAGAAACCGTTCCGGAACGGTTTCGTTTTAAAATAAAGGTGTAGGAAGAAATTGAAACTTGCACTTTCAGTGCACTGCACTGGATGCTCCCTTAAACATCAGGCGCATGTGTTTTGGGGTTTGTATTGTGCATGGGAGGGGGTGCGTCAATGGGGTTTGTGGGGAGCGGTGCAGGCTAGTAGGGAACATAGTTCCACTACTTCTTTTCGTACACTTCGACCACTGTGCTAATCTGTCTTTATCTCTCTCAATCTCTCTATTAATGCTCTGACTCGTGGTCTTACTGCTCCCTCTCCAAGCTCCTGTCTCCACCCACCAACTCCTGTCTGGTCTTCATCAGAGAGGGCGCTAAAGGGCCACCCAAGATGGCCCCTTCTTAGCGAGCTCCCGCACGGCCGCAATTAATCCTGAGAAATCCACCGTAATACGGTAATCTATCGCCTTGACTAACATTATCCCAGCTGGGGAGTCGCTGGCCAACAGCCACACGGAATCCGGAGCCAAAACAGAAAAGTGGAGACCTCCAACGCAATCATCCTGCTCCGGCGCCACCCGGGGATGGGGGAGCCCAACAGGCCGCGTAGTGCTGTGCTACAGCCCCGGGCCGCACAGAGACCCGACTGGCGCCCCCCCGCTTCCAACAGTCTCCTGTGAAGAGTGGGTCGAGCGATCCAGGGGTTGGGGTGTGGAGCCCCCCCTCCCTGCCCCCACAACCCCACGCAGTGACAGCATCGTGGCCGGAGGTCCAGGACCATGAGGGCAACGGTCCCCAGTGGGCCCACGGCTCACGTCCAGGAGGAGCGGACCCCCCCAACAACTGAAGCGCAGGAAGACAGGAGTCGAGTCGCAGCGGTGCGCTCCTGCCCAGGGCCTCCCCTCCCGCTGCTCTCTCCTCGCCCGCAGTGCCAGGATGGCTGCGGCGCTTTCCCGCTCTCCGCGCATGAGAAGGAGGGAGTGCGCGGAGGAGAGCGGAGAGCCCCGCGCTCCTGCATAGTTCCCACGGCACCCAGCTAACCCACATCTCCACGGCCACTTGCGCGCTCTGCCCCTCCCTCCATGAGATGCAGCAGCAGTACAAAACAACACAACGCTGAGCCATCCTCTCCGAAATCGGGCAAAGCTAAGAGACTCCATTGCCCCCCAGCCTCCCTCCTCATCCGCAAGAGAAAAAGACCTCTGAGCTTCTCCTTCCCAAAAAACGGTGTACTTCCAGCCTAGAACCTTACTCCGAGGCCCTGAGCCTCTCTGAGAACCGCAGGCCTGCAGGACAAGCCAGAATAATATGCTCCACCCTGCCACCGAACCTCGAAGGGCCCCGGCTCAACTGGCAGCAGCCTTCCAACCAGTCCACGCCCCACTCCAACACAAAGGCACCGCTGGGGCCCCGATATTCACTAGCGAACCCCACTAACCACGCGGGGCCACCCCCAATCACCCAGATCCAATGGGTAAAACGGACAGATCCCAAAGGAAGCTGACCTTTGAGACTGGAACAGTCCTCAAGACCCCAGACTCCAAGAAGATCCAGAACCCCAGATGGCCAACTCACTCCTAACGGATGAGGAAACCTCCGCCACCGACATCAAGGGACTCCTCCTCGATCTGAAAGCTGGAATTGGAAACCTAAATAACAAAATAGACGAACTCGTCTCCAAAGTAGATCTCCTACAGCACTGTATGGACACCCATACCGAACGCCTGAACGAAGTGGAGCAGCGTGTATCCAATCTAGACGATGGTGCAGTAACCCTTACAGCAAAAGTTGCCCAACTAGAAACTCAAATGAAAGCAACCAATGCTAAATGTGAGGACCTAGAAGGCCGGTCAAGAAGAAGTAACATTAGAATTGTCGGGGTGAGAGAACATACAATGCAATCCAAAATCCAAAATGGAAGACTTCATCGAGGCGCTCTGCCCCACCCTGTTTGGTAGAGAAGCATTCTCCCACATGTTCGTAGTAGAGAGAGCCCATAGAATCCCATCCGCCAAACACGCGCCAGGTGCACCCTCGAGGCCGATAATAGCTAAACTGCTTAACTATAAAGATCGCAACACCATCCTTCGACTGGCCAGAGAAAAAGCATTCCACTCAGCAGTGCATAACACCAGCTCCAGAATTGACTACCTGTTCATCTCGTCCAAGGGTCCACTCCAAGGGGGGCAATGTCAAATCCTTCCCAGAACGCTTTCGGATCACTCCCCGGTAACCCTTGTCTGCAGCCTGGCATTCGCCAAATCCCATCTACTGCACTGGGGCTTTAAACCAGGGTCCCTGCAAGACCAAGTGTTCGCCTCTGAACTCCGGGATTAAATTGCATCATTCCTAGAATCAAATCTAGGCACTGTGAACTCGATCAGCACGATCTGGGAAACGCTGAAATGTTTCGTAAGAGGAGAATGGAATCCTTAAGCTGATCCGACGAGAACTGTCCTCCAGCGAAGAACAGCTAAAACACCTCAAACTTAAGCTTTCCATCATAAGCGATTCACACTCCCAAGCAGAGCTTAAAGAGGAGCTGGAAACGTTCAGATCCATGGCGGAACGGGAGGTAAAATTCTTAGGAAGAAACAGCCAAGTCCGTCAATACGGAGAGGACCAAAAGCCTGGTGCCCTCCTCGCGAGGCTCCTGAACGCTGAAAGGAAACCGACAACAGTTGAAAGGATAAGAACCAGACAGGGCACACTGGTGCACACTGATGAAGAAATAACGGATGAATTCAAAGCCTTTTACCAAAACCTGTACTCCTCGAAACACAACTCAGACACTGCCACCCTAAAAAGATACCTCGATGACACTGAACTCTACTGGGTGGAAAGCGGGCTGCGTGAACACCTCAATGAATCCATTACCCCAGACGAGATAATAGAAGCGATTAAAACCCTCCCAAACACAAAGGCTCCAGGGCCCGACGGCCTAACGGGAGAATTCTATAAAGCATTCGCCCACACCCTAGCCCCCCTCCTGGCAGAAGTGTACACCGAGGCACTTGACACAGGTTGCCTTCCACAGTCCACCCGCAATGCCAATATAATACTATTGCACAAAGCTGGCAAACCCCAGAGGACTGTGCATCCTACAGGCCCATATCTCTTCTAAATCTCGACAACAAGATTCTAGCAAAAATACTCATGAACAGATTACTATCGCTGATGCCCGCCCTCGTGCTGGCTGATCAGGCCGGGTTCGTACCAGCCGCAACACAACATTTGGCATTAGGAGAATGTTTGGAATCATCGGGGCCCTTGACCCCTCTGAGCAGGCCGTGGCGGTACTGCTCGATGCCGAAAAGGCTTTTGATTCGGTGGAATGGCCCTTTCTATTCGCAGTGCTCACTCAGATGGGCCTGGGTGCACGATTCATTAGATTAGTCTCCCTGTTATACAAAAACCCCCAAGCAAACATTCTTGTGGGATCTGCAAGGTCCTCCACAATTCACCTACAACGAGGCACCTGACAGGGCTGTCCGCTGTCGGCGCTGATATTCGCGCTATTTATGGAACCCCTGGCGTCGAATCTTCGAGCCCAACAACTCCACAGAGGGCTTAGCTTCGGCCCACATAGGCTAATCGCATCCCTCTATGCGGACGATGTAGCACTATTCATTAGCAACCCCAGTGAAAACCTAAACCCAGTGATGAGAGAGGTAATCAAGTTTGGAGCAATGTCCAGCCTAAAAATCAATCAGTCTAAATCCATCATCTTCACACTCACCCCAGGGACCAGAACATTCACTGATGACTACCACTTCACATGGGAGACCTCTCAGGTGCGGTATTTGGGGATATTAATGTCACTAAACTACCTTGAGGTGCTCCGAGACAACTACGAGGTGGTGTTAAAAACACTACAAGAGAAAGCTCACCACTGGCAGTCTCTCCCACTAACCCTTTGGGGAAGAGCCTCATTTGTCAAAATGGGGATCCTGCCGAAACTATTATACCTTTCCACTAACATTCCCATTATGATCCCCAATTCCTTCTTAAAGAGAGTCAAAAGCTTGGTCCTCAAAGTGATATGGCCGGGCAAGTCGGCCAGGGGCGCCTACTCAATATTGACCCTTCCAGTATCCAGCAGATGACTAGCCCTCCCCGATCTCGAACGCTATTTTTGGGCGGCCCAGGCGCAGTTTCTCAGCCACTGGTACACAACACATTTCATCAGGCCGCACGTGCAGATTGAAGGTGACCTGGCAACCTCTAACCTATTGAGGGCAGTTATCATAAGTCAGCTCCCGGTACCCTACAACAACATGAACGGAGTCCTTATCCTACGGGATTTGGAAGAAGCTCGCACAAAAGTACAAAATCCAAGTAAGGTATTCGCCCCCTCCTCCCAGTGAAATTCATACCCGGAAACTCTCTGACCTCCGAAAAGGTATTCCAGCAATGTGTTGAGATGCTACAGATAAGCACTTTAGGTGACCTGTTCAGTGGAGGCACCTTCATCACACCCCAACAAGCAATAGATAAGTGTGGCGACACCCCCCTAGACAGGTTCCTATACTTTAGAACCCGATACAAGCTTCAAGCACTATTCCCCTAATTTCCGCAGCAACCCCCAACCTGGCAGCTGCTACATAACGTGATACAGGCACAGGGCGAGGGCGGACTAGTTTCATCCATCTACAAATCTATCCTAATAGACACAGTGCCAGCCAACCCACGCACTAAAGCAAGATGGGAAAGCACCCCCCAATTCACAATCCCAGATGAGGATTGGACATTCATCCTGCGTCAAATGCAAAAAAATCGCCCTCAACTCCCGATTCAAACAAATCCACTTCAATTTCCTTCACCAAACGTACATTACCCCCGCCAAAAGGAACAGACAACAACCAGAGATACCCGCAAAGTGTGAAAGATGTGGAGGTCAGACGGCTGATTTTATACACCTAGCATGGGACTGCCGGAAACTGACGCCAGTCTGGACTCAGGTCCTTCAGATGACAACATCGATCATAGGAGAAGAAGCGCGGCCAATTCCGGCGATAGCCCTGCTGGGACTGACAAACCAGCTGTCGCCAGCAGTGAGGAAACTGGCTGGACTACTGCCAACTCTTGCATGCAGAAGAATCGCCATGTCATGGGGCCGGGGCCAGCGCCAACGATTATAAACTGGCGGAAAGACATTCTCTACTGTCAGGACATAGAATCTGATTTCATCAAGACATTGCCCCAACACGCACGCCCCCCTCCATATCTGGGGTCCATTCACAACATACCTAATGAACGAAGCAGACGGGGACCGGTCTTTCTCGCCAGAAAAGCGCGGCTCCCAGGATGCTGAGTCTGACCTGACCTAATATTTAAAGCCAGCCCGATAATAGATATACGAGGGGGACTGAGCAATGTATCATTAACCTAACGGACTGAGAGAAAGAAGGGATGGGGGGGCAGGGGTGGGGGTTTCGGTCAATGCACGGTGAACACACCCTAATGTGGGTGTGATTGTTGTATAACTGTTGAAAATTTAAAAACAAAGTTCTTTAAACTGTCTGGTCTTCTTCCCCATTTCCAAACTCCTCGCTCCGACCACTACATCCGCCTCTACTCTCGTTCACCCTCCTGCCTCTCACTTTCCACTCTCTCTCTCACCAACATGTGAGTGATCGCGCGCACACACACGCACGCACGCACGCACGCACACACACACACACACACACACACACACACACTCTCTCTCTCTCTCTCTCTCTCTCTCTCTCCCAAACTCCCCTTTCTCCACTTCCAACTCCCCTTTTCTACTCTGAGCTTTCAATTCAGTGTCCCTCTCTCACACACACACACAAAACCCCATGGTACCACCCTCTCAAACTCAACACCTTACCTTGACTCTTTCTCTCTATACTCATTCAGTCTCCTGCAACTCCTTCTCCACCTGGTACACCCTAGTCGCTGGTCTCTTGGATCACCTCATCCGTTCCTGACCACACCGACACCTTTCATCCCTTTCTGCACCTGGTGACTTTTTATGGCACAGTACTCCCTGTCTAACCACTCCCCTGCTCTCCCATTGGACATTATGTCCAGTTTACTCTTTGGGACAATCTCTGTCGCGTCTAACTCAGGAAGGCTTCAAAAGGGGCTTAAGCTTTGTCTCTTTCTCCAGACTTCATTGCAGTCCACAGGGCCCTGTTGCTCATGGCCTTGTTTGTTCCAGTTGCTCCTCTGTTTCCTTGAGTCTTTTTTAAAGTAAGTGGCATTGAAAGAACTTTGGGAAGGTTTTGCTCTCTCCCTGTGTTGTACCTCCTGTTGTTCCTGTTACAGTCTGTCCTGCTGTCGCTGTACTCGGGACCCCTGATTTTACATTTGTGAAGCTGAGGGCTGGCTCAAATCATGAAAACATTTGTTGAAGCAAAACTGGTCTAGGCCAGGTTTTGGCTATTGGACCCAGGTGCATTCTGGAGTTGTAATATTTAATTTGTTCACCTTTTTTTCTTCTGAAGGGGGGGAAAACTGCTGGTCGCTGTAATTCCTGGGTCTAGTTCTGGCTTCTCCAGACGCTCTGATGCTGTTGGCACCTTGAAATGTTCTGAAATTGAAGAAAAAGATACCTGGCCAGGACAGAGGCTGATAGTTATGGAGACAGTAGCCCTGCATATATTCAGGGCCAGGGTAGTGCCTTACTTAGGAGTAGACTATCGAGAGTATAGTAACCCATAGCCATCTATATCGAGAGAGCATAGCCTGAGCTCCCTGGGTAGGCGGTATTCATTAGACTGTGTGGAAGGCAGAGGTGGATGTGCAACAAATAGGGCAGGGTAGCGAGAGAAGGGCAAGATGTCTGTCCTTTTGTATGCAGTGAGAAGGGAGGGAATCTTTCAGGGTTCAAGCCCACAACATGGACACCAGTGTTTCCCAAAGATCAGCACTGAGAGTCCCCTCAGCAAGCCAGAATGGGTGCGAAACAGAAAAGTGAATGCGCTCCAAACTGTGCGCACGCAGGAGAAATGATGATCTGGGCAGCAAGAGCACCCCCAAACACTTTACATACTATCTGGGAGGGTTTTATCTCAGAAATGTGAATTTGCCATGTTCTCAGCTCCCTAAAATAATTTTCCTTTTTTTTCCTTTTATGTTGCAAAGTTTGTAAACTGGGCGAAATCGCCACAGCAGTGATCTCACAGCGCCTAGGCTTGCCCTTCAATGCACACATGTGTAGGGGCATGAGCACTGTCTTTGTCTTAGTTGTGGTCAGGCTTTTAACCCTTCCACGGTGTCGTTGTGAGCCTGGGCATGTCAAAACCATGCCAAAAACGGAGGGAAAGCCATTCGTACACACCTATGCCCTGAACAGAGAGGAATGCTCGAAGGAACTATGTGCTTTGTTGGAAGTTCTTGAGGCCTGCTAGGTTCTTAATGGGGATGGTAACAGTGACGTATGAGGTAGGACTCCTCTTAGACTGAGGCAGGGCTGGCTCAACTGGGAGTTCATCTGCACAATTCAGCCTTATATATTTTTTTTGCCCTGGGCTGCAGTTACACTGTCCTGTTAATAGAGGGCAGTATGCAAATCCTAGGTCAAAGCAGGAGTGTAGAGTCTGCTGACCAGATTACAGTTGTTGCTCCTCTTTTAAAATGATGGGCCTGTTTCGTAAACTGTGCGCCGTTGCTGTGTTTTATTTATTTATTTGGGTGCTGTGGCACGTGCTAACTGCCACTTTATGGCTGCTTCAAAGCCGTTGAACATGAAAAACAACACAAGGAAACATCGCAGGACCCAACTAGCTTGTACGCAGCAAACCGGCATGATCTCCAAAGAAAATAAAACAAAGGGGTGAATACGTACAGAAAAAATGAAAGTGAAAAACATGCAAAGCTCCAAGCCATTCAAAGGTTGTTGCAAGATCGCATTTGGGAAGGGGGGATTAAAAGGTGTGTGTGTGCACATGCGCACTTTTTCAGGAAAAGCATGATATGTTTCCACATGGTTGTCTAGGATGAAAGTGACACCTCCCACATTAAAATCATTACATAGAGCAATGTCAAATGTTACCCTATTTTAGTTTTTTTTTTTAAATGTCTTTATTAAGAAATGTGTTTAGAAATTGCATTACAATACTATAATACCTTTATTGCTCACCTTCGCAGGTTCGATATTGGGGAAAAAAAGGACTTTTATATTTGTATTTATTTATTTATTTGCATTTTTAAAGCGCACAACTGCCCTCTGGCATCGTGGCGCTGTTACAAGAAAGTTTACTTGGCATGGGTGAATATAATGAAGACAATGGGAACATGGTTATAGACATGATATGATATGGCATTTATAACGCGCCTATACACAAGTGTTTCAAGGCGCAACGAGGCAAGGGAGGGGGAACAAAGGGAAGACAGACAACAATCCTACTAGGCCAGGTGACATTCAGATCACGCAAGTGCATGGGAAGGGGAAGGGGAAAGTGCGGGGGGAGGGAGAAGGGGGAAGTGCAGTACAAGGGATAGTAAAATAAATAAGATAAATAAAAACGGCCCGCAGGTGGTAGTGTATGGTAAGTGCAGAACATAAGTGCTGGTAGGGATGCTGTAAGGATACAGAAAAACAGTCCCCAAGTGCAAGGGTTGCCAGGGAGGCGGTGCAGGTGGGCAACTGGCTGGCCTGGGCCCAAGATCAGAAGGGAGGCCAGGTATCCAGTGCAGTAACTGTCAGAAGAATCAGCAGGGGAGAGGGGGGGTGAAAGCAGAAGCAAAGAGGAAGGTTTTGAGGTGCTTCCGGAACCGGAGATGGTTCTCCTCAAGTTTCAGGGAGGCACATAGCTAAAGTTCTGAGGTTACATGGGAACAGTGAGGATAGGTACAGTTGTATATTACAGCCATTATTCACATTGCAGTACTATTTTAAGTAGGATTCACTTAAATAAGGTGGTTTTCATTGCCTTTCCGAAGGCCATGAGGGATGTTTCACCTCTCAATTTAGGTGGTAGTGAGTTGCAAGATTGTGGAGCTAGAACTGCCAGCTTTAGCTCTGTTGAAGTTGGGGACTACGAGTTGGTTTGCGTACAGGTCCCTTTTGGGTCTGAGTGTCTGGACTGGTTGTATACGTTCAGTAAGGTAGCTAGGGGCAGATTGGGATATGCATCTGTGGGTAATGGTGAGAGTCTTGAACTGGATGCGCTCTTTGACTAGGAGCCAGTGAGCATTTTGTCTTGCTAGGGAAATGTGTTCCCTCCTAGGAATATTGAGGGCTGCTCACAAGGCGTTGTTCTGTGTGATTTGAAGTCTATTAATGTTTTTGGCAGAGGTGCCTAGTAGGAGGACGCTGCAATAATCCAATTTGGCACCTATGGTGGCCCTAGCGATGTTGAGGCAGTTTGCAGTGGATAGGTGAGGCTTTACTGCATTGATTATTTTGGTTGTTAGTGCTGCTGAAGAGGAGATGTAACTAACATGTCTATCCATGGACAAGGTTGAATCTAGGTAGACTCCCAGAGTTTTTACGGCAGAGGAGACTGAGATTACAGAGTTCTCAATTAAGAAGTTACTGTATTTGTTGTCTAGTTTACTGAGGGATTATTTTGGGCCCACCAGTAGGATCTCTGTCTTGTCTCCATTGAGACAGAGGCCATTGGCTGCCATGCAGGCCTGGATGATAGCATATGTGTTTTGTAGGGTTTTTAAGTCTTGCTCGTAATCACCAGATAATGGGAGAAGAATTTGTATATCGTCGGCATAATTGGTGAATGTTATGCCGAATTCTTCTAGGTCGTTGAATAGAGGGAGTGTGAATAGGTTGTATAGTGTGGGGGAGGTGCAGGAGCCTTGTGGTACTCCGCAGTTAATAGGGGAGGGAGTGGCTGACGCTTGGTCTGTGTAGACCCTCATAGCTCTGCCCTCCAGGAAGGATGATATCCATGTTGTGGCCTCAGTAGAGAAGTGAGCCGTATTGGTGAGGTGTGTCTTTAGGATTTTATGGTCGATTAGGTCGAACGCAGCCGACAGGTCAATAGTAGGAGGATGGCACATTTGCCTTTATCCATATTTCTTAGGAGTTGGTTTTTTAGGTCGACGAGTAGCGCTGACTCTATGCCATGGTGTGGACAAAAACCGGACTATCTCTTACCTAGGATGTTGTGAAATGTGAAATTCAAGGTAGGCTTGTATTTGTAGATAAGCAGCCTTGTCCAGGATTTTCAGCAAAAATGGCACTGTTGTAATTGGCCTGTAGTTGTTACGTGAGTCTGGGTCTAGGGTGGGCTTTTTTAGCAGTGGACAAACCCAGGCTTCCTTGAGAGAAGAGGGTACTGAGCCAGTAGCAAATGTATGTCAATGTATTGTATGAAAAACTGTTTACATTTTTTTTTTAAAAACAAGTTTACATTTTTACACATTTTTAGGAGTTCCGTTGCCAATTTCCCACAGCCATGAAATTGATATGGAGCCAATCATAAGAGCACACTTTGTGCCAAATTGAACCCTCAAATAACCTTAAAGCTTAAAGTATGATTGGGGCTCAATATGAGTTGTGCAGTATTCTGACATTAAATCTGGCAGAATACCGCCCAATAGAATAACTGTTACCGCCACTTGGTCTGGCGGAATTACCAACGGATTACAAGGGGCGGAGTTTACATCAATTTTTTGAGAGTCCATTGTACTCGGGGGCATTTTTGGCAGAACTACTGCTGACAGAATTACCGCCACGATAATTCCGCCAATTTTGCTATTTTTCGTCAGAAAGTGGGAAAGTTTACCTCCACCAAGATGCTGAAGGTAAATCCCCCGCTCCAGGGCCATAACCGTAGTATGGAGAAGCGGGAAAAGTGGCAGATATTCCATTAACACCAATTCTTTCCTGAACCGCCATACTCGTAATGATCCCCAAATGTTCTGTGTGTTCTTCTCAGAGACGTAGCACCAGCAATATTGTGGTCAGCTTCCGGATAACAACACAATCATATCTTACAGGTTGGCCTATTTCAAAACTACTAAGTCTCAAAAATGGATTATATGCTAATAACATTTTTTCACGGAAACATGGAAAAAGCATACGGAAAGTTTTCAAAATAAGCCTGCTAATCCTTAGGAGAACACACCTTGCTGGATTTGCAGCTCACAATCAATTGTTCTTCTTACCGCCACCTCCAAAATTCATTATCCAAAATAAGCACACCTTACCGAATCCGCTTGAAGGTGCAGGACCTCCTCAACGAACACCACTGATAAACATTCACTCATTTTGGAGCCTGCAAGACACTCCTTTAAGCAAAGGAAAAATAAAACTCATCAATTTTTATGCATTTCCTAAACACATGAAGGTGACGTCAAGCATTTCAATATCCCTTCATTTAAATCTCAGAGAGGATGCACTAAGCTGATTCATTCTGGACGAGAGAGAGAGGTGGCAACAACCAAAGTGCCTAACAGATATTAATGTGCCTTTTTAGCGTTTGGCCCTTAATTTGGGTGAACGCATGCATGTTACATTCCAGTACTTGCCAGGGCTGGAATGGACATACAATCCATCCAGGGGCCAATGAAAAAGGGCCCCACGATCACACATTACAATTCATTTCTATTCAGAGTGTCTCGGGAGAATAGCTCAGCGGCAACGTGCTCGCCTTGGAAGCAAGACGACACAGAGCAACACAGGATCGATCCCCGGGTCTGCGCTTAGAATCCTCTGGGTATAACCTATCATATTCAGAGCTGACAGTTTCAGCACTACACACGCAGGTGTTTATGATAAAATATGTTGCGAATAATGCATTTGAAAACATACCTGCTTAGAAACAGTGATTAAAACTGGTGCAGTACCTTATGAAACTGGTCCACTTTCGCCACCAAAGTGGCCCATTCTGGACAAAAAAACGGGCCCAGTACTACTTCATTATTCACACAGTTACTCTAAGCAGCCCAAATCCTAATATCCTCACTATGGAAGGAGCCAGCTTTAGCAATCAATCATTATCTGGTGAGGGGCTGAGGACACACATACCTTTGAATAAATAACATTGGTTGGTCTGGCTTCCTTCCCTCATATTCAAAGGCTATTACATAATAAACAATCTGTGTTCTTACATAGTCCTTCATGCTGGATTCCTCCACTTCTCAGTGCCGTGAAAAAAGAGATTATTATTGCCCAATTTAATGGCACTTCATTCTTTGGCCTTGGAATGATAAAGGGCTGCCCTGGCCAGCACATAGCTTGTGAGCTATCCACCAAGACATAATGTAAGAGCATGAGGTTATTTATGGCGTAATTCGCATGAGAAACAGTGACTATCTTCTTAGTTCTTGTTTGCTAACTCCTAACATATGCTGACATTAAGACCATTTACATGCTGCGGCTAAAGATTCTAATTAGATCACGTGTGGCAAATCCTACATTTGCTCATTTCTTTTAGGATGAGACGGGTGTTGCATCCTCAGCAGTTCAAGTGTATACTCCTGTTGGTGTGCAGATCAGGCTTTCTGAAACTGTGCTATTTCAAAATAAATAAAACAATTGTGATTACATCTCGCTGATCAAACTGAAAGTTAAACTTTAGGTTGTAAAAAACCTAGAACGTCAAGCAAGCTGAGCTCTTTGACTGCTCCTTTGAAGGTTTTGCATGGATGCGATTTTGAATGTATGTATAGTAGTTGGTATTTCAAATATGTAATCGAATATAGTATTTGTAATCCTTCAACCCCTATTTTTACAATAGCATGCGTGCTAAAGCCGCGCACACAGCCGTTCATCGATTCATGGAATGCACTGCGCTTGTGAAACCTGGGATGTGCGCCAAATCTGTGGGTGGCACACGCGGGCGCACACGTCACTAAACGGCGAGCGTGACGCGCACAGGGAAAGCACACATCGTGTAGCGCACACAAGAAAAGTGGGCGGAACACTGGGCGGAACACGCGGAATGGGGAACAACGCGTGAAAATGTGGGCGTTACGGGGGAAGTACAGGAGGTAAATGCTCGCAACGCACACACGTGCGCTAACAACACGTATTCATGGAATCGAACAGGGGAAAGCCATGCGCCAAAAAAGACGCGCTAATCCGGAAACACGTACGCCAGCAGGAAGCAGGCGTAAGCGGCCCTGCGCAGCATAAAAGTACTTGCAAACAACAAACAAGCTCACACGCTACGATGAATATACCGTTCCTCACAGCAGTGGTCGTGGGACACCGCAGGAGGAGGATAGCCAGGCCCTGCATTTTTTTACCCAAGACCAGCCTTTTTGGGATGCCTGATGACCAGGTGTATGGGAGGTACAGGTTTCCACCACTAATTTCGCTCCCTTGACCGCTCTGGTGGGCAGCTGCTATATGCGCCCCCAGTAGTGTGCAGGATCATAGTGGCAGCATGTGTCCTGCACAACGTTGCAACCCGGCGGGGCGTGCCGGTGGACATGGTGTTGCCCCCACATCCCCAAAGAAAGGGCATGTGGTGAGGCAGCCCGTACCCAGCTTGTGGCAAATTACTTCACCTAAAATCCCACCCCTGTGGAGTGCACACAGGCCTGGCACATACCAGCTGACAATCAATGATGATGGCAAAAGGGACAGTCAACTGTCACAACCATACCAGCCTGAGATTGTTCACCTGGAAGTGCTACATTCTGTGCATCCCTAACTATTTAAAGACACCCAATGCTGTGTCAGAAAAATGCAAACACATTCATGCAGCATGAAGGACTACCCCCTTGCAAAATACCACATCAAAATAGTGCCATGCCACCCAACCCCTCCCCATCTCAGCTACCCAACACACCATGGCATGACATGCAATGTGAAAGCAACCAAATGAATGCGCAACACATGACACAAGTGTCACAAAGTGCACTGTCCCAAATGGAAACAGGCCACAGACACTTTGCTCTCAGTAATGAATAAAAAACAACACACATGAACAAATGCTTACCAGCAAGACAACACATCAGTACAGGATCAAACAGTGGCAATATATGACAGTAAAAAATTAAAGTAGTGCAAGTGTCACAACCTGACTAAGGCAGCACATCGACCCCTTCCAACTGCAGAGTGTTGCTGGTAGGCAAACGTGTCAGTGTACTGCATACAACATGAACTGCATCTGCAAAGTAGACGGGCTTGTTAAGACATTAAGAAGGTACATGTATATAAGGAAAAAGTAATGGATGTAGAACCATATATAAATCCACCATGCAGTGGAGAATTGAACAACAATCCCCACTACGGATGTATAAACAGTTTTGACTACAGACTGTCCACTTAACTTATGGGAGCCCAATGTCACTGTGTAAGTTACTGTCACTTGGTCACACCCTTTGCAAGCCCATGGAAAGGGGAAGCAGGAGGGGTGTGTGTGTGTCAGGAACCCAAGTTTCTAACCCAAAGACAGGACAAGCCTGCATGTGCCCAGGTGGAATACACAGTGGATGCCTACGGGAGCCACTCAAAGAAACACACTGTGAAATAAAAATGTAAAAAAATAAAAAATGGCCATGTGTGGACTGGGGGGGGGCACCCAGGAGGGATGCGGTACAGGGTGCACCCCAACACCCACATGTGTGGATGTTGAGAAAAAAAAACCTCCATGGGCTCATGGCCTGCACAGCTACGCTACAGTGGGAGAACTGCTGTCGCAGTCATCACCCTCTGGTGGTACATTAGAAGGTGGGTGTGATATGGGAGGCAGCCCACGCAAAGCCCTGGCATGCTCCTCCATGGCAGCAAGCATTTGGGTCGGAAAGGTTTGGTTCGCCAGGATGATGGTACAGAGATCCCCATGCAGCACCTCACGGGTAGCACGCATTTCTGCCTGCATGGCCTCGCGTGATGCCCGGATCTCCTGACGGGTTGCCTGGAGCTCAGCTGAGAGTGTGTGTGTGTCAGCTGCTCCAGCTGCTGTTCTGACCTTGTACTCCGGGACACCTCTAGTTCACACAGAGTATTTCTGAGGGAGCTGTGTTCAAACCTCAGGGCTTCCCTGTGGGCCTGTGACTCTACAGATATGGCTGTGCGCAGAGTCTCCAGTCCAGCCCATCACTCCCTGCCGGACGCCAACATGTCCTCCCTGTGTAAGTGGCAAATGGATTATGTTGCCTGCTGCTGGAGCTCCATCTGCCTTTCAGGGGGGAGAATGGAAGTGGCCACCCTATCCATTGCCTGAGCCATCATTTCACACAATGCCCCCTGTTGTGCTGCTATAGTGTAGATGGAGTTCTCCCACACAGTATTTCCTGGTGGCGCACGGCCACCGCATTGACGGGCACCACACCTGTTTGGGGCAAGGTGATGTGCACCTTGCTGTGCTGGCACTGCCTGAGGCTGCAGGACTGCATTCCTCCTTTGATCTGCTGGCCCAGGAACAGGAGCAAATATTGTGGACTGTGACCCTGCATCCGTAACCGCCACAGGTGGAGTTTCCAACACTGAATGCCCCATAGAGGGGTCTACCCCCGGTGCAGGTGGGTTGGACAGAACAGCATCCCTGCCAGAAACACTCACCTGCGACGGGACATATGTCTCAATGTCCGATTCAGCACCTGATTCATAGAGGTCTCTGGAGGTTTACCCAGAGACACCCGTGGACAGTATGGTCTGTAGGAGTAATGGGTTTTCACCCACCACCACCCCACGTCCTCCACTGGTGCCCTGTTGTGGGTGTGAGTCCTCCTGGCTCTGCGCCATCTCCTCCTCAACAGCATCAAGTGCCTCATCACCTGCAAAAACATAACAGAAAAGTAATGAAAACAGGCATGAGCACCATAGCCCACACACATAGGCATGATGAGGCAGACATCCAGTACATAAATGACACATGTCACACATGACAATAACTCTGGCATGCATGCACTGTCAATGAGTTGGAAGGGGAGGCAAAAAGCAGACACTGAGAACTCCAAGATGGAAAACCAACACGTGCTGCATGCTGGATAGTACTGGCATCACACATTAGCCTGCGTGTGGCATGGACAATACACATACATGACACATGCCAGCACACAGATGGCACGTAGCATAGCCATGGCAGATTTCACAAGGACACCCTGATGGTAGCAAATCAGTACTGCCATCCATGTGAGATGGACATCATGAAATAAAACATGCAAAATAGTGTGACAAAACACGCATGTGCCACACGCTGCAACAAAGCCAGTGTTCACTGATGCAGTGATGTCAGGCACATGGTACATCAATGGTTGGTCACTTCGACATGACAGAAGACAATTGTCATGTTCAACATTCAAACAGAGCCCCAAAATGATTGTGAAGGCCATGTGTAGGTGCGCATTACTCAATCAGCCTGATTGGTGAAATCATTCCCATAATAAGGTAAGAAATGTGGGCCATTGTGGGGTATAAACTATGACTAAAGTATGTTATATTTGGGGCAGTACGGCACAAAAATGTGTGGTAAAAATGCTAATGATTTCATCAATCAGTCAGAATGAACAGGAAAACAATATGAACAATGTTGTGGCAAGATGACAGTTGAAGGGCAAGTGCAGTAATCAGGTGCAAATTGTCAACTGCGGTCAGAAGGGATACTGTGAAACCCAAACCCAATGCCGGGGAATGGTTTGGAGGGACCACATGGGTGACCCATAGCAGTCATGACTACACAGCCTCACCTGGCACTCAATCAGAACACATCATCCAAGCAACATACACATGGATTGCACACACATGCATGGGCACTCACCGGACATCGCTTCAAGATCTGGTAGGTCTCCCACACCTTGGAACTGATCCTCTGTGATGAAGGCTCCAGTGATAGACTCATGTTCAGTGAGTTGTTCCTCCTCTGGTGGAGACCCACCGCCAGTCACCAGAGTAGAGGCATGATTGGAAGCCAGCTTGTTCTTTGCTCTGTGTTTCAGGTCATTCCACCGCTTAGAGCAATCATCAGCTGTGCGCCTCACAAATCCAAGGGAACTAATGTGGTCCGCGATGGTCTGCCAGTGGGTCCTACGTTGAGCAGTCGTAGTCTTGGACCCTGCAGTCACCACCATTTCGCGGCCATGGGCCGACACGTAGCCCACAAGTGCGTCTAGTTCTGCATCATTGAAACTAGGCTTCCTTGACGTGCCGGTGTGGGTAGCCGTGTCTGGGGTCCCAGCCTGTACCGCAAGAGCACCGTTCTTCCTCTTGGAAGGTGGTGCAGACCCAGAGTGGCTTACGCCGCTCTAGTTGGTACGGGCTGTAGCTCGGGTGGACTGGGCACTGGAAGTAGTCAAAGGCACGATGACCAAAGGTCTCACTGCATGCATTGGCTGCTGGGTGATGTTGGCAGGACCAACCTCGGTGTGATGGACTTGGACTAACACTGTCCCGGTTGGGAGACTCAGAGCTGGGGTGGATTGAGCTGCAGCTGCCCCTGCAGCCTCCTCACCCTGGCTACTTAGGGCAGCAGATGACATTGCTGCCCCAGATCCACGGGGCCTGGTGACAGCAACTTTCACCGCCACACGTGGCTTTGACTTGGTGACACGGAAGTCAGCCTGGGAGTCATCCTGTGCCGGTTCGGTTGACAATATGGCCCGGGTTAACAAGGCCTGAGCTGGGATGGTGTCAGCTACATCTCCCAGACCCATTGGGGGGGCATAGATGTCCCTGATTGGTCCTCCACACACTGGCCTCTTGGGCCACCCTGCACATCCTGGCCACGTCCCCTACCGCGCCCATCTCTTTGAGGTCGGCCACCTTTGCCTCCCTTACTGCTTGGTCGCCTCCCAACCATGGCACTAATGTTGTTGTGCGAATGGGAGGTGCAGTAAACATTTGTCCTGGGCAATTGGGGTGAAAAGGGTAGGGTACTAGATGGAATACATACCCTAGTGCTCTAGCAAGACTGTCTGTGACCCCTGGGGGAAGATGACAGGTCACGCAACACTCAGGCACCCCGAAAACAAATTTTAATGTGCATGAGACCCCTGATAGACCACGTGTGTGGATAAAGAACCCGCACTACGCTGTGGCACCCAGAAACACAAAAAGGAGCGTACGCGTGGTACATGCTGGCTACAATGACCTCTGAATGGGTACGCGACACACGGGGGCAACCACCGTTGAAAAATACGAGCACGACTCACCGTCTGCCTGGAAAAAGAACGTGAAAAAGATGTGCGTGTGCGCGTTGGCAACACCACCGCCAAAAGAAGAATAGAACTAGATACAAGGAGTATGAACTGGAACCGTTGTGAAGTAATCGCGTGTGAACCGACAAGAAGTACAAGAATCACTCGCTCGCTCTCCACAAAAAGCACATACGAGAAAATGGCGTCCTACGCGTACCTTTTAAACCAGTCCACACATCCAACGTCACTTACGCGTGTACGCGGTAAGGGCCTTTCCTCCTGTTACAAGCATTAACACATGTACGTGCTGTTTCTTCACATGCTGATTCACTATGCACCCGTCACGAGGGAAATGCCCGCGCGTGTAATGTCACAGACGCGCTAAGGGCCTTTCCTCGAATAACACGCTGACGTGCACTCTTTTCACGTGCCAAGTCACTCTGTATCAAGCTGGCCACGCGACAACACACGGAAGACCACGCTCCTGCCCTTAAGGTCATTTTCCTGTCCCCTAGAGGCCCGAGCACACTCCCACCTCACATTTGCTGCTGCCTGCCTGCTGGACACACCCCTGCTATTTGGTGCCTGCACATCAGCCATCTGCAGGGGTCCAGTTGCTGTGACCACCCCTGCTGGAACAGAAGACTCCCAACTGGTATTCCATCGCTCCACAGCCCAGCCCCACGACCCAGATCCCACCCACACCTGCCTCCGGGGGTTGCCATGTCCGACACAACACCATCTGGCACCAGTGGCAACCCCCCAGCAGAGAGGCAGAGTGCTACCAGCTTCAGTGCCAAAGAAGTTGGCATCCTGCTGGAGCAAGTCCTGGGGCATTATGATGCCCTCTTTGGAAGTTCACACGCCGACAATGAAGGACGGAAGGGGATCTGGAAGGACATCGTGGCTGCCATCAACGTGGAGGGGGTGGCAGCCCGCGACATGCAACACGTCCGGAAGCGCTGGGAGGACTTCTGGTCCAGGACCCTCAGCAAGGCCCGGCGCCTCTTGAAGACAGCGGATGCAGAGGGGTGCCGGGTCCGCCTTACCAACATGCAGATGAGGGTCCTGGAACGCACAAACCCAGCGCTCCATCTCCAGGTCCTTCGGATGCAGACCCGTTTGGAGTCGAGCGGTAGGTGTCCATGCGTACTGAATGGACGAAGTGCATGTTGAGGTGTGCCAGGAGTGTGCAGCTGGGACATGTGTGTAAAGCCCCATGTATGGATGTGTATGTGCAGGGACATGAGTCTGCCGCATGTGAGGTCAGTCATGTGTGAGTCACATCAATGGTGTATGTGTTCAAATGCATGATGCCCAAATGCATGTGGGGGTGCACACATGTTTACATTTCTGTGTATGTACTATGGCCTTGTTGGTGTGTGACACATGGATGCTGGCTCCACCTTCATGTAAGTCCACGGTTTACATGTGCGTGTGTGTGTGTATTTGGCATGTGACACCAACATGTAGGAGGCTGATTGGCAGATGTGACATAGTTGGCGATGATTTCACTGTGACAGGTGTTGGAGATTTACAGATGCATGTATGTCTGGTGGCGTGTGTGCATGTGTTTGCCACTCCCCATGTTGCATGTGACGTCAGGCTAACCTTCGGATGCTCATGCTGTTGTATGTGTATGGATGCTGCTGCCTGCTGCAACAGTCCTGTTAACTTGTGCATGTGTGTCGGTTCAAATGATGTGTGTTGGCGAGTGTGATGCCATCTGTGAAGTTTGACACTGCCACATATGTTCAAATATCATGTGTGTATCGGACCATTGTGCAGTGCCCTGATTCCTGTGTTTTGTCTCTCCCTGTGTGCAGCGTCAACTGATGAAGAGGACGGAGACGGTGCTGTGGAGCAAAGCGGCAGGGATCCCACCGCCAGCCAGAAACGCAAGCCCCAGGTTGTCATCTCTTTGGGGAGTGAGGAGTCTGGTGCCGCGTCCGCAGCTGCCGAGGGGAGGTCCAAGAGGGGGAGGTTGGAGGTGGACTCCTCGGCAGCAGAAGGGGCAGCTAAGCCCCCACAGGGGGCTATGGAGGTAGATGGCACAGAGTCATCCAGGTTGGTGGAGGGTTTGGTTGAGGAAGAGGCAGTGGAAGGGCCACGCACGGGGCCTGGAGGTGGGTATTCCAGTGGTGCTAGTGGTGCAGTCCAGGGGCAGGGACAGGAGGCAGCGCAGGCCACCGTGGAGGTGCCTGTGTGTAATCCTGTCCCCGATCCTGTGACTGCATCATCCTGCACCACCCTGGATGCCTATGTCCAGACCCGTTTTCAGGGAGGGGATCCGCAAACAACTGGCCTTCCTGTCCCTGCGGACGTGGCAATCCGTGACCGGGTTGAGCCTGTCCTAGCCGGGGTGGCGTGTCAACGTGACATGCGGGATGACTTGCAGAGTTCTCGTGAGGAGAATGCAAGTCATTTTGCATGTCTCTTTGACCGTATCAACCTACTAGGACAGGTCACCAGCACTGGGTTCCTCCGTGTGCTGGGTCTTCACCCGACCCCCTCCTCAACTGAACGCCCTATGCGCCAGTCATCCTCTGTTCCATCTACCTGCCCAAATGTCACCGGGCAACCCTGTGGAGCTGCCCCTGACCCAGCAGCCAGGCTGGTGGAGGACACATCCCTGCCACAGTCAGGAGTCGGAGGTCCAGCAGGGGTGGCCACCCCAACAACTGCACCCCAGCAGGAGGAGGATGTGCAGGCATCGACAGGCAGAGCACATGCACGGCAGCAGCAGGCTAAAGGTGGGAGCGATGATGGCTCGGGCCCATCAACATCAAAGGGGCAGGCATCGGCCCAAGGGCAGGAGGACCCTGGATTGGGAGTGTCTTCCGTGTGGCAGCGGTTGGGCCAGGAAATAGATGTGGAGCGGCAGCGGGTGGAAGAGGCACGACTCACTATGGTCAGGGTGGAGAACTCGAGGGAATTTGCAGGGATTTGGAGGTGAACATGGCATTATCCCTGCGAGACCTCGGGGCCTGGGAACAGGCCTGCCTCCAGGACGTTGAACAGGAGTTCGATGATGCCCTGGCCCAGGACACCAACAAGTGAGCCGTTGGACTTGCCCGCCGCCATTGTATATTGTTCATTAGTGTTAAGTTTCCTTTCTATTTTTCTTTCATTTGGGGCGCATGGACTATGCCCCACATTTCTGTATATAGTTATTTATTAGGTAGGGTTTTTGTAGGTTTCCTTTAGATGGTTAGGCTCATGGACCCTGGATTTTTACATTGTACATAGTTCCGTAATGGATTTGACTTCTTAGAATTATTTTTTTACATGGAGCAATGGTTTTCTTTTTTTTCTACCTTTGGATTTGGTTTGATGGACATACCCTTTGGAGCCATTTTCATTTGGATTTATTTGGATTCAGCATTCATATATTTTTTATTAATTTTGGACATCCAGCCTTTTGTCTAATAATTTTTTTCTTGTGTGATTTTGTTTCATTCCGTTCAGTTTGTATTTAATACATTTTGATTTCATACTTCATTTGTGTGGTATTATCTCATTTGTTTTGTGCATGTCACAATGTGGCTTTTGACATTCACTTGCTCCTATTGTGTGTGTCTGACGGACATGTATTGATGTGCATATTTGTTATTTGGGATCTATCATGACATGGTGATTTCAATGTGGAGTGGATGGAATACTTGTTTGGGTGTTTGGACTGGGGTGGCGTGGGGTGGGATTTGGGTCGCCATGAGGGCCATGAGTGTGGATGGTGATGATGTGTTGGGGGGGACATGAGTCGGGGCCTGCAGGCAAGTGCCCCTCACTGCTGGGTGGCTGGGGTTGCAGGGGGACATGAGTCAGGGCCTGCAGGCAGGTGCCCCTCACTGCTGGGTGGCTAGGGGTGCAGGGGGACATGAGTCGGGGCTTACAAGTGCGCTCAGGAGTGCATGGCACCATGTGGGCTGCCTGCAGGGCATGGGGTGGTTGTAGGCTAGTCCCCTGTGATGTGGGCTGCCTGCAGGGCATGTGGTAGTCCCCTGTGGTGTGGTTTGCCTGCAGGGCATGGGGGGGAAAGGCCACACCCGGGAGGGCCCACAATGCAAAATTACGTGTGAAACTCCCGCGCACCCCAGTAATGCCCGTACCACGCTCGCACAAGGCTGTCGTGTGTAAGACTCCCCGCGCACCCCCAAAATACACGTACATCGCTCACACAAGGCCTGTCGCGTGTGAGACTCCCCGCGCACCCCAGTAATGCCTATACCATGCTCGCACAAGGCCTGTCGCGTGTCACACTCCTTGCGCACCCCCAAAATACACGTACCACGCTCGCACAAGGCCTGTCGCATGTAAAACTCCCTGCGCACCCCCAAAATACACGTACCCTGCTCGCCCAAGGCCTATCGCGTGTGAGACTCCCCGCGCACCCCCAAAATACACGTACATCGCTCACACAAGGCCTGTCGCGTGTGAAACTCCCCGTGCACCCCCAAAATACACGTACCCTACTCGACCAAGGCCTATCGCGTGTGAGACTCCCTGTGCACCCCCAAGATACACGCAGCCACCCCATCCACCCTAGGCATGCTCCACAGGCGGCCCACTCACCCTCCCCATGCCCCGCAGGCAGCCCATCCACCCTGGCCATGCCCCACAGGCAGCACACACCACAGGGGCTACTTTTTCTACACAATGTACCTGGCGCGAGCGGGTACGCGTATTCCGAGGGGTGTGCGAGTACATTTTCACGCGTTTTGGCTGCCCAGAGCGGGGTACGCGTAGTATTTTCACACGATTACATTGTAGCGGTCCTGTAAACTGGTCCAGGGTTAGCGCAGCCCTTTGCGCTGCATTGGCCATTTCAATGGCTTTTCCTTGCACAAGAGGCGTTCTTGGGGGCGTAACTGGTGCTGCGGGATGTTCACTGCGCTAGCGCTCAAAATGCCTTAGTAATTCCGTGAATACGTGGTGCGCCAGAATGCTTTTAGCGCACACGGCTGGCGCACGCTCCCTCTCTGCGCTGCTCGCGTGCGCTGCCTCTGCGCTGAATTCTATGAATTACCCAGTTTATGATTACTTACACTCTTATGTGTCAGACCCCAACACCCTGCATCCACATGGTTGAATCAGAAAGCAAAAGAAACTGGTTTCATTTACTGAGAGGTTTAAATATTGAAGGCACGCCCCTTATCTGCACGTCCAAAATAATTGCAATGAATATGAAATAGGCATGCGCCCCGTTAGGGAATGAGACCATCAGATACTTTTGCAAGGATAACAAAGTTTATATAATATAGAGAAATGCCAGCAAAGCACTCTGCTGCCCGAGAGCGCTCTGCCAAAAATTACACGGGCAGCAATTTATAAAAGACAATTTCATCATGGATGACATCACTACATACAGTCAAAAATCACAGTGCTGTTTGGAGTGGCCCTATGGCATGGCTTGCTCTATAGGGGATGCCAAGCGCTAATTGGCCGCTGCTTCCCAGTCGATCTTGTGGCACGCTGATCAGCTGGGCTCATCTCCGCGGTGAAGGTCAGGTCAGGCGGGTGCAACATTCCTAACTATCTAAGCTAAACAACAGGAACTGAGTAATAGCGGATACCTGGACATCACATGCAAGGAGGGTTCTTTGTAGAGGGGGGATAATATATTGGCATGGCAACCTCCACATTCAGGGCTTCATTTAAACCGCAACTCCTGCGCTCTGGGTCTCTTTTGGGGGCTCGATTTACTACCTATCCTTCTTGTGCCCCATGATACGAACAGACATGTGTTGTTATTTGGAAGAATATATTTCTACCTAAGATTAGGTCTAAGGTGGGTTTTCTGGAATGGTCAAAGCGAGGGGATTTAGACTCTTATGAAAGGAACAGTGGGGTTGGTGTGGGGGAGGTCTGGCCTGGCGGGGTGGATAGTGAGTGGGCACGGGCAGTTTAGTGGAGATGGATGGGCGTTTGTGCTGCAGCTCGTCCCTGTCCCACTCTCTTTGCCAAGCGCATTCTCTGCGAGAATGATACTAGAGATTTGCAACATTGAAGGGACTTCTGTGAGAACAAGGCTTGTTGTGCAGAGCTGACCTAATATGTGAATGGCTTAGTCTGTCTATGTGAAAGCCCGGGGGTGTGAGTGCTGCCTCCTCGCAGAGCAGTGAGTTCTTACCCGTACAGTATATGGGGGGGCTTCTTCCGGCAGGGCTGCAATGACGTTTATTCTATTTGGCGATGCCTAGGAGGGTGGGGTAGGACCATGTCCTTCCCAACAATATTCTTTACAAACTCCATTTTGCCCGGAACACCTTATTCAGACCAGAAGTGACAACGCACCTCACCTAAACCTTAACTAAGAACTCAAGCAAGCTGGCAAGAATGACCACCATCTTTGGAATATGTCATTTCTATGTATGCCAATGTCCAGGATACAAAATAGAAACAGAGACCTTCAGACACGTAATATTAATTGCCTGCACTTAAGTGTGGGTATGATTAAAGCACCGCTGGAATGTTTAAGGTTAGAATTTAGCACAGAACCTTTGAAAATTAGCTTTAAACCTCACCTAAAACATCTGATTAAATCTTCCAAATCTGGAAACATTGTACCCTTACTTTATTAGGTCAAACATGTTTACATAGCCCACATTTTACATTTATTTAAAGCAATGGTGGCCTCCATTCATTTGGGGAACCTCTGGGAGCCATTATTCAATTAATTTGATGTTCAGAGAAACTGTGTAGAGCTGTAAAATGGTTAAGACTACTGACTGTCGCAAGAGGTGCGAATTCACCAGATTTTCATTTCTTCTACTCTGCTGGCTATGATCTGAATTCAACTGTCCTCATATTTAAATTTAATATAGCATATTTCTTTAAAACAAATTAAGCTAATAACACAACTGACATTAGCTAATATAGAGAGGGATATTAAGAGGTTTAGTAGGATGCCCAGAATTTCTAAACATACTCCTTTATGAACTAATCCTACTCTTGACCACACATTTATTGACAAGGTAAATAATAATTGGAAATATCTATGGATAAAATATATAGGGAATATTGGGCGCCATAGAGGTATAATCACCTACTGAGATGTACAAGCCACTATACTCCTTTATATACTATAGCCTTACTCTCCTTGTTTTCCTCCTTGGGTATCTCTGGCTCCCCTCTGGCCTGGTTTAAATCTTATCTTTTTGGTCGCTCCTACTCTTTGTCCTGGTCTGGCCCACTCTCTCCTCCTCTTCCACTTTTATATGCTGTTCCTCAAGGTTCTGTTCCGGTCTTGACCCACTTTTATTTTCACTATACACCATCCCTCTTTCCTCACTTATATCGTCCTTCATCCTTTCCTGTCACTTTTACACAGATGACTCCCACATTTTCTTTTCTTTTCCTGATTTCTCTGATACTCTGCATGCTCAAGTTTCGGCCAATCTTTCTTCGATTCAATCTTGGACGTGTTCCCACTTTCTTCACCTTAATCCATCTAAAACCGAAGTTCTGTTCTTTCCTCCATCCACACCCTCCTTCCTCCCTTTCCTTTCCCCCCTCTTTCTCTTTTTCCACTCAGAATCTCACCGTCATATTTGACTTCACTCTCTCTTTCGTTTTCTTCTCATATATCTCTCACAGCATATAATTGTTGTGTTCTTCTGTTTAATCTCTGCCGTGCTCACCCTTTCCTTTCTTTCCACGCTACTACACATTTCATCTCTGCTCTAATTTTTTCCCAAATCGACTATTGTTCTTCCTTTTGGATTGGACTGACAGCTTATCATCTTACTCCGCTTCGTTCCATTAATAACTTCACCATCCGTCTTCTTTTTGGTTTCTCAGCCTCAATCTCCTCTTCTCTTCTGTCCACCTCTATCCTACCATTTGAATCTCGTTTTCTGTTCCATTTCCTTTCTATAGTCTTTAAATGTCTTCACAGTCTCACTCCCCCCTACCTGGCATCACTAGTTTCCTTCTATTCGTCCACTCGCACCCTCCGATCCAATTTACATTTCAGCTTGTTGTCCCTAAACTCCCCTGTGCTTCCTCTTGCTTTCTCTCTTTTTCCCTTCTTGCCCCAGAAATGCAACACAGACACAAAGGTAATGTTTTCTCAAGGTTTGTCATTTATTCAAAGTAAAAAGGAGTTTTGATAAATGCCTAACTTTCCCTAACCTAATAGAGAGGTCCCTGCCTAGCAAACTAAAGAAAAATGTCCTAATGTCCAAAATATCTCTGGCCCTCACACTAATACACACAATAAAATTATACAAGGAAAATATGGCTACATTTTAGTTAAACAAAACAGTTTTGTAATTCAAACTCCAATGTTCTTGAAAGCACTCCTTGCAACCAGGGGCGTACTCCCTTCTCTTGGATCAATTCAGGAAGACTTAGATTACATTTCTGATTCAACAAAGTTATGTTCAAGGTAATAGAACAGTCTTTTTCAATACTGTGTCTTTCTTGGAGAAACAAATAAATGTCCTTTTCACAACAGTTGGTTGATAATTCAAAACAAATCAATGTCTTCCACAATATCCCTCTTGAAAGGGTGATTGATTTTCTCCCCAAAACACAGGTTCAAAACAAAATTCAATTATTATTTTACAATGTAACACTGTTTTCAAATGTACTACGTTTTGTCAAGATAGCACTTCAATCTTTCTCAGTTCTTAAAATAAAACACTTTTATCAGCGTAGCAAAAAGCAACCTGTCTCAGTGATGCTAATACTCGTCAAACAAATGATAAAGTACATGAATTCTCTTGATACAACAAAGGTTCTTTCCACACATCTTTCAGCTACAAAGATATCAAACCACTATCTTCTTTCCTGACCCACTCAACTGCAAGGACTAACCACCATAAGTCCTTTCCTGGTATACACGCCTGACAGGAAGAAAACTCCTACATACAACTAACTTCAAACTTGATGGCAATATTGATTCCAAGATTCTCTACACCAATCTCTCTTAGAAGGAGGTTTAAACAAGAACTGCCTTTTCATATAGTCTTCGGACTCTTGACATCTTGTGCTCCAGTTTTCCCTAAACTGAGAACGAAATGTACTAGAATTAGCCTCAAAGGGTATCTCAATGACTTCTAGACAGCATTTTGACTGATAGTTTGGGTTACAAGCTTCCTCCAATCGAAATCCCAAAAAGGAAGAGTTGTGCCCTTGTTGCCTTAGTATGGTTTCACAATAACTTGCTGTTGGCAATGTGAGATATACGCTTTCCCAAAGGTAAATCTCTCAAAAGGGGATTTATGTCATGGTTGGTTTGTTAAGATTTTCTCACACCTTCCTGGCTGACGGTAATGCTGGTTGTGGGCTTTTCCCAGTTGTCTTGAAAAGGGTTTCTTGTAGCCTCTAGGCTGTAGGTTGTATTGGTTAGAGGCTTCCCCCACTGATAGTTCTCTCAAAGTCTTTTGACAGCCTCTCGGCTGTGGGTAGTGCTGGTTATTAACTTTCCCCTCTTGTAGTCCCTTATAAGGGAACTTTCTTATTTGCCACTTAGCTTTGTTTTCTTTTCTCTGGAAGCATGTCTCCACCTCAGCTTGGCATCTTCTTAGTATGCCGCTTTCCGCTGAGCGTACTCTGCAGTTCTGCTTGATTTCACCCTTCGTGATGACTTCTGATGGCAGGCTCCTATCCATGGCTGCTCCAGCACCTCAATTAGTTTGTTTCCTCAGGCATGCCCCCCTGCACGGCCATTCAATGCTCCTTGACTTGCTTCTTCTGCTTCACCTTCATTCCCTTCATCTCATTCATTCCTCAACTGGGCCTCATCTTGGTTTTAAATATCTCGCTTGGGTGCTTTAATTGGCAATAACTAGACCACACCCTTGAATATTCACCATTCCAAATCCCCATTGCCTTATGGGAACTGAAGTACATAGAATGTGTGACATTAAGTTGTTCTATGTTATTTTTAATTAAGTCAGACTGTTCTATGAACCGAAAGTTATTAGAGTAAGGAGAGGGTTGGAAAGAGTTTCGAATTCCACATTCGAATGACCACTTCTCATTAAGGAGAATCATGACAATTCAAGGTTTTCATCTTTACTTCCTGAGTCTTTGAGGCACAACCTTTGTTCTGTTTGACTGACTTTTTATAACAGGTTCTTTGGACATTGATATTAGAAGCATGTGCACATTGGTAGCTTGCCATTAAATATCTGGGAATTATTTCACTTTCATCCTCAGAAGAAGGTGAATACTGTGTCTCTTCTGGTGGAGTCACCACTTCCCCTTGATAGCTGTCTCCTCCAATATGATTATTCCCACTGATGCCACCCCAAGGGTTAGGATCAGGTAGCGGCTGCTTTCCTCTGGCAACATGGGAGGAGACTTTAGGCTGGGGTTTGGTGATGACTCTGAAGGATTCATCACATCCCACTCCACTGGAATTCTCTTCCACGTAACATTCGCTCTTCCTCTACATATCGCATCATCCGTACTTGCTTAAAGACTCATGTTCTTTCTCCTCTGTCTCTTTCCCGAACGATTGTGACTGAAACGGCTTACTTTGCATTTTCATTGTACTGTTGGTTCATGTTAAGCGCTTTGGCGATAGCACAGTATAAATTCAAATTAATACAATACAAATATAGCTCAAAGAGTTCTTTAAATCATGACAAGCAAGATTGTTACTGTGCACATTAAAACCGAAGACTGAAACTTTGATGGATACGCCTGTTATTGAGAAATGTCTACAAGTTCATAATACCTCAACATATTATCACACATTTTTCTGAAATCTGTCCAGTGATTTGGAAGTTCAGGATAGGTTAATGATGGAAAATATTCAAACAACGCTATGATACGAAGCACAATATCTAAAAAAAAAAAAGCAACATTAAAATGTAGACATATCGGACCTGGTTTAATACAAATCAGACCCACATTTTCTGCAGTTGCCAAGCTATTGCATAATTCTGGGGGGCAGTGCAAAAGGTGTTAGGGGTGTAAATGGGGAATGGATAACAATAGTACCTTGCATAATCTTAATGGGATTTGATTAACATTTTGATTGAAATAACTATTACTAGCTCAAACATGGCTGGAAACTAGGGTACCGTTGGCAAATCAGGGGTCCCAAGAAGTGTTTCAGACCAACTTCATGGAATACAATATGCCAAACTCTGATGGCAATAAAAGGAACTACTAGCACATATCGGTATTATTTACTAAATATTTGGAATTCATTGTTATTTCTCAAACTACCGGTTGCATGAGCTATAATCTATTAATTCTCTCAATTGTTTATGCAACTGAAATGCTGGTTATATTCTATTTTCACTTGCCCCTCTTTCTCGGTTTAGATCTTTTTGAAAACATATTTCAAACAAAATAGCACTGGACGTTACAGGAAGTTAAGAAGGCAAGTCGTTTGATTTGAATGTGTACTTGCTTCAGCTGTACATAGTGCCACTAGTAAATCTCATTCTCCGGAAATGCTTCACCAATAGGCCTTCTTCGTTGCGAACAAAAGGCTCTTTCCTAAAACCTCTAGCGTTAACATTTGTGCGGGAATTGTCTGCCCTTCTTTCGAACTTACTGGCAAGTTTCAAATGTAGGGGTTGCCTTTGGTGGCAATTTGTCTGCATTTAATGCGAAACTGTATCTTCTTCTTGACTCTCTGTTCGTGTCTTATTGCTTACCAGAATTAATTAATCTGTTCCATATGTATACTGGAGCATATGTGTCACAAGAAAACCCCATTAATGTCTTTGTCAGACATGTGCCTCTCCATTTGACCAAAAGAAAAATAACTTTTGTTGCAAAAAGTCAGGTGATAAATTACCCAGCAGGTGGAACTCCATTTTCTCTTGCCTTCTTTCAAATTCCGCCTTAGATACTGTTGTTGGTATTTGTTTGGGATCTGAAAGGTGCCTAGTTTTATTTGTTCAAAGATTAATTAATGCAGCAATTACACGTTTGTATACAAATGTTCTGATGTAACTACAACACAAATTAATTATGAGACAACTTTTTTAGACATTAGTTAATTTGATATATTGGTAACAGCTTAAGTACATATCATTAATCATTTCCCACAGGGCTTCCAGCAGGTCTCCCCTGAGGCGGATGATGCTGAAATGGAGGTTGCTGCTTTCTGTACACAATGGAGAAGGACCCTGCTGCAGCATCGTGAAACACATGGTGGGGAACAATCCGAGACAGATGAATTGGGGCTCCGCAAAGTAATCCATTCTAGAGTGCCTACTCTCATGTCAATGGTACACATGCCAATACATTGACAACAAAAATGAGGGTCACAAGTAGTCCTGGGTGAATTGATTAGCGAAAGCTATTAAGCTTTTTGATTTTTTTTCTGTTGAAAATTTGTAATTTACTTACAGTAGTTTGCCATTTTTGGGAGTTTTTGGTCAAATAAGTGTCAGTGGCAATTGATGACTGACACGAGATAAAGATCATAAAGATCAGAGTGGTTTCTGCACAGGGTTGTCAAATAAAAGTGCTTAAGGGATGAGATTAAGCAATTCTGTCCAGGCAACATAGGGGCAGTCTATGATATGCAGAAGCCTCGATCATATCTCAAATAACAGCCTATTATGCACTCAGACAGTAGATGAGACACAGCTATAGATGATTTTTTTAAATTCAATGAGGGGCCGTGGAGGATGTAGGGGTAAATGAGAACGTTTAAGGTTATAATTAGGGGGAAATGCCTTGCCACCACCAATGGTGTCCGAGCCACGCTCCTACGTGATCTTAAGATAACCAAATGCAGCATGATGAAACTTCAAGGGAATGTAGCAACCAGACATAAGTGTGGCACAGAATTGGTCAGGGAACGTGTGCTTCAACAAGGATCTATGTGATCCCTTTGCTGCCCATAATGTCAACTTTGAAAATGCTGACTTCATTATGGCGCGGTGCAGTTATCACATAGATAATTAGTCCCCTGCATCCCCTTACCTGTACCCCCCCAACTTGCTTAGTGTGTGGGCCACCGACTCCTATCTCTCCCTGCAACATCAGTTCCCACCCACTTACGTGGGTCGGAACTGGTGCACAGGGTCCCTTTTTCTTTTCTTTTTTAAACATTCTTGTCCCCCACAATCCTTCTAATGGAATGGGGGAGAAACCCTGAAACCCTGACTCCCATTACACCTACTAAGGGAAGCGGGGGACACCCCTGCAATCCCCAACCCCCTTAGTCATTGTAATGGTAGTCAGGATTTTTGTTCTGCGCAAATGGTAAAGTCGGCTTATATAGTTGACATTTTAGTAAGATACCCTTCAACAACAGGCACAGGAAAAGCTGAGTAAGCATGATTACACACAATACAGGGGAAGGATCCAGGGTGAGGCATACAAATCCAGGCGTCTCTTAGTCTGGCTGCTGAGGAAGGAAACATTTCATGAAATGATTACACACATACAACGACATGATGGCTCTTTAGCTACATTACAACATGATATTAATAAGGTCTTCCATGAATACTATACACAGTTGTATAAGAGCCAAGATCTTGGTACTGAGGAGGATAATGAGGAGGTTCTTGATTAAGCTATCCACCTAGGCTAGACTGGGCAGCAATAGCAGCCTTGGATGAGCACATTACTGAAGCCGAAATTAGGTTTAGCGATTGAATCTCTTAAAGGTGGTAAGACGCTGGGAACCAATGGGCAGCAGGTGGAATTTTATGAAACCTATATGGGTGTACTGTACCTAGATTCAAACAATTGTACTAGGCCCATGCATGCTTAAATATGTACTGGTTATTCTGTGTGATTATGTACAGTTGTCTTACCACGGTGCCTTTGCTATTACTTGCAGAAAAAATGAATACACATTGCAATAATACAAATATTTAAATAAATGTATGACTACTGTTTTCATTCAGGAATCCTACCGCTGTCAATGAGGCAGGCTCTTATGGTGGAGATGCTGAAATCTGGTAGGGAACCTAGACAATGTGCTTCATATCTCCCGATATCTCTGTGTTCTGGTAACTAAGATACTGGGTTAAATCATAGCTGATAGGTTGTTGAAGGAGACCCCATGCCTAATTAATTCAGACCACTGTGGGTTTGTCTGGGGAAGGAACATGACAATGAGCCTTCAACAAGTGCAACATATTAAAGAGATGACATGGGACAGAGAGGATACATTGGCTATACTCTCATTAGATGCTGTCAAAGCCAAACTCATGCAGAAAACTATGGCGGCACTCCCGTATGTAGGGGTTAGGTGGGACACAGACTCCTTCGGATATCTAGGGATACACACCCATCATAACACTGAAGATATCTTTCCGTATAATATGGGAAGGGCATTCATGCAGATGGAAGACAATATGGTCTTCTGGAAAATATTTCCTCTATCTTTGATGGGGGAAATTGTGATATAGAAACCTAGGCAAGATCACTATTTTGTGTATCTCTCTGCGAACATTTCACACATGATTAGATCGTTCTTTTAGAAGCATCTGGATTGCAGACTGTCTGACTTTCCGCAGTGGGGGGGGGGGCATTGAGAAGCACTCTGTACATTACGACGTACATATCAGGAGTGGGGGCTTGCTCTCCACGATTTTTTATTGTACTTTCTTGCTTCTCAACTCGAACATGCCCCTAGGTGGGACCCCATAAGGGATGGGGAAGATGGGATCCTGATCGGGCCAGTCCCCAAATACTGGCAGGGAATGGAGTTGCTTTGAAGACCCCTCCCTAACCACGGAAGCCGAATGGAGTATGACCCTCTCACCTTGGTTGGTACGGGTTGGTACGGTCCCTGATGTTAGCAAAACAGGTCACCACAGGACAGCCAATGGTGAGACGAGGGTTAGGGAGCAGTTGTGGATAGGTAGGGGGAATGAGGGTCCCCAGAAAGAGGGTTAGGGCAGCCTAGTTCGATTGGCATGGGGGTTGAAAGGGAAACTTTCACACTCCTGACAACAACCTTTAGAATAAGTACCTACACAGTCTTGCTTCCTAAGTACACGCTATACCACTACTGCCTGTAACTTACTCAATGCTCTATAAACCTGCCTGTCTTACTTTCCCATACCAGGACATACGCATATATGCAACATAATGGCGATAAACATGTCACTGATGAATACTAGATGAATGAACACAGGATGGATGAGAACATACATGGAATGGTACACATAAACAATTAAGGTGGGAATACAAGGTCTGTTATGCCCTCTTTAGCACTGCACCATGGTTTATTGGTATCCCTACATATTATCCCCACCAGAAATATCGCTGTACATATGGTCGTTTGTCTCGCCATAGGCGATATTTTTGGGGGGGATAATTTGTGGGAGCGGGGGTGTCCCCCGCACATTTAAAAATAATGCCAGGGTGTCCCCCGCAGGGTCCATGGCTCAATATCGCTGCAAAAATATGGCAATATTTTTGTATCGCAATATTTTTGCGGGGATATTAACACATGGAACCGATTTATTTGACAATAGTTCCCTAGCACCCTCTTACATTTTTCAAGATGACAGTCTTTCCTTCCTATTGTTGTAATTCCACATTATAAATTGTAGAGGGGTGGATTTTCGTGGATACAGCCCTGTTACCTCACAGCACCCACCTTTAGCACCCTAAGACTTGTTCATAACCTTGTTTCATTCACTACGTGTAACAACCACAATTTCAGTGCGACATGCACCAGTGCGCTACGTTTAAATCCATGAACAATAATTGTGTGCTGGGTACCACAACGTGGCGAGCGCTTCAAGAGCTGGCCACTTTCCGGACTCGGTTAGCTAGATCGCCCGAGTCTCACCGATGCACCAGCGGATTACCAACTGCTCCTCATACGCCCCCAGTCCAGTTCCTGCAACGTCCTGCTCCACGTCTTGCCTGTTCCTCCAAAGCCGCAACAATAAGCACAGGGCATGGGCAGGTGTGGAGCTTTTCAGGACTCAGCAGCACGTACTCAAGCCTCGTTGCCATCGGGAATCATGGAACTTGAAGTTCCTAGCCACCTGTGGGCCTGACGCTATGCAGCGCCATGGCTTGTTAGCCCAATTCTTGTTGCTGAAGCCACACACAGCCCCACAACTCCTCATAGGCTTCATGATGTACTACAGTGGGTGACCACAGATGGGTGACTTCAGAACTTGTTTCTCTGCAGACTCAAACGAAGGAGGAGAAGGGTGAAGGGTTGGTCATTGACTGGGGAAGGGTCCTAAACAATCCGACATCCTCTCCGAATTATAAACCACTGTGATTTTGATTCATTGCGACTGTAGAATGCTACGACATTAATACTGCAGGGTTGAGGTGGGAATTTGGGGTTATGAACTAGCATTAGTGCTGTTAAGAGTGATATGATGTTATGGAAGGTAGAGATCAATACAGGCTCTGGTGAGGGGATGGGATGTTAATTGTTTTGTTTATTTTTAATGTAAATGTAAATAAACATACTATAAAAAAATAATGTAAATCAGACACAAGCAAAGCTACATTAGTAGAAATATGAAAAGCCTTCATACAAAGCCAAAGTTTTATCACTAACATAATATCCCCATGCATTTTACTTAATAACCTCAACTCCCCTTACAGATTCAGCTTTTAAAAAACTGGACATAGAACAGGTGTTTTAGCATGCAGTCCGAAAGAATTTGACAGCAACAAGGCATTCATGCCTTAAAAGAACAAAGGCAAATTAACTCCAAAACCTTAGCGATCAACAATATTGCTATTTCTGTCTAATTTCTGTAAATAAACTTCATAAGTAAGTTCTAAACTACCAGAAAATAGAAGACAAATGGCCTCATTTAGAGTGGATGGATTTTTATAATTAATCTAGTTGGGTTACCCGGCGTTGCCCGTGTCCTGATCGAGTGGTGTCTCATGTGCCCTGTAGGATGTTGCTCTTGTCCTCATGTCAGCAAGTCTTGCTTCAGTTTGCTCTGGTGTCTCAGGTGCACTGGATGATGTTGCTCTTCTCGGCAAGTCGTGCTGCTGTTTGTTGTTGTGTTTCAGAAGCTCTTGATATTAATTTTCGCTTTGCATCAGATGGAGCTTTTCCAAGTGATGTTCGTTTTTCGTGCGGCATATTTCAGTCACCCAATGGCTTCAGCACATTTGAGAAAATGTCCAAGAAAGATTGATTGAGTTATCTCCTTGTGAATCAACTTAAGTAAACTGTAACCTTGCCATTTCCGATAGTGGCGTGATAAAAAAGAAATTTAAATTCCCTTTAAAAATGCTTTAAGAAACACTTTCGAACTGTATGCAGCAGTAATACATTTCAAAGGAATAACCAACACATCGAACATTTTGATTCAGATACTTTTCCAAATGTTGCCTCCTTCTAGTACCTACTGTAGTGAATCGCGGTGAGCATATGTAACTGAGGGTCTATATAGAGTGAATGTTTTGCATCCAAACATAGGCTACAATTTTGCCGCAGACAAATGAGGATTCCATGCAAAATTTGGTAGACAAAATGGTTCATACCCCACTCATTTCCATTTTGTTAATGCACAAAAAGGTACATTCTGACACTTTTATGCATTACATGGTTGTGAGAATCTGCAATGCCCCCGTTATCTCGCCCTTAGAATGGCCCAGTCTGCAAACATTATTTGACTGTATGTGCTTCTACTTCCTTTTTGTATAGTTAATAAAGATACAAAAAATGTTTGGGACTACTTTTCGAATGCTTACCTCCACCTCTGAGAAGGCGGTAAAAATTGATGGACTTTCAGTAGAAAGTCAGGTTGGAATACTGCAGACGGTATTCCCTCAGAATACCACCAGTTGTATTTGATCCAACCCTCATTTTGGCAGATATTGAATCCGGCAGTATTTGGCAAATACTGCTGGATTTACTTATGCCACCCTATAGCACCCTACTGTGAATGGCACCATAGGTGTACACATGCCAATATCACTGCACAATATCAGAGTTATAATACCTGGTAAGTTATCCAGGCTATATAGTTTCTCTAGGATATTTACCAGCTCTCTAACAAACATGTCCCCACAAGTTGTAACTTGTACAAAGCCAACAGAGAACTGCAGCTTTCCGTAGCACATGAAAACCTAATCTGTGATTGGATCATACAAACTAATGAAAGCACGGTGTGCACAAATTACCTCCTGATATCACGTACACATATTGATTCCAATATCCTCACAAAAAGAGGAGTTGGAAGACTGAATGTTGTCCTAAAATGGTTGATTAACAAAGACTAATCCTAGATCAGGTCAGAACACATTATACGAATTGTGAAGTCTATTTTACTACGCAAAGACAGAATCACACTGCATGGCATGTTCAATGAAGATGCTGAGGCAGCTATCATAAAAAGCTGATAGAAGGGAGATTACAATGTCATGCTATACAGGTAGCATCATTACCTTGGTCATTAAACCACAATTAACAGCCCTGTGTTTCTTGAAAGGTATTCCTCAACGTGGCTTGCATTTGGGTTTAACAATTAATCATTTGAAATTGTGTGTAACTCCTTTCCAGGAGGTACTTTTAGACAACACTTCAATACTTAGGACATTTGTTGATTGGAAGATCATACCAAATTCTCAGGTGTTGTGATTTCACATGATACTTCCACAAGGCCAGCACCCTAACCAGGTACAGTTAGACATTTGCCTGTGGTGGCATAACTTGGGGGGTTGTTGAAATTGCCAAATAAAACATAAACAAACACAGTCATCCCAATAATCTGTGCCCCAGAATGTAGTGGCCCTGCCTCAACAAACCTTTGATGTGTTTGTCTCCTTATCTTAGAGCTTCTATTTGTAGAGTTCCAGTTGGAATGTCATAATAACTGATCTGCTACTTTGCACAAATCCTGTTTGAGGATGATCTATTAAGTAAAAGAGACAGAAAGAGAGCGACAGGGAGAAATAAAGAGAGTTATAACAAGAAAAAAGAAGCAAGAAGAGAAAAAAGGAGGTGAAAGAAGGGGGAAGAAAGCAGGAAAGAAAATCAAAGAGGGGGGTGGAAAGATCTAAAGATAGGAAGTAGAAAGTGAGGTGAAGGTCCTGGGAATAAAGGGGGACATGGCTAAAGGAGATAGGAAGAATGTAATAAAGAGTGAGAGGTGAACATGGCATATTTAATTGTATCCTTTTACGTGATTTGGACCTGCTTGTGTCCCAATCCAATATACACTCAAAATAACTTTCCCCAAACTCAGACTCTTGCCTGTATGCCGAATATTAGTAGAGATGTATCAAACATACTCTCCTTCCATCTAATAAGTTCCTTACAATCATATTGATCCCTTCTGAGCTCGACATCACCTCTGCCTCTACAAAGGTGTTCATCTGTTGGGAAGGGGGAGTAAAAGGGGCCTCATTCCTTCTTGAGCCACAGATATGGGTGTGACATCACCCTGCAACCAATGAAGTAACAGCAGGGAGCCCCATAACACTCTGAGGGGAGGAACCCCTTTTGTGGGGTAAACACTTGGTGTTACAAAAAAATCCATGGACCAGGGCTGGGCTCCAAGCCAAGTTTCAGTGATGAGCAGGATAACATCCAAATGAAAAGCAAACTGGGGAAAACAAAACAGGTGAAGCGAGCTGCAGGAGAAACCCTAGGCTGTCCCAGACTCCTTCTATCCAGCACAAACCAAGTGAAAGGAAGGGGGTATATAGAAACGGCACCTTAGATTGATAGAGGTACTCATACCTAAATTTACAGTAAGGAAAACAGGTAAATAAGGTGGGTATCTCAGTATGGGCAACTTCTGAACCTCTATTGAGGCCCAAACCTCCAGTCAAACTCGGCTACAAAATAATGCTGAAGATTCACATGCCACAGTTGGACCACCTACCTTAGGACACTATGGCTGACAATGAACCCATTGCTGCCACACAGCCCTCAATGACCCAGGCCTCAAGGCCAATCCCAGTCCCAAAGCCATCACTGAAATGTAGGTGTACTCGGCCACCGGGCCATCCACAATGAGCACAACACATAAAAAACTCTCATAAGTAATATATCACAGATAGAATGTGATGATGTGAAAGCAAAACCATATCTCCTCATGTCTTTTCTAAATTACAGATCTCAAGTGAGTTTCCTGAAATAGTGGCATTCATACCCTCCTTTTTAATTTGAGAAAATAATATTATTGCCACCCATGTCCACAGATGTGTTTGGTTTCATAAATAGCTCTTCTCGCTTACCCCATATTATACTTAGAAATGTCTCTGGCTATGCTTTTTTCCTCCCAAAGAGGAGTGCATTTTTTGTCACTTTAAGAACAAGATCCCTTTCCCTTTCACTTTTTTTCCAACCCTGTTCCCAAACTGGCCATCCCAAATTGTGTACAAGGACTCTTTATAAACTTCGTTTTCTCCTCTCTTCCTACACTTTACATTCCCCCAGCACCCACATGGAGACACCCAAGCCAAATGATTTAATTGCATGCTTCTGGACCTATTGGGTACTGTAATGAATTCTGCGGAATCCTCACAGAATCCCTGCCGAAAGTCTCCTCCCAGGTGGCCAGGGGAAGACAGCAGCAACCTGATCCTAACCCTGCGGGTGGTATTAGCCGGGTGGATCACCTGGAAGGAGAGGGCCCCTAAGGGAACAGGAGGACTCAGTTAGGAGGGACGCAGTATTTATCTTCTTCAGAGAGGGAGCTCTCCATGATGTCAGAATATTGAATGGCTTGTTGTCACAGTAAGTCTTCCCTTCACAAAGCTACTCACATTAATGGTCATGAAAACACTTGTGATCAACAGAGGAATAACATGTGTAGGAATCAGAACCTTAATACACTGACTTCTGATTAATATCATTCTTCCCTAGATATGAACCAGCCTTTGACTCCTCTAAAACCCTTCCATAAGGATCTATTTAACAGAGTAAATCCAATAAAGTTGAAGTTTGTATTTCTGAAGGAAAAAGAAATCATAACATTGTGGACTTGAAGTCCCACAATGCCCTACGTACTGGGACGAGGAAGAAGGACTCAAAGGCACTAAACTGCTAGGTGCAGTTGAGTGTTTCTAATGACCTCCACCTGAGCAGGACCTTTTAATGTATAAGGCCCCCACAGGTGCATTCCATTAGAAACAGAAGATGGAGTTGCAGAGCCCACCATTCGCATTTGCAGTGGAAGAAGAAAGGAAGCAGAGGCACCGGAACCACCACTATCTTTGGAACGGATAACGGCCCTGAGAGGTTCTCCAACATTGATGGCCTTAAATGGAGAGGTTGCGCAGAGGGAAACAATGTTATAACATGCTTTCCCCCTCGAGAGAGAGAGAGGCTCTCCTGATTGCGTGCTGTGTCCCGGTGGCTGGCGAGAACTGGTGTGCATTAGGAGCGAGAAAAGCTCCTTATCCGATCAGCGCCGGCTTCAGGAAAACCAAAGCAGTCTGACGTACAGGAGGCGGCAGAAGAGGTGGAACGAACAGTGGCAGTGGATCGAGTGGACACGTGAACAGAAACCAGTGAGTTTACCATTGTCAGGTAATCCTGGTGCACTCCGTAATCGACCGCTGGCTACTGATAATAATTTTGAATACAGTAGTAATATAAAGAAGTCAAAGTGGCATAACAAGAACTTTGTAAAAAGAGAAGAAAAGCAAGGTTATAATCATTGCTATCAAGGCTAACGTAATTGCCAATACGAAGAGGGGACAATAATGAAGCAACCTAATCATAACCAACATTGCCAAAGTCAAGAAAGGACAATACTGAAGCAAGCTTATTATAACCATATTGACAGAGGAAGGAAGAGGCAATAGTTGAGGAGAACATCAACAAGCATTGTCTAAGCGAAAGAGGGGAAAGTGTAATACAGAAACATTGTTAGCAGTTGTTTGATGTAAGAGTGGCAGGAGAGAAGCCCTCTTGGTAGAAAGTATAAAGGAGTAGACAGTTCCACTGTTGTATTGCCTGTGGCAAATACAACAGTGGAACAAACAGCACCAATGTGTCTCATGTTTTCCCAGAAGTTATGAATTTTGATGTTGTTGAAAGTTAAAGACTTTTCTAAAAGGTTTGAAGTAAACCTCACCACAGAGTACTTGTAGTAGTGTTAGGAGCTTTTGTCCTGGCTATATACCAGGATAGGGACGTTTCAGTGGTAGTCCTGGCAGGATAGTGGACTGGGAAGAATTGATGAAGTACGGTATTGTGGTTGAAAGTTGTGAAGAAGAATAAGTTGCAAGACCACCAAAGTGTTTCGTACATTGTGGTGGAATCATACTGACAAAACATTGTTGTTGATAGAGAAGAATTGTGAAAGTACTTTTGTTTTCTTAAGAAGAAGAAGAAGCTGGGTAGAACTTTCGTCTATACTTGAAGAGATAAAAAACTTGTCTGGTTGAACTGTTGGTTAAAGTCCAAGGGATGTGGAGGACCAGAAGGGGTCTATGGCCATGTGTGGTGGGGTTGTGGAAGGGTACAAACATATTGGAGCGAGGTCCCGTCGTGGATCAAAGGGGTAGACGGGATCACTAGGGAATTCTCCCCATGGAGGCTTCTCTTTGGGGTAACGATGGAGGAAGAAGAAGGGGAGGATGGCCACATGGTAAGGTTGATGTTGGTGGAAGCAAGATGCTGTACTGCACAGATGGGGAAAAGCCCAAAGATGCCAAGCGAGAGGGATTGGGTGGCAAAAGTGCGAGCCATATACGATATGGAATACCTTACACACTTGATCGATGAATCCTGTACCAACATCGGATGCCAGTGGGTACCCTTTTTTGGGAAATACAGACATTAAATAGTGGGGGATAGGAGACGAACCATGAAGTGTGACCTATCGGGTCGGATAATAAGGGATCACAAGGTTTCGGTCCCAGAGGCACTGAGAAGGAAGAAAAGGGAACTACCCGAGGGGATCCAGGATGGGAGGCTGGGAATATAACATTTCCACACAGGGATCACAAAGTTGTGCGCTGGGAGAACGATTGTCAGGGTGTAGGGGAGCCCAACGAAACAAGTTAAAATGACTGCAAGAAGGGTGGAGGATTAGAAGGAGGAGGGGGCTACAAGGGAGGGACAGGAAATATGTGAGGAAATGAAGGAATGGACTTTGGAGGCGGTTTGATCCGCATATGTGAAACCCAACCCATGGACCAAACTAGGACTATATATGTGTGAGTTGCCACTTAAAGTGGGAGGGAATATTATGGAGATGCATTACTCTAATGAAGCTTGTATTGTTATATTCAAATGCCAATAAAGTTCAATTTTCAAAAATAAAAAGTCCAAGTGAAAGACTTTTGGAGCAAGAGGAACTTTATGATCAGAACTTTGCTACAAAATAGAACTTTCTTGTTTTCACTTTTAATTGAACATCTTGCTTTGAATCTGGGGAAGGGGATTCAACCCAGGTTACAAGGATACACAGTTATTAGATTTATGCTGAACATAACTATTATGTTTATTACATTTGAATTGCCATATATTACATTTATGAGTTTGATGTATGTATAAGTGTAAGGGACACTTTTATTAAAGTGTTTTCCTTTAGTTTATTTTGATAGGCAAGGAAATCCTCTTTAGGATAGGGATAATGAGGCGTTTGTAAAACCTTTATGATTTAATAAAATGGCTTCTTGTGAAAAACCTTTACCAAGTTGTCCGCCTCACATTTCTGACTCCTCACAGTACCCTGACAGCTAAAGAAAAATCCTGAGACAGCTAGCACATCACCACCTTGTTACATGCATGCAACTGCACAAACAAAACAGCACAGGTTTCTTTGCATCTCATCTCATGTTTGGGAGGGATGCCCATCTGCCAATAGATCTGTGCTTTGGTATCTCCTGAGATCAGGATGGAGCCGAGAGTTACAGAAAATGCGTGCAGGACAGCCAAGACCAACTGAATTCGAGAGCTGTGCTTATAAATTGGCACCAGTGGTGGTTGAGAAAAACACTGCAAACAACATAAGGATCTACCATGCCAGAGTATGCTTTCAAGGTCTGCAACTTGGTGATCATGACCTCATAAGACGTCTATGAAAATGAGGATGGAACAAACTGTGTGACTGGTGGGAGTCTCAGCCTTAACTTCATCATAGACCCGATCCAGGGTTTGCCCATCTTTTGATTACTTGAAGATGGGATGAATGGCATCACCAAAATGCTTCACCGGAACCACCTCATACTGCTAGGAGACGATGTGGAAATTGGATTGGCAGCGGCTAAGCAACTCCTGCATCCAGAAGGATGCCAACATGTGGCAGACCAGAGAAGCCCAGTCAAAAAAACACACAGCCCGAGAGGATGAAGATGCTGTACTGCACGAAGACATAAACGAAGCACTGATAAAGTTAAAGGACCAAAGAACCCAGCGCACACCCACAGTCAGTACATACCTCTTCCAGAGTCCAAATAGAAGAAAGATGAGAACATACAGAACTGCAAAGAATATTATGTGGTTTGACCCAATTGAAGTCCAGAACACCATGTCGAGCTGGATAGTCCTACACACCCTGTGAACTGTAAAAAGGAAGGTTCAGTGCTGGACATTGAAGCCCCAGATCCTGTCCATGAATGCTCCCGGCCCCCAAGCCACTGACAGTGTTACAGCACACCAGCCTTCCGATCCAAGGCTGGACCCTATTGCTTCCGCTGAGACACTTTCTGAGCTGCCACCCGAGCCAAACCCCACCAGACAGTGCAAAGTGACAATAGGGGGAATGGCCTTAATTCAGCCATTCAGCCAGTCTCGGGAGGATAGCTCAGGGGCAAAGTGCTCGCCTTGGAAACAATAGACACGGAGCAAGACAGGTTCGATTCCCGGGTCCGCGCTTAGTGAAAACCTCTGGGTTTTAAGCGCGTTATAAATAACCTATCATATCATATCTATGGCCCATGCAGCCAGGGACAGTTTTCTACAAACCGGGTATGCCACCGCTTCACATCAAGACGCTGCTCCTCCTAGCTCCTAACCCCCAGAGGGTACCATGCATCTTCAAAGACAATATGTGTTTCTTTTGAGGGGGGGTGTAAACCTCTATAAATTCAAGGGAAACTAAATTGTGATGAACTGTGTCACATCGATGTCTTTTATGTCAGCATATTTTAGAATATTTCCATTGCCCTGTGAAATGAGAAATAACGTCACTGACACAGGTTTAAGGTATAGAAACACATTACTGAATTTAGCATGTAATGTAATGCATTTTATTATGCTAATCTGCATTATAAGTGTGTTTAGTGTAAAGTGCTCCCTGAAAAGAAAATGCTGCTTCTGACTGTAATACTTTAATGTTTTACTTGTATGCTGTTATAAAGTACCTGTGTCTATAAAGCATTTCTGTCCTAAAAACCCATGTAAAAAGGCACCATTTTGTAATCTTGACAGGATTTACCTGATAGGTTATCCCAACAGCGGGATACTTTGAATTACTTGAGGTAAAACTGCCTTCTAAGCTATCCCTCTCGGGAGGACAGTGCTCACGGTGAAGCCATTTGGCTGCCTATAAACCAAAGCCCACATTTCTCAAATAGAAAGTTGTGAGGGGACCAGGTTCAGAAGGGGACTGCTGTTTTGTAGCACTGTCATTCTGCCATCTGGCTTTCCCTAGGCCTACCATGAACTGCCAATGTGTAGATCCACAGTTGTCCCCTCCTCCAGGGAACATCTGTATTCAGGAGTCCCCCACCCCTTTGCCTGCTGCATCCGAAAAGAAATGGATGACCTTCCTAAGTACCAGCCCGCGACAGTCTCTGCAGCAGTCCCTGGGTGAGGAAATCAAAGCTGCCCAAGTCTGGCCTGTTCTGATCATGTAAGGAGCTTGCTGCATAGTACCCTGGGGAGAGTTGAAGGGTATAGCATTCTTGTACCCTACAATTATAAGTGAGGAAGTAATTGCCAGTAAGTTCTGGGTTTGAACTGCTCCTAATGACTCTGGTGAAGCAGAGAGAACACTGCCTGAGCTCCCTTTCCACTCCTGTGACCCCAGTGTAGTGTGCTGCTAGTTCCAGTCCTACCAGATGTTCTGGTGAGCAGACAAAGGCCTGACTGGGCTTACTGCTTCCTTTTCCATTGGTGCCCATTCTGTTCCCTGCTGGGACCTAGAAGAGGGAAGTGGAGTGCTGTTTCATTTGCCCAAGCCCCACGGTCTTCCTGGTTGAGCTTCACTGCCCTGTCACTGCTGGAGGCCCCATGCTGCCTCTTTCTGATTTGCATATAGGACTCTGAAGCTGCTTCTGCGTCTCACGTGCAGTATAATGTAAAGTCTCCTGTCACCCGATGGTGTGTCCAAGAGGAGCGGGCAGTGAATTGGTTCTCCAACGGAAGAATAGGAATCCCAACCTGCAGGGTTTTCTTGCCATGAAGGTGAAAACAAAAAATAAATAAATAATGTGACTAAACCCATGATGGCATCACTGATTCTGAAGGGGGACCCCCTTCCCATGAGGCTGGGGTGGTGAGGTCGCTACCCGAGAGTCCATCTGGGGTGGTACTCCGCAGGTGGATCTCATAGGAGGGGAGACTCCCTTTGGGACCAGTGACTACCACATCAGGAGAAAACAGTATTCCCACCCAGCACACAACCCTGGTGCCCCTTTCCAGAGTTACCCCACTTTTCCTTCCTCTCCTCATTCCTCTTCACACTCACCCTCAAACCTTATCTACTTTGCTAAGGCAACTCAAATAGAGAGTTCTGAGAAGAGGAGGAGTACTAGTGAGTTACCATCTGAGATGCGGAGCAATGCCGAGTACACATGGGAACCACTCGCCAATCTAATGGTTCACGAACAGTGGTTGGCAGAAGTAAGATAAAACCAATGAAGGACTTGACAGCTTGTCAAGCCCTCCCAGGCGGAACCACGAGAAGAGAGACAAGCCCACTGAGCAGACGGGCATTGACTGGGATGCCGTGCAGAAGGAGAGAGATTGCAGGGCCGGTCCAGGACGGGAGGACCGTGCGGGCCAGAAGCGATCCGAGGCTCTTGGTCAACCCTGAGACCAGGGGTCCACGAAAGCACATTAGCACACCATCCCAAGTAGAAGAAACCTGCAGAGCCGCAGCAGCGGGAAGGAAGCTTCAGAAAGTTACCAGAGTACTGCGAGTGTGCCCAGCTACCTCGAGGAAGCCAGCACTCATGTAAGCCATAACACAAGGTACGTGGGAAGCCACAGGGGCTCGGAAACCTCAAGGAGGTTGTTGCAAAAACCGCAAGGGCGAGTCTGGGACTCGCACCCAAATCATACATGGACTTGTACTAAAGCTTGGCAGGAGAGTGAATCAAGTGTACAGAAAGGGAGACTAAAGCTGGAAAAAGCGAGTCTGGGACTCGTACCCAAATCGCACATGGACTTGTACTAAGGGTTGGCAGGAGATTGAACCAAGTTGACAGAAAGGGAGACTAAAGCTGGAAAAAGCGAGTCTGGGACTCGCACCCAAATCGCACATGGACTTGTACTAAGGGTTGGCAGGAGATTGAACCAAGTTGACAGAAAGGGAGACTAAAGCTGGAAAAAGCGAGTCTGGGACTCGCACCCAAATCATACATGGACTTGTACTAAGGGTTGGCAGGAGAGTGAACCAAGTCTACAGAAAGGGAGACTAACGCTGGAAAAAGCGAGTCTGGGACTCGCACCCAAAGCGTACATGGACTTGTACTAAGGCTTGTCAGGAAAGTGAACTAAGGCTACAGAAAAAAAGAATGATGTCTGAAATACAAGACTGGGACTCGCATCCAAATTGTACGTTGACTTGGCAGGAAATTGAACCAAGTCTACAACCTGGGGAGAGCATCCAGACAATGCTTCGTAAGTGCAGCATTTGGTGAGGGGGAACAAGGCCTGCATCAAAGGATCAGGGACCCATTCAGCTTGGACAGAGCATCCAGGCAATGCTTTGTCAGTGCAGCATTTGGTGAGGGGCAACCAGGTCTGCACCAAAGGGTCAGGGGCCCATACAGCTTGGGGAGAGCATCCAGGCAATGTTTTTGCAGCACAACACTTAGTGAGAGGGAACCAGGTCTTCACCCAAGGCTTGAGGACTCATGACAACTTGGAAAGAGTATCCAGGTTGTTCTTCCTCAGCGCAATAGCTGGCAAGTGTAAGCTAAAGCTACCAACCAGGGTCTGGGACCACAAAGAACTGATTTGTAAGCCTTAGGAAGGCTCGGAGAGAAATACATTTCTGCAAAGACAAGGAGTGTCTGTAGGTCTGTAACAAGACCTCAAAAATGACCACTAATCCACCACTTTCATCCTTCAGTCTCACCCGTGGGTGCAAAGTTTCCCTAATGGAACCCAAAGACCACGCTGAAAGTATGTACCTGACTATGATTTAGCCTAATCTAACTGGTTGTAACAAAATCCTTAAACACACTTGTATAATGTGATTATGTACAAGATTATGACTAAGCCAAAGGTAACTGGATGTAACCAACTTCAAGCAACTTCCTTTGATCAAAGTTTGAATGTAACTGGATGTAACCAACTTCATGTTGCCTGATACTGTACTTGTACCTGTAACCATATTCTTAAGCACGAGCGCCCAGATGCCCCAGGACTAGGTACGCTATATAAATGAAATAAAAAGTAGATAAAGAGGATCTGATCAAGACAATAACTGCCTTTTGTCCAGGGGAAGGGAGTCACCCCTCTGGATCAGGAAGATATCACCTTTGATTTAGTTAGCTTAGTGTGTAAGGGACATAGTTAGGAGTTTGGTACTGGACAGTGGGACTTTTTCTTTGGACATTCTGACAGTAGTTATTTCCAATGAGGCAGGGAAAGCCCTCTTAGAGTTAAGGCGAGTTAAGGTTTCCTTTTCCTTTTCCACCTTTGAATAAAGGTTTATAGCCAGCACCACAAACCCTTACTTTTGCACCCTTACAATAACCTAATATTATTGCCTCACCTCATCCATTTAAACAACAATCTGCCCATCCTCCCAGAGGTTAAGTAAAGAAAAACAAAACTTCGAACAGTGTTACCCCCAAGTCCTCATTGTGTCCCACACCGTGGGTGAGAAGTTACATATAACAGAGCAACTGCTGCCCAGATGGCAGGGTGTGCTCTCCGAAATCACAGACCCACTAAGTCCTGACATCAGTCCAGGCTCCCCCGTAAAGAGATGAAAAAAGAAAATCAGAACTGCTCATCTTTCTAAAGTGTCTAAGAGCATGGGTGAGGGGGCTTTGGTCTTCTGGTCTAGGTGTGGCCCCTGAAAGAAACACTGGAGGCAGCGTGCACCAACCCCTGCAACCTTAAGAGCCTAAACCGAGAGCTCATCAGTCATAGAAAAGGACACAGGGCCCTACCTCAGCCCGCCAGCCTGTGTGAACCAGTTTCTCAGTTATTACAGAGACTCTGAAAAGAAAAACAATGAACAATCCGTCCATGCCTACATCAGGAGACTCGGCCTGACCCACACCACCAGTGAAGCAGCACTACTCGTAAAAGGTCACTGTTACAGCCCCTCTGGCCTTCAATGAGCCAGAGAGGGATCCAGTTGAACGGAAACCCAGCAGGGCCCTTTATAAACTGCCTGCCATCTCACCTGCCGGCCTCACAACACCATGAAGATCATCTAGCGTTTGGGAGCTGTCCCAGCCCTGCCACCCTGAAACATCAACTGGCCTCGCTCGCAGCCCAGGATCGAGGAGCAGGGTTTGCAAGCGAGACATGGAAACGCGCTTAGGATTTGTACTTATTTTATTTTCGGGCCTCCCTGAGGTTTCTTTTGTTTTTCCAATTTTGTAGTTTTATTTTTTTGTGCTATTTGTATTGTTTTGCTAGTCTGCAGCTACCTCAGAGCTAGAATTGATTTAAGAACAGGGTGTGAGCGGAAACATTTTCACAGTATTATTAAGTAAAAAAAAGTGTCTGTGTTTGCCAAAAGTGTCTGGGGTTTGCCAAAAGTGTCTGGGGTTTGCCAAAAGTGTCTGGGGTTTGGCAAAAGTGTCTGGGGTTTGGCAAAAGTGTCTGGGGTTTGGCAAAAGTGTCTGGGGTTTGCCAAAAGTGTCTGGGGTTTGGCAAAAGTGTCTGGGGTTTGCCAAAAGTGTCTGGGGTTTGGCAAAAGTGTCTGGGGTTTGGCAAAAGTGTCTGGGGTTTGCTAAATGTGTTTTTGGGAACTACCCAGAAATGGAGTATGTGTGCACTCTGTTCTGCATCCACTTTGTTGATGTATTTGTATGCATAGTTGAAATGGAAAGTTAAACATTATTTAAGAACTTAATTCCTATATCAGGCAATGTATTTATTGATTATTTATTAATAGTGTATCACTGCTGTATGGTTTTTAGTGTCTACCCCCATCATCTGGGGAGGAATTTGTTTTTTTATTTTTTTACAAAAAGTTACGCAAACGGTGGTTTACTCGAAATTGAAACGTAGAATTATTTAATTAAACCGATGTATTGCCTGTATTTGTATTGGGAGTTTCTCCTTCATTTGCAGTCGTGGAGCACTTCCATTTCTTTTGCTTCCGGTGGAAGCACTTCATTTACCCAGGTACAGAGAGTGGATCCTAACTTCTCTAGGGTCACTCGCTCATATCTCATGTTACTCCACCTACAGGTTGTGTCTGTGCCTACTGCACACCAGGTAATCCTCATGGCGCCAACCTCTGAAGAACAAGAGTTTACATAAGAGCCGTGGCCGGCAGGGTGTATGGCAGCAGCACCGAGGCAACAAAAGAGGAGAGTGAGTGAGGGGCAGGAGTTGCTGGACAGACCACCTCTGGCGGTAGTAACTCCAGAGTACTGCAAGGACTTATCTCCCATCAAGAGCCAACAATCTGGACGTGTCCACAGGGTGCTGCAACCCCAGAGGGCAGGGGGTGCCACCCACAAAGATAATAGGTGTCTTTTGAATTACCTACACCCTCAAAGGAAGAGTTTAAAGTCCCTCAGGGAAGTAAAAGGAGAGTGGGAGGTTAAACATTGATCAAATGAGACACCCTGCCCCCGGGGGACATTTAAACAGTTTGGGAGGTTGGAGGCAAACTGAAAGAAATGCTTGGAGCTACAAGGAAACTTTGAAGACAGAAGGCTGATGTGAGGTGCTGACCATTCTGGCCCAGGCAGCAGGCAGGTGGCAGCCTACTAAAATAAAAACTACCGTTAGTTGGGAATTCAGAGGACCCTAGCACACAATGGCCCTCATTACGAGTTCGGCCGGTAGCCATGCCGCTATTGGCGGCATGGCTGCCGCCGAAATCGCATCCGTGTCCGGGTCCTCGGAATGAGGACTTACCGGGCCATTCCGAGTTCGGATGGCCCGGTAATTCCTCCCTCAAGGACCCGGACACGGTCCTTCCCCATTCCATTTCAGCCCCCATAGGGCTGAATGGGAATGGGAGAGGGAACAAACAACGGGCCATAACGAGATGGCCCGTTGTTTGCTCCCTCTTCCCCTCGCAGGACCCGGTAAGCACGCCTGCTTTTCCCAGGCGTGCTTAACGTGTCCCGCAAGGGGACCTCGTAATGTGGCGGAACGGGTTGAACGGCGCCGTCACCTTTTACGGCGCCGTTTAACCCGTTCCGCCAGGGTCGTAATGAGGCCCAATGACTCTGCCGAGGACATAACCCAGGAGCCACACCATGGAGAAGGTAGGGGGGTGTATCTCACACTAAAGCTTCAGGAACATAGCATAGTGCCTGTATAGATCTTTTTTTAAATCGGAACTCCAGCCATCAAAACAAGCAAGCAAGAGTTGAGGAAGATGGCATAGGGAGCAATGGCATAGTCATCATCAACACTTCTTGAAAACTAATGACCATCTGGATTGTCATTACTGAAGCAATAATTGCATAGAGATAAAACATCTGGCTTGTAACCAAAGTGCAGCTGAGAATATCCTCGTCTACACTTCAGGCATGTCGAGGATATGTAATCTTAAAACAAATCCATGAAGGAGTGAGATGTCAGAATGAAAAGGGACGATATCCCCTCTTCATACATTTTTGGGATCCTTCAAGGAGTAGTAGGCCAAGCATGATACTAATCTTTTAAGAAATAATATTATTTTGTAGATTCGATGTGTTCTCCCATTATTCTGAACATGGACAGCTCCATCCCTACATCAGCCTAGCTATCCTGTTTAAATTGGGGATAGGAGGAAATGTGTGGGTTAGCTTTCAGTCATGCGTTTATCTTCGGGCTGAGTATTGGCATCCAGATGGGTTAATCTCTTCCGAGCACTGATGAAACATGGCGTTTATCTGACTTTCTATGATTGACAGAATGATGTATGGTATTATCACAAGAAAGAAGGCCTGGCAGTGACTCATTTCACATGGGTAATTCTGGGAATTTTAACCAGCCTATTCCCTTTACATGAATTCCTGGATGGAGATGATGAGGGTCAATGTCTAGCCTCGTAGTACATGGTGCATGAGGGAGTTGTTATATTGCAGCTTGGGAATGCCAGAGCAGGTGTTTGTTTTTGATCCTTTGGGGTTCAGCCCTTTTGTAGATTGCATCTGAGGAGCGCCCTACATGAGCTCAAGAATGAGGAGGCGAGTAGAGTGATTCTCTTTTGATGCAGTGTAGTACATCAAGGAGTGCTGCAGTAGCACTCTGCTGCTGAATGAAACCAGCCTTGGATGGGTCGTGTTTGGAATAGTACACAGGTGTTTGGCCATGCGATGATGATGATACGCAAGGGGGGGTGCTGTGTCAGCATCTCCTGGGAGTTCTTCCCAAAGCGTCTCCCATAAATGAATTTATTTAAGGTGAATAGCACTGTCATTGGTCTCAAGGTGCTACTCCTGGTTTTAAAAGCGTGTTTTCGGAGGGGGCGTGGCTAGGCAGCACGCCATGCTGCTGTGTTTCCCTTGAGCTCCGCTTCAAGGTGCCCAAGCCATGCAATTTTACCACTTTTACACCGAAATTCCTGCCTGAATTCACCCTCAGGGTGACTCTGAAGAAGTACTAATGCAGCGGCGGACTTTGGGGACCGAAACCCACCATATGGAGCATTTTATCTAACGGCGAACTCCGGCGGCGACAGAGAAGAAAATGGTGGCGCGTGCCATCCGGAGCAGCCGCTGAGAGAAGGGATCGCCGACTCTGCCGTGCCAGCGCTGGGACTCCCTCGACCTAAATATTCAGAGGTGCGGCACGGCGGGGAGCTTCCAGCTGCCCCCGCCGAGATCCTCGTGGGACCGCAGCAACTTGGCTGGGTCGGGTGAGCCCGCCGACGGAGAGCCTTGGAGAGGGGAGGAGCAGCACCGCAAGCGAAGGCCGCCCCGCGGCCTGTCTGGAGGCAGGGCGGCCCTTCTTCTGGGGCAGTCAGAGTTGGGGCGCCGGAGCTGCGGAGACACTGGAGAGCTGAGACGTGCGAGGGACTCTGCCCTGCCAGTTCCTGCTGCTCAGCGCCGCCCCTGAGAGCCTGCTCGGGGCGGCGCGTATGATAAATGCCAGAGCTCTAGGGAGCTAGTGGACCTGAGCTGTGGCCCACGGAGAGGCCGGAGGGGCTGGTTGGGCCCCCGCTGACACCGACCTGTCCTGGAGCGGGGACACCCGAACCTTCTGCTCCCCAGGCACGCCAAGCAAGGCTGACATCCGCAACGTGGAAGCTTACCTGGAGCAGAACCCTGGTGAGTGCAGCAGCATCCCGGGGCAGGGAACAGGAACCCCCTCTCCCATCAAGCGAATATCCTCAACATTGAAGAAACCCAGAGGGATCTTCCAAGGGCCTGAAACTAGATTCTTCCAATAACACGATGGGAGACCTTTCAGCCTTTGTAGGGCCTATTTGATCACTTTATATCAAAACATAAGAGGCTGACCCTGCATATCTGTCGCCTCACGTTCCCCCAGCGGCATTGGGACTATAAGGAGGTGACCCCAGCAACCGCCCCAAGGGATGCCCAAAACAGTGGTAAAAAAGAAGGGACACGGCATACAGGCCTGCCTGGCGCCACAGCCCGTGGACCTACCCGCCACGCGCACGGTCACGGCCGAGGTTCACCCGGTTTCATCTCCAAAACTGGCCCCAAACATGGCGATTTCCAGAGAGGAATTAGAGGGTATGCTCAGAGCCTTTAAACAGGACATTACCCAAGAGATTAAAAAAGAGATCAAGACCTCTAAGGACTTTTTGGCCCAGTCCCTCCCAGACCTTACTTCCCACCTGGGGGGGATAGAGTCCAGGGTTAACGACCTCGAAAACGCATCTTGTGAACAATCCCATAACAACGAGGTCCTAACAGAAAGGGTGAAGGTCATGGAGAAGCAGCTTCAGGATATATGGGCAAAGCAGGCCGACTTGGAAAACAGGTCAAGACGGAATAATGTGCGCCTCCCTGGTGTCCCCCGACAGGTCCCCGACCAGGACCTAGCTGAATATGTAGAGACACTGTTCAGATCCCTTCTCGACCTCTCGCCAAATGAAGAACTACAGCTTGTTAGAACCCACCGGGTATACTCTTCAGCCCAACTTAAAAAGAATCTGATACCAGATGTGCTCACTCGGGTACACTTTTTTCGCCAGAAAGAAGCGATCATTGCAGCAGCCAGGAATTCAGATTCTATACAATTCCAAGGCACGAAGGTTCAACTTTTCCAGGACCTAGCCCCCTACACCCTGGCGTGCAGACGGCAAGTGCAGAGGGTAACATCCTGGCTAAAAACCCAGAAGATCCGCTATCGCTGGGGGTTTCCATGCAAGCTGATATTTGACTTTCATAGTCAACATTATGTAATTTCCTCTGAAGAAAAAGCAAGAAGCATGATGTTGGAGGCGTCTGATAACGGTGATCTGAACCTGCACGCTCAGAGCGTGAATGGGACTACTCCACACCCCTTGCCGAAAACCGGATCAGGGAAAACCCGGCGGCAGCACCAATCTGCGACGAATCAGCGCCAGGAACTTGGCCTAGAGAAAACAACCACTATCCCAGAAGAGACATCAGCCCTGAATCCGGGGGAGGAGAAGGGCTGGGCGGCCACCTGACCGCAGTGAATATTAACGACCCTCAATGAGAAGATACGGCCACCGCTTGGGTCTCTGCCAGGCCCCCGACGCTTCTTGGCGAAGCAGACTCCCTGTGGCCTGGCTGGGGATCTTGGGCCTCTGAATATGCCTCTTCTTTCCCTCTCCTTGGACGCACCCAGGGGCGCCCTATCTACAGCCTTGTGCCGAGAGACCAGGGGGAGACTGGATTATCTCAACATACATTTGTAAGTTATGCAGTTCCCCACTGCCCCTGTATACTTTGTTTGAATGTACTTAAGGGCAACGGAAATTTCCACATGGTAACCGGCTTGGGCGCCTGAGTGGATGGCGCCCGACATACTTCATACCTGGTTAAAGTTGACTCTGGGTGTGGGAATAGCACAATCCTTGATGAAATTAGCTTGGTTACTTTGTTTTGTGTTATTACTTTGATTATTTTCTTGAGTTCAACCTGAAGCCATTAAGTTGGTGTTATTTTTTCACTCACCACAGACCTTTTACATGTTACACTGCAATGATTTGCCTGGCTGGGTATCCTGCCCCTGTTCCTCTTAGGTGGGCTTACTTTTACAGCGAAAACCTGAGCGACTGTACTATGGCAACCCCGAGTTTTAGGTGCATCTCCCTTAATGTGCAAGGCCTGAACTCCCCCTTGAAACGTAAGGCACTCTTCCATAGACTAGGGTCCTTGGATGCATCGTTTCTATTTCTTCAGGAGACCCATTTACGACCGGCAGATGAATTCCGCCTCAATGATAGGCTCTGCCCCACCAAATTCTTTGCCTCAAGTGGACTGAAGAAACAAGGGGTTGCCATCCTGGTGCGCAAGGGGATTTCCCTTAAAACCTTAGGAGTGGTATGGGATGAGAAGGGGAGGTTCCTGTTGGTCAATTCCATGCTAGATGATCGCAAAATCACACTGGTTTCTATATATGCCCCAAACACTAAACAAGACCTGTTTTTTATGAAACTGGCGAAAGCCTTTTTTGAGCATGCAGAGGGGGAAGTGATCTTGGGCGGGGATTTTAATGCTGTGATTAACCCTCTGGTTGGCAAGACGCTCCCCACAACAATAAATGACAGGAACAACTTCAGGGCTCTTACCTCTCTGCTAAAAGAACACTCTTTGATTGAAGTGTGGAGGTACTGCCACCAAGATGAGAGGAACTATACCCATTTCACAGCTGTTCATGGGGGATTCTCAAGATTGGATATGTATCTTATCTCAGATTCGCTCATCCAAGATGTGGTGGATGTATATATTCTCCCTGAGGCGCTTGCAGATCACTCCCCAGTCCTATTGACTATAGCCCCCCCCCCCCCCGAGCCACCCCTCCCACGAGACCGGCCTGGAGATTAAATCACTTCCTGCTAGAGGAGCCAGTGATCCGTGCCCATATTAGAGAATCCATGGAACTATACTACAGAGAGAACGACACTGATGAGGTGAGCTGGGGCACGGTCTGGGAGGCAAGCAAAGTAGTGATTAGAGGACACTTTATCGACCAGGCAGCACAATGGGGGAGGGCCAGGAGATTACTTCAGGAACATCTGGAGGGGGAAGCCCGCAGATTAGAGGAGGCACACAAGAAGAAACCCTCACGGCGCTCATTGAGGGACCTGTGAACGGCTAAGAAAGCACTTAAGGCACACCATATGGGGAGGGCGGCCTACTGCATGATGCATACCAAGCAATTTTTTTTTATACTAAAGGAAACAAGGCTAATAAACTACTTGCAGCCAAGCTAGGGAAACAGACATGACAAAATAGGATAGACTTCCTGCGGGATGAGAAAGGCAAGAGCACCTCCTCTGAAGAGGGCAAATGCCATATTGTTGAGGAATTCTTCAGGGAACATGCGGCCCCGCACAGGGGGGACTCACAATCCGCCAAGGATTTCATAGCCACGGCAGATTTACCACAACTGCCACAATCTTTACAAGAGCCCTTAGAAGATCCAATATCCACTGAGGAAGTTGAACTAGCTATTAAATCACTCCCTATTGGCAAGGCTCCGGGCCCAGACGGCTTCACAAATAAGTTTTATAAAACCTTCTGTAAGGAGCTCACACCGCATCTCACAAAGCTATTTAATGTATGCTGAGAAACAGGTACTGTTACACAGTCCATGGCAGAATCGAACACAACCCTAATTCTAAAGCCACGGAAGGACCCGGCAGAATGCTCATCCTACCAGCCCATAGCCTTGCTAAATATGGAGGCTAAGCTGTTTAGCAAGATCATAGCGTGGTGATTGGGGGAGATTTTACCTACACTAATAGATAGGGATCAGACGGGCTTCATCCATGGTCGGTCTGCCCATGACAACATTCGCAGAGCAATAGATCTGATAGCCCTGGCCCCCTCAGTTCCAGGTCCCCTCTCCCTGCTATCCTTAGACGCCCATAGGGCATTCGATAGCATGTCCTAGGAGTATTTGCAATTAGTCCTGAAGGGCTTTGGGTTTGGGCCACAATTTTCTAAATTGGTCCTATCGAACTTCCGGATTCCCTCCACCCGAATACGAGTCAACTCTCGGTGGACACCCCAGATACCCCTTGGTAGGGGGACCAGGCAAGGGTGTCCACTATCACCACTGGTCTTTGCACTAGCGATGGAACCCTTAGCCCAACACATACGCCTCCACCCAGAAATTCAGGGGTTCGAGGTGGGAGACCAATGCCACAAAGTTGCACTTTATGCAGACGATGTGCTCTGTTTCCTAAAGAAGGCCCGGGCTTCGGTCCCCACCGCTTATGGGTCTGCTTGACAGATTTGCAGTGATTTCGGGATTCACGATAAATACGACAAAATCGATTGGCCTGAATTTGTCTGAATCACCACATGTGCTAAACGCCTTGCAGAACACCTACTCCCTTAGATGGGAAAGCTCCAAAATTACGTATCTTGGGGTGCACCTTACCCCGACCTACTTGGGCCTAGTGAAAACCAACATCCCCCCTTTACTAAAAGATGCCAAGGAATCTTTACAGAAGTGGGCCCTTCAAGAGATATCATGGCTGGGGCGCATAAGCGCAGTTAAAATGACCTTGCTCCCTAGGCTCCTCTACACATTGCAGGCGCTCCCTGTTCTGATTCCAGAGAGAGACTTACTAAACTTGCAGAAAGAGATAAGTCGTTTTATCTGGCAACGGAAAACACCTAGAATTCAGTGTAAAATTCTCACTCGGGGCAGGCAGCTAGGAGGCCTTGGGCTCCCCTCCATCTCAAGCTATTACCGAGCAACCCAAATTGCCCCTATCTTGAGTTGGACCAACCCAGTTGACCCCCCCAAGTGGCAGGACATCGAGCAACTGTTTTCTGGAGCTCCCCTCTCTCATCTCCCTTCCTCCTGCAAGAGGCACGTGCCTCTCAGAAGCCCCTTCTTCCGACTACGGGGTCAACTCTTCGTTGTTGGGACAGACAGTGCAAGTTAAGGGGATTCCCCCCAGGATTAGGACCCCTCTCCCCAATCTTGCAGAATCCGGCTTTCACCCCTGGGCTCCAGGCCAACGCCGATCAAAACTAGTCAAGAGAAGGACCCCTGAGACTGCAGGAACTCTATGCTGACATTGTCCCACTGACCTTTGCCCAATGCAAGGAGAAGTTTAACCTCCCGGAGACCGAGAGATTTAGATATATACAATTACGGCATTGGATCACCAATCCAACCATCAAAAAGGCTACCACTAGGCCCCCCTGAGGCCTAGAATTAACGGTCTTGGAAGGCCAACGCTCACACAGAGTGGCGACTTGCTATCACCTCCTGGAAAACGTTCCAGAAGACAAAAAACTCCCTTACATGTTGGCATGGGAGAGAGCACTAGGAATTGAGATACCCCTGGAGTCATGGCAAAGAATCTGGGATAGAGCGCATAGGTCCTCTAGATGCATGGCAGTGAGGGAAATGTGCACTTAAGATCTGCTATCGTTGGTATTTCTCCCCGCAGAGGCTACACGCGATAAACCTGGAATATCCGGATATGTGCTGGCACGGCTGCGGGGCGAAGGGAGATCTGGGTCACTTGTGGTGGCACTGTCCTGTCATCCAAAGTTACTGGTTGGAGATTAGGTCAAAGATCAAGGACATATGTGGAATCCTGCTCCCCATGGACCCGCTTGTAATGCTGTTGGGCGACACACCAGATGATGGGTCTTACCCCCGCTCATGCCCTAATGCTCGCCTGATCACCCAATTACTTATGGCGGCCCGCCTTACACGAGCTCGATTTTGGAAGGAAATAGAGGGTCCTCACATAGCATACTGGTGGGTAAAGGCTTGGGAACTTCTTGGGAGTGGACAAACTAACAGCCGCGATAGAAGGACAGACACCCAAATTCTCACGCATCTGGGGCCCATTTTTGGATCACGTTGCAGAAAAAGAACATATGTTTTTTCAGCCTACATTGATTAAGTACCTTTTCCAGCCCTGAGACGCTTCTGACATGGGGGAAGTACCCATTAGACTGAAATCTGGTAGTGGGAGGGATACAGCTCCTCATAGGGCTACGCAGTGAACTGTTGCTAACTTTGGTGATGTTTTTTATTTTAATTTGTTTAATTTATTTTTTTCCCGCTTTTCCTTAGTTAAGAGTGCTACAGGATGTTAAGCTACACTATCCTATTCCCAGAGGATGTTTATGAAATTCTATTTACTAGATGAATTACAAAGATGTTAAAATGAAATGTTGATACATTGTTTGATAGATTAATTGTTTTCGCAATTGCAGTGACAAACTATGAATTTAGCCTTTTTACAGATGTTGCCGAAGTCGATATAACTGATGAATTGCAAAAGATGCTGAATTAGATTGTTGATTTATGGCTATTGAGATTAACTATGTTGCCACTTGCAGTGATATTTGATGAATTTAATGTTTAATCAATATTTCAATAAAAAGATTTTATTTCAATAAAAAGATTTTGACAAAAAAAAAGTGTGTTTTCCCCCTTTCTGTCAGCCCGTATTTGCTTTGTAATGAGATTGTTTAATGTTATTTCCAGAGGTATTCCAGGAGAAACATTGTGACAAAAGAGAAAGGCAAGTCCTTTACTCTACTAAGCCTGTGCAGAAAAAGCTAGGGCTTTCTGGCATAGTGCAACCACATACTTCAAGTTTCCGCAAACAAAGCATTGCTGGATGGGGTGGTTTTTCCCATCAGTTCAGTCTTGCCAAATGATAATTTCTACTTTGAAATTGTTTAGTGGGGGGAGCTTAGTGAAGACTTCATTTGGATCCTTTGCATTGTGGAAATGTACATTAAATGAACACCAGTTCTCATTTATAATATGTCACACAACTGTTTTCTACTTGTGGTTCACAAGCAGCAAACCTCCCAAATGACCTCTGTGTGTTGAGTTGCAGGCATTACTCTAAATAACATACGGTTATAATAGCATGCACAAATTCCAGCAGGTGTTGATCTTTCCCCCCAGGGCTTAGACTCAGGATAGAGAAAAACGCATGTCAAGGCTCCCCCTGCATGTCTATTTGTATTTCTCTATAATTTCTCACCGAAACGTTCTGTTCACCCTGTCAGTGAAGTTACCTTTCAAGGACCCTGTGTTATTTATGTGCTGTGCTAACACAGCTGAAATAATAGTATTTAAGCATAGACCATTATAAGTAAAAGCTGAGAGAGCCTAGCAACACATGTCACCTCTCTCTCCACTCGAGTGTTTGGTTTTGATGCCAATAAATGTATCTACATGACTGTTATTCTGTGAAGGCATCTCAATTTTTGTTTATCTTCCAGGTGAAAGAACCTATGGAGGTGTTCACAAACGAATTCATAAGTGAACCTTTTTTACAGCATAGAGTTTGGTGCATCATACACATATTGCATACGGATTTGCCCCTGGAGGTAAACCTTCATAGTGAGAGTGACCATTATCCACTGGTGTTTACCTGGTAAACTGTGATCAATCATGATATGCTGCAGATACATGTTGGAGGTACTAGCATCAATGCAGGTAAAAATTGGGTAACTTCAACAGGAAATGTATCGCCCATGTCTATTTAAGGGTCGGAGTGGACCTATTTGATCATGTTAATAGTGACCCGTTAATGGTAAGATACACTCCTTAAAAAACGTATCTAGGTTCATAGTGTCTCCAGTTAAATAAATTAAAACCACACCAGGCGACAGACTTAGCAAAAGAGGTAACACACCACAATGGCAAAAAAGATCACAGTATAGTGGGGAAAAGAAAACTTTGAACAAATGTAAGGAATGTATGGAGAAATCATTACAGTAGTTTGACAAGTACTGTATGATCAGAGTCACCAACAAATTGAAACAGAAGCATAGAAAGTGGCTGATCAATCATTCGCACCTAGGGAAGTGTCATTGGCCAATCAGGTGGCCGGAAACAGCGGGCGAGAAAATACATTCTCCGCCTGCTGTTGCAGCAACCCGAGGCCCTTCCTCGGGTGGAGAGGCAACAGGGAGAATCAATATCTTATTAATGGCTTTTTCTCATCAATTGACTAAGTTCCTTATGATCGAATTACTCTAATAGCTAGAATTGGGAATGTTCCCGCTTCCTGGCAGAAAAGCATTATCATACCAATTTTCAAATAGGGGTTTAAAGAGGACTCTAGACTCTATCACCTAATTTACTTAATGTAAATGCATATCTTATAACTGTATTTATATGGTATGTTTTTCTGTTTTTTGCCTTTGATTTCTTTTTATGGATGTTTTGATTGCAAACTATATCATATGTCACAGTAAGAAAATGGAGTGCTAAAAAATAATTCAGTTAAATCTAATATTGCCTTCAAGGTTTTCCAACTAAAATTACTTTGGTAGCTGGAATTGGGAATGTTCCCGCTTCATGGCAGGGAAGCATTATCATACCCATACCAATTTTCAAATATGGGATTCAAGTGGAACCTAGACTCTATCACCTAATTGAGCTTATTTTCAGTAAGATCTCTGCCAGAGCTATATCTGAGCAGTTTATGGATTGCGTGAGGTGACCAATATCCTCTCTATTTTTCAAACTGGCTTTTGTAAAGGTCTGTTGACATTCTCCAACTGTCTAATTCTTACTATTCTGGCAGAAAGGCATTGCAAAGAAATTCCATTCCTCTTTATATTGCCTTTTTAGATAATACTGCTCCTTTTCACCGAGCAGACAGAGGTATACTTTGGAGGAAGTTAATAGCCCAGGAATAGATGAAGGCCTACTAAAAATGATTATCCTTTTATATGAGAATACTTCTGTTGTGGTTCACATCATTACTACTGGTGTGACAACTAATAATATAGAACTACGCATGGCTTTAAGCAGAGGTATGTAGTGGCAACATTCTTATTTACCCTTTACTTGGAAGCCCAGAATCTTAATTTTGAACAGGTCAGATCTTTTTTCTGGAAAACCTGGTAATGAAAAACCTACTTTGGATGTCTTATGCAGACAACTTAGTTTATTTGCTTCTGCTAAGGCCAGTTTGCAGATATTACTAGATGTAGTAGATAAATACTCTACTTTTAATGGGCTAGAAAATAACTTTAAGAAAACAAAAATAATATTCTTTCTCATGATAAGAACCAAAAATACAACCAGACCGTTGCACAAAAGAGAATACATATTGTAACGGTATTCGGTTATTTTGGAGTGTTCTATGATAATAAACAGAATATGCATACACTCCATTCCACTGTTCAAGATAAGCCATCACACCCAATGATCCCCTTAAAGGGATTTAATCTACATCATGGTTGGTGCTCCATGGTTCTTTCAATTAAGGCGTCCAGACAACATCTCAGACATGTTGTCACTTATGGACAGAGGATGGAGCTACGGGAAAGATACTAAGACCTGGTTATGGAGGTTAGAGGCCAATCTTTGGAAACCTGCTGCCCTTGTCTTACCCCGGGGTGTCTGAATTCAACTCATTAGAGCTGACCTGGGCATCATGCCTCCATCTACCCTGGCCAATTGTAAGAGAGCCTATTCTTTTGTCAAATTCTTAAATGCATATTGTAATAATACTTCCAATAACTCGCGTACCCCAGCGCTACTTTAAGGTTTTGCCCACCAAGATAAGAGGAGACTGTTAATGAGATTTGGCTTTGATTTATGGGAGCTTTTTTAGGAGGCAGAAAGGGAATTCCTAGACAGAGCAGGAGTTGTAGACTGTGTAAAACAGAAAATAACAATACGGCTAGAAGAAGTGTGTTCAAGGCCTGTTCTGTGTTAATGGAGTTTATTCTTTAAATTAAACTCTACTTTGTCAAATTCCTGGATGCCCTCGCTCTTAGAGATGAAGGAGGATCTTGGATTAGATGTGCTAATTTGGCTTTTTGGTTGACACTTTTACAAGAAGATTATATTTTGACTATTGAGTCAGTGTTTGGTAGGATATTGTTTTATTAATAACTTTTTACATTTACTTAATGTCTATGCATATCTTATAATTGTATTTGTAGGGTATGTTTTTCTGTTTTTGCCTTCAATTTCTTTTTATGGATGTTTTGATTGTAAACCATATCATATGTTACAATAAAATAATGGAGTGCTAAAAAAAGAATTCAGTTAAATCTAATATTGCCTTCAAGGTTTTCGATATACGGCTTAAACCTGAATGAGTTATTAAATATTTGGTAATAGTTTGGTAGGGATAGGGCATATGCCGCCTCTTGGTAGGTGAAGGCACTATGGTAGTGTCTGATAATTCTGTTTAACAGCACAGAAATGCATCATAAAAGTAATGCACACCTTCCCCCCCCCGCTCTGCCCCTCTGCTGGCCCACAGTGTTTAAGAACTCCAGTACTCTTTGTGCAGAGGTTAGAGCTTTATCTGGTCTCTCACGCGTAATGAGGCACTGAATAATTAATCTAGAGGATCAGTGAGAAAAAAGGGCTTGCATCAGCAATTTCAAATCTTGTATTCCACAAATGTTTATGCCATGCAGTGGGAGTTTAGACGTATGTGAAGGCATTTGAGAAGGCTGGATTGGTGTTCTGAAAAAAAGAAACCGAAGAAATAAGAATCCTGAATCAGCATGAAGGTCCTGTACTGTAATACGTTTGACTCCATCATCTTGCTCTCCTCTTCAAAACTATACGGGACATATTTCACAGAGCAGAGGTACACAAGTGATATTACAGCATATAGATAGCCAGAAATCATGCATGCAAATAACGTAGAACCCCCTGGTCAAACGAAGGTCACTTCTAGAAGACACATCGAGGGACTAACGCGTCTAAAAGGCACAAGGAGTAGAAAGCTGAATCTGGTGTAAGGAGAAAATAAAAGAAACAGATTTAGATTATATTAAAGAAGAGATCATCAGTCAGCTTTATTTCTGTAAAGCATATTGATGGTTTCTTTGCAGATAGTAATTGGATTGGGGCTCACTTAACTTAAGACAAAAGTGGTTAGAAATAGCACACATGGGAGGAGGGGGAACTGCTAGAAGCGCCATCAGTAAAGATGGCTCCCTAAGAGCCTCCAATGCGGTGAAGGAGTGAAACTCAGAATGACTCCTCTCTTGGCCACCCACTGCAGATGAAAACAGCAGCTGTGTGCACCGCAGGGTTGGGAGCTGCCGATCAGGGCTTTTCCAATGTCTGCAGTACCCTGCAATCCGAAGATCGAGGGGGATGCAATGCGGCCTGCCTGACGGCAAAGGGGTGCTGCGTGACCAAGTTACGGCGTGGGAGAACAGATGGCGGCCTGAGGGGGCCTCAGCAGATGTACGCTGCCTGCCCGCTTATCTCTACGCCTGACCCGCTGTCTGAGGGGAGCAGCGCTATGAATGGTGGTCGGGGCTTGTTCCCGTGAAGTTAGTGGTGGTGGCAGACTGCAACGGCGGTGACTGCAACGAATGGTCCGAATTGCGGGCAGTGGACCAGCAGTGTTGCTGTGAGCGGGGCTGGCTGGATCCCGCTGTGGCCCTATAATCCATCTGAGAGCACAGGCAGGGCTGTCACAAGATGTGGTGAGGCCCGGGGCAAAACATTTGGTGAGGCCCCCTTACAATATTTTGCACTGGGCCAGCGGCAGCACCTATGCAAACAGGAGACTCGAGAAATCTGTCCTTGAGTTTGAGTGCAGATACCCAAATATGGTTTATTACTACAACTGCAAATCAAATACAGCACAGTTAGATTTCTCTACTGAAGAAAGGTTTATGGCAGACTAACTTTTGTATCATATGCATAGATATATATATAGGATGACATGAGCTCTCTGCTCTGCCACCTCCAACTCTCTCCGGGTCAGTCACTTTTCCAAGCATAGATTTGGGGGCAGATCTCTTTCTTCGGGTGGGGTCTCCCTCTGGAAACAGCCTCCCTGCCTATCTGAATCTTGAGCAGAACCATCTCCGGTTCCAGAAGCAACTCAAGACCTTTCTCTTTGCTTTGGCCTTCTCTCTTCTTCTCCCTTGCTGATCACCTGCCTGATCCATGCACTGCTTGCCCTCTAAATTCGTGCCCAGGTTTCTGCCTGTCCAGTTACAATCCTGCACTGCCTATTGGCTCCTCTTCAATTGTGGTCTGTATCTTTAACCCTACAGTCCCCTCTCTTGCACTTATTCTCCACCCGTTGGCTGCACTTATGAGTACCCGCACTTGCCACCTGTTGACTGCAGTCTTGGTTCTCCTTTCTTCCTGCACTTCTCCATCCTACCCCACCCTCTGCACTTCTCCCCGCACCCCTTCCCTGCTCTTGCACGATCTGAATGACACAAGGCCTAGTAAGATCAGTGTTTTGCCCTCTTTTTTGTTTCCCCTCCTTGCCTTGTCGCGCCTAGAAACACTTGTGTACAGCCGCGTTATAAATGCCATATCATATCATTAAGGAGCCACCTGCCCCTATGTGCGCATTAAAACACACATGATACACAGTGACAAATGATGTACAGTGGGGGCTGGTACATTTCTGAACGTGAGGCTTAAATGTTTGTGCCAATAATGCAGGATCAACAGAGCACAGTAAGGGAGACGAAACCAAACATGGGTTGCTTGAGGGGGGTTCTCACTCCCAAGAACATGTTTGAAACATTGGATGAAAAGTATGCATTTTACAGCACTTTCTTTGCAAAATTGGGTAGAAATCCATACAGTTTGCAAATGATTTTCTATGGAAGCACATGGACAATCCCAATAGTTGCAAATCACAAACCGTGCACAAAAACATTTTCCAATACATTTCATGCCACCTTTCCACACAACCTATGCTAGTACAAAAATATATACATGTTTGTTGTTCTCATGTATGTCCATGCAGGCTGCATCAATATGTGCCATTATTACCATGTACGGACTCCCAGCCAGTAGAAATGCCATGCCACAGAAACTCCCAGCCAGTAAAAATGCCATGCTACAGAAAGTATGTCCAGGCTGACTGTGCACCATTAGTGTTATTAATGGCTATATTGGCCTAAATTCAATGTGGGCCAATTTAGCCAATTAGTATGTTTGCTTTAACCTTGATGTATAGTCCTGTGCATCAAGGGTAAAGTAAAAAGAGCATTGGCAATGCCAACAGTTTGGGCTTTCATGTAGGCATGGGAAAGGCACTTTGTATTGGTATTAGCTGGCCGTTGATGGTGCCAGATGCAAAATGGTTTGAGTACCTGAGCAGCTAATAGCAGTGCCTGGAAAATGCCTAAAACTTATACAAAAGCCAAAACTGTTGGCTTTGCCAATGCTTGTCTTTAACAGGACTTCAGCTAAAGACATGCAGGGTGCTTTTAAATCGAGTGGCCGAAGGCAGACATGATCAAGACCTTTTTATTACATCAGTTCTCTGTTTACAACTGCAATGAAGTAATTAACTCTCAGAAGACTCCTTTGAGAAAACACTTTCAGTCAAAATGAGGGCAAAGTTTAATGGCAAGGCTTGTTTAAAGCTAGCTCAGAGTTCCAATGAGGAGGTGTTTTGGGTGGGGAGGGCAGGAACTGGATGAGAATTTCCATAGGGATTAGCATGGCCATGAGAAGTCAATGTGTGGGTAAATAACTAAACAACATCTACAAGCTTTGTGTCACTCCTCATATGCCATTTCTTCCTATCTGTACTCAATCCTGTCATTGCGACGGATCTTCCCAGATCCAGGATCTCGCAAAAAATTACTCACCAGATCTCAGATACACAATCTGGGAAATCTATGTGAACTATATGTTTATTTTAGAATGCTGTGGTGTGTTTGTGATTTAAACTATGTTGGGCAGGGATTCGAACCGTGGTTGCTAGGTTCCAAAGTGAGACACTTCCCCATAAGACCACTTGAGGGTCTGAGCGGGAGCCCTGTGAAATCACTTGTCAATGTTGTACTGTATGCGAAAAATTGATGTGCTTTTTTTAGGTTTAAAAGGGGTGCAGATTTTGAACTTTGCTAATGATAAATCCTCTGAGTGGAAGAGGCAAATGTTCATGGGGTAACTAAAATACCTGCCCTACACCCTCCTAATCCCCCCATCGCTGGACCCTCTTTCACGACGGTAGGGGGGATGTCCCAGAAAAAAAGTCTATTTCCACCTCAGTCTGTTCTCTAAAGCAATAGTTTTGGCTTATTGGTGGCACACCGAATAACCCAAACAAAAAGAATGCTGTGCAGTGGCGCAACACCATTGAGCAGATCGTTAAGGAGCGACATCAGTTTCAAACATGCAGAACACAAAAACCTATCCATGTGGTATCAACAGACTCACTTTTATAAAAACCAAAGTCTTAACTTCTGGTCTCAGCTTTTAGCTATCTCACCTCTCCAGAGATTAGTATAGTATTATGAAAGTAAACAGCCTCTGAATTGGGGTGAAAGGTACGACTAGTGGCCAAAGGGAAGGTGCAATAGCTATTTGGCTTCCTAGCTGGGCTCAGGGAATTCGGAGGGAAGTGGGAGCAGGGCTGGCTGAAGTTTTGTCAGGGCTGGTGGGGGCCCATTTCTTTTTGATGTTTGGGGGCAACCCTTGTCTTACTGATTGGAAAAATAGTCCAAGGCACTTGTGGAGTGCTTAAATCAATACTGAAGTCAAAATAATGCAGCAAGGTGGTTAAAAGCTGCAGATTATCAGTAGGTCTCTATGTCATATGGCTGCCAATATGGGGGAAACTACTTAGGGGGGCCTTTTCAACTGTAAAAGCTGAAAGGGCCAGATGCCATCCTTCAGTGGGGAGACCGACAGTGCAATGGGTTTATTAGCGTCACTCACTATCCACTTTCAAAGCTGTCACCCAGCCCCTGCCGGGCTGAACAAAAGAGTGTGGCCAGATGGAACAAGAAACAGGGGGTCATTACGACCGTGGTGGTAGGGGGTTAACGGGGCCGGTAGAGCTGCCGGCCCCGTTAACCCCCTACCGCCTCATTACGAGTCTCCTCGGGGGACCCGCTACGGCTGCCTTTTTTTACCAGGCGGCCTTAGCGGGTCCCGCGAGCAGCCCAGCATGCTAACAACGGGCCCGTTATTAACGGGCCCGTTGTTAGCAAGCGCCCCATTCCCATTGAGCCATATGGAGACTCGAATGGGAATGTACCAGGTCCGGGTTCCTTGAATGAGGAATTACCGGGCCCTGCAAGGTCGGAATGGCCCGGTAATTCCTCATTCAAGGAACCCGGGCCCGGTACCCGGAAAGGGGGTAGCCATGCCGCTAATAGCAGCATGGTTACCCTCCTACCTCGTAATGACCCCCACAGACATTAAACGGGGCCTGGGCTTCGCTGTTAACAAAGGCCCTGCAATTATTAACATAAAACATTACACTGTTGGCACCTGCATTCATAAGCATACATTTTTAGGTAATTGAAATTGTGATGTGGGGTTAGCACTTGCATGCCAGGGGAGTGATTAGAAGGGAAGTGGTGACATGAGACATCTCATTCTCACAGAAGTACTTAAGTGTGACGTTTCAGATATGGGGGTGTGAGTTAGCTGCTTGTAACATTAAAGCTTCACATGGATAGTCCAATTCCAATGTGGAAAGATGTTAGATGCCCCCACACACGTAAGTTTACCCCCCCTCACAGCCTATTCCAATGTGGAAAGATGTTAGATGCCCCCACACACGTAAGTTTACCCCCCCTCACAGCCTATTCCAATGTGGAAAGATGTTAGGTGCCCCCACACAAGTAAGTTTACCCCCCCTCACAGCCTATTCCAATGTGGAAAGATGTTAGATGCCCCCACACAAGTAAGTTTTCACCCACCCCTCGCAGCCTCTAAAGTTAGCGCCTCTCCCAACATTTGAAATGTTAGTCCCCCCTGCCCCGACATTTTAGCCTAGGTGCACCTCTGATGCCATGAACCCACCCCTTAAAGAGGTGGCCCCCAGGGAGGCTACATTTAGGGGTGGGTCTGAACAAACACTCGCATAAAACACTTTCACCCATGCATTCATCCACCAGTTACACAACTCCTTACATGCATGCATACATAAAACCAAACCAGCATTGACACAAACACCAACATGCACTCATGCATTCATACACATACTAATTTAAATACACATATATACACATTTAATTTAACATAAAAAACACTTACCTTACCTCCATGCACCCTTCAAAAGCATCCACGCAGCCACACGTAGACATGCTGCCTGACAGGAGAGAACTCCTCTCCTGTCAGTCAGCGTGGTCACGCTGAGCAACGTGAACACACTGACTGACAGGAGTGGAGTCCTCTCTTGTCATGCAGCATGTCCATGTTGTGAGCTGAATAACGGGAAGCAGCAGAGCTCACTTCTGAGCCCTGCTGTCTCCCATTATTTTGCTGTTTGTTACGGAGCAAAACGGCTTCGCAACAAACAGCGAAATCATTGCAGGGGCAGAGAGCAGACAGCAGAGTCCCCTGTGTGAATAAAGTACACGGGAGACTGTGCTGCCTTCTGCTTAGGAGAGGGGGCTGCGAGGCCCCCCGTAAGCGCGAGGCCCGGGGCAGTTTGCCCCCCCGCACCCTCCTCGTGACGGCCCTGTAGGGCACTTTCCAATAGCCTCCAGCCACTGCAGCCTTAACCAACGGTGTAATATCGGTGTCAGCATTTCCAGGCCTCTTACCACACTGAGTTGCTCTGCTACTGTTGTGAGCTGTCCTGCAGCAGAAATTCAGTGTGCTTACATCCAGGGGCGACCATCTCTCGGGTAGTGACGCGTTCCAACCGGTGCCCTCTATGAACCTTGGGCAGTTGTAGCGGCAACCTTGTAGTGGGGTGGCATTGGTGGGAGACACCTTGGATGTGCAGCTTCGGATCACTAGTTGTGTGTGCTATGCTGGGGGAGCTTTGGATTGATAAGCCCCTGGTGTCCTCTGGGTCTCCTACCTACTACTTTCAGGATGGCTAAATCACCCAAGTCAGGCAAGCAGGGTGATATCTCTGCAATGCTGCAGCATGCAGACTAGAAAAAGCGTAGCAAGGTGGTGACGGCCCTGGTCCATGGGGCTGACCCACTTCCAGTCATGCTCATGCAGATGTCTACCAAGTCTGACCTGCAAGAACTGTTAGCTGAAATCTGCAAAGAAATCCACAAGAGAGCGTAGAAACTCTCCCGCAAGATTCTGGCATGTTTCTAAAAGTTTGCTGTGAGAGGGGCATTTGAGTTGCGGTTTTCTGGGAAATGTAATGACGGGGGGTGGTCATGGTTCTAGGGGGTATTCTCCCTCACCACCTTCCGCAAAACTCTGGCCTGCCGGGAGTTTCGTGGCCCCTAATGGCAGACTCAGAGTTTGCCGGTCTGGAAAGTGTGCTGGTAAATTGCTACCGGTACTCTTTTTTCTAGACCGGCAAACCTGTAATGAGGCCCATATATGTCTTTACGTTTGCTGGCTTTTCAAGGGGCACAGTCTCTGAATGTTTATTGGCCATAACCCCAATCTTGCTCTTCTGGGGATAAGGTTCGTCGTCTGTCTTCATGCATGCCATAGCCTCTTCCTGTTCACAAACCAAAGTCTCAGTCTTTCTTCTCTGGAAATATGGTTTCCCACTTACACCCTTCTTTTTGGTGTTCTCCTCTTACAATGTCCTCCTGTTTTATCTTATTCTAAATCTTCCTTCACTCAACAGGCATTCTCTTTCAATTCACCTCCTTCACTCTGAAGCTTTTACAATGCACTTCCTCCAAATTCCTTTGACAGTCACCTCCTCTGCTATACAGTCCTGGTCTCTTTATCTTAACAGTTCACCTACTCTCCTGTACTCCAAATCTTACTTTCACAGCAGTCCCGGGAGCTGGTCAATATAGGGCTTGAATTGAATGTTACGCTCACCTTGTCTCTGCGGAGGCGTTGGGGCACGGTTGCAGCCCTCCCGGGGATGAGGTCGCTCGGGTCCGACTTCGCCCTCTGCACTTATGTAGTGACTGATGGTAATAGGTGATGCTACTCAGGACTGCTCCTGCGTGGAGAATAGGGGGCGTGAGTATGCCAGCTTGTGCGCCCGATCCCCTTCCAGACCCCTTCTCCCAAACCGTGGTACTCGCTGTCCCTGGAAAGGTCGCATGTTGATTAGTTTTGGCGAGCACTCCGTCCTACTGCTTCTGGCAGGGGCGCTTCTATGATCTGGACCGAGTTCCTTCACTGGTCCCTTGCACGTGGTAGTCCAGTCCTGCTGCAACTAAGCCACTATACTTCAGATAAGTGTTCCTGTTTAAATGAAAAAGGTCAGACACTTTTGCCAGGCGCTCCAAACAATTGTTTAATTGGAATTGTACAGTTGAAATGTCTGTTAATTTCACAGATACATTTGCACTTTAGCATACATAAGAGTAGCGTGTTATGTCCTCAACACGTGCTTCCCCACCTTACATCAAGTGGTTCATCAGAAGGTAAAGTAAAATTTGCAGTTTGCTAGAAAAATGAGACTGTGAACAAGAACAAGAAATGTATGTTAAACTAAAAAAAGATTTAAGTTGTTAAACCATAATCAACAAGTAAGCAATATATGCTGTACGAATTCAGACTGAAAGAGTTGACTATTCTGAAGACACTGATTGAAAAAATACATGCATCATTCTGACATCTTATTTACACATTCTAGTTGTAATCACTGTTGCATTTCATTTAATTGCTTAATTCAAATAGCCTGATTCTCCATGGAACTAATGTTAGCTTTTATGCAATTGAAACCATTATAGTCTGTTCCTGTTTGCCTTTGTATTTCCTCGTCGGTTTTTGTTGTATTGTAAAGTTCGTTGTCTTGAATTGCTGTCCGTCAACTTTGGATGTTTGCTCTTTTGCTTTCTTCCCTTGCAGGTGATGTTGCCGGCCCGGCAGAAGCTGCAGACCTCGAGGCGACAGCCGGAGGGAATGAGGAACGAAGCTGCAGCGGTACAGTAGCTGATAAGTTGTTAACTAGGGGGCGCACGGGATTCGAATGCGGTGAGGCCCTAGGACAGATGTTCTAACCTTGTCTTTCTTCTTCTTCACATGGTTCGAGTTTGTGGATGCAGAGTGCGGTGCTGCGGCGTCGGGATCAAGATCACTGGATGTCAGGAGATGAGTCTGCAGATGAAGCGATGAAGCACCGGTTTTCTGGAGGTGAGTGTACAGGAGAACGCCTGGTTTCAAAGGTAAGTTAACTGGTCCAAGCGGCGGTGAGAGTCACGTTACACGCGAGTGCACAGTAACCCGAAGCACCGGCCTTAAGGATGGAGCAGCTTATATAGCTGAGCTTCTGAAGCCACACCCACCAGGTTCAGCCTGCCTGCCACACCCTGCCACACCCGATGAGTCAGTACATGAAGACCAGGCCTAGGGAGCCACACCCGATGAGTCAGCACATGAGGATGTTCTCTGCAATAAAGGCTTTCAGCTCCTGGAAAGTTCTTGTAAAATAAAAGCACTTCTGCACTGAAATAAAGTAAAACCACTGCTGCATTGAAATAAAGTGTTCCTGCTCACATCTCTATATTAGCCTGGCACCAAAGACGCCAGGACTGAGTCCAGCCAGGGCCCCTGTGTTTATAGGTCCCAAAGGGACATAAGTGAGTCAAGTGACCCATTGCCCCCATCACTAGATGGTGTGGTGTTTGTGTTCTGGGCCTGTGGCCAGGACAGCACTCCCCCTCAAGGCTCCTCTCATGGGTGGTTTCCCCCCTTGCCCTGGTTTAGTGGGGTTATTGCGGTGGAACTGCCTGATTAATCATGGAGCGTGGACATGCTCACTGGGTGTCATGATGCCTACCTCCAAGGAGCCGAGTCCGACCCAGCAACCCCAGAGGCAGGCATCATTCCCCCCAGGGAAGTGGCAGCGGGCCCAAGCTGGGGCCCTTTGGACACAGTCCTGGCGCCTTAGGCGCCAGACTCATGTTGGACCCCTGTCCTGGCGCCTTAGGCGCCAGGCTCATAAAGCTAGACATGTGTTCAAGTGTTTCAATGTGCACTTACCTGATGCAGTCCATGCTGCTACATCCAGGCCCTCTTGAGGCCTGAATGGAACTACTTTACCTGTGGGACTACTTTCCAGCTGGGTGTGGTCGGGGAAGGATACATACCTGATCGGTGGAAGGATACATACCTGGAACTTCTTCCAAAGCTATTTAAACCACGCCCGATCAGCAACTCTTGCTTCACGTTGTTCTGCTCCTCGCAGCTGGACGCTCACCGTGTCAGCTCCTGCATCTGGACTTCAGCCACGCCTGTCAGCATCCTGGGTCACCTGCAAAGGGAGATAAGAGAGAATTGGGGAGAAAGAAGACCTTACCTGCTAAAGCTGTACCACGGCAACATCACACCGACGATCCTGAAAGGGAAGACATCATTTTTAAAAGCATTTCGCTTCGATCGCTGCAGCGCTGCATTTCACTCACCTTTCCTGGGCACCTCCATCTTCAGCAGCGATCATCCGGATCCGCAGCCACTTCCCAGTGCCTAGAGAGAAAAAGACAAGAACACAAGGTGAGAGAAGGAAGGGAATAGGAAAAGCTCAGTTTCCTTCTAAGACTTACCAGTTGGGTCATTCCCATTTCATTTCGGGTCCTGCCGCTTCCTGGCATTCCGGACCCCGGCCCCTATGGGGAAAAAAGACAAAGACATTGAATAAGCGAATGCAAAGACATTACCCGAACGCTCATCCAGAACTTACCTGTCATTTATTGGAACTGCACGTTTCACTTCGGGTCGGCGCCATATCTCCGGCATTCCGAACCCTGGCCCCTAAGGGGAAAAAGACATAAGCGTTAGCGCTTGCTGCAATAAGACAATGAACATTATTATTAAGCTTGAACTTTTGAACTTGCAACAGAACTCTTACAGCGCCTTACCTGAATAGTCAAGCTTATTTGAACTTCCATCAAACCTCAATCCAGTGAAGTAACTGGGTTTCAACGCGCCCCTGCATCAGAAGCAGGATGGAGAACTCATCCTTCCAGACCCTAAGGTGAGACTTCACGGGGAAACGTGGAAAGGTATCGTGGAGGGTTGGAAGGAAGTGGGAGGCTTGAGCATTATTCCGTCAGTAGGTAATACTCCCTTTTCACGCACAGGGGAATATTCCTACGAGCCAGAGAAGCCACAGTAGAGGGGCCCTACCTGTCCATCTTCAGAGTCCTGCTCTTCACCATTGAAGAAGCATCAGCACTCGAAGCCAGACCTGCGCCTCTGTGGGAATCAGGTGAGCGTGACAGAACGCGAAGCCTACCCACAATTTCCCACCCGGGCGCTATGGAGACTTCCGAGACAGATCAGCTGGCCCAGCTTTTGGGAGAATTACGGGCAGAAGTGCACTCAGCCCGCCAGGAGACTAACGCTCTCAAAAGAGAACTGATCCTATCCAAGGAAAGAACAGATGACCTGGCCAAAAGGTTATTGCAGGCCCAGGCAGGGCATACTCCTTTACCTAATTCCGGAGGTACTTCCACATCAATGGGTTTGAATAACCCGGTACAAATCAATCTACCTGGACACATGCCTTTGGCCCCGCCTGAACGTTTTGCGGGGGATCCCAAGAAATATGCCGTCTTTATGAACCAATGTCGTTTACACTTTCTATGCAGACCTGGGGCCTTCCCTAACGACCAGACCAAGGTAGCCTTTATACTATCTTACCTCAGTGGCAGTGCAGCCGATTGGTCTATTCCATTGGTAAATCAGGATGATCCCATTCTCCAGAATTTTCAGGGTTTCCAGGCCAGCATGGAAAGATTGTTTGCTCGACACTCTCAAGGACAGGCCCTTGATAACGAACTGCTATCCTTACGACAAGGTAATCAGGATCTCCTGTCCTACGTTGCCACCTTTAATAGACTGGTTGTGGAAACTGGATGGCCAGAAAACAAAAGGATCACATTGTTTCATCGAGGCCTGCGCGGAGAGCTTAAGGATGTTCTAGCTCAGATAGTAGATCCACCCCAGGTCTGCGCAGACTACATAGACTTGGTGGTCCAACTTGATCACAGACTTCAAAATAGAAAAGCAGATCGGTTCAAGTACGAAACCCGAGTACCGATCAAAACCCACGCCAACTTCAAGAGTACCGACGTATCCGAACCTATGCAAATCGGCGGTGTTAAAGGACCATTAACGCAGAAGGAACGAGAGAGAAGGCAGCAAATGCAACTTTGTCTGTATTGCGGGATTTCCGGTCACTTTCTTCGAAATTGTCCGGTAAAACCACCTAAGAAGGTGGTTGGAGCCACTGACAACGATTTATTGACACCTGATTCGGGAAACGACCTAGCCCGACAAGCGTAGGGGTCCGCTTGCCGAGCTTGAAAACAGATTCTTTGACCTCGCATTTTGTCATGCCAATGGTGCTCGTGGACCCAAAACAGCCTCAGCAGTTGCATGCTATAAAAGCATACATCGACAGTGGAGCTATTGGAAATTACATAGACAGTGAATTGGCTTCCAGGATTAAGCTCCCTCTCCGCCTGAAAGTAACCCAAGATGTCATTACTAAAGTAGATGAAACCGAAATAGCCTCAGGGCCTGTAACGCATTCCACTGTTGCAATGACACTGGTGGGTCAGGATGGACATAGGGAAACAATCGTGTTTGATGTGATCAAGGCCCCACAATTTCAAGTAATCCTTGGAATTCCTTGGTTAGAAACACATAATCCCAGAATTGACTGGCGAGCAAAGAAGATAAGTTTTCCTGATTGTGAACCAACTTGTTATCCAAGAAATCCAGTTATGGGTCTAGCCTCAGCAACTTCCACCCCTGTACAGCTACCGTCAGAATACCAAGAATTCCAAGACGTTTTTCAGAAGGAACAGGCTAACACGTTACCTCCCCATCGGTCTTATGATTGCCAAATCGATCTGGTACCCAATGCTCAACTACCTTGTAGTAGGATTTATGCTCTTAGGGAACCTGAGAACCTGCATTTGCGTCAGTATTTAGATCAGTATCTAGCCAATGGTTTTATTCGCCAGTCCAAGTCTCCTGTCTCCTCAGCTTTGTTCTTCGTGCTGAAAAAAGAGGGCGACGTTAGAACATGTATAGACTATCGCGCCCTAAATCAAATAACGATTAAGAATCGCTATCCTCTGCCCCTGATCCCTGAGCTTATCGACCAGGTGATAGACGCTTGTGTGTACACCAAGTTAGATCTTTGAGGAGCTTATCACCTGGTACGTATAAAAGAAGGCGACGAATGGAAGACTGCATTCCGCACCAAATTTGGGCTCTTCGAATATCAGGTGATGCCCTTCGATTTGTGCAATGCACCTGCCGCCTTTCAGTACTTTATGAATGATGTTCTTCGGGAACTTATCGATGTCTGTGTCATTGTTTATATTGACGACATCCTGGTGTACTCTTCTTCAGAATCCGATCACAGAAAACATATTAGGGCAGTTCTTGAGAAATTGCGCCAGCACAGACTATTTGCAAAGCTCGAAAAATGCGTTTTTCATACCACAGAAGTTGAGTTTCTCGGATTCATCCTGACACCACAAGGAGTCCGAATGGACTCGCGAAAGGTGGACGCCATCCTCAAATGGCCATCTCCTAGCTCGGTGAAGGGAGTTCAGAGCATGCTCGGCTTTGCCAATTTCTATCGAAGATTCATCCCGGAATTTTCCCGAACAGTCCAACCTATCACAGCTCTCCTAAAGAAAAACAAACGCTTTGAATGGACTCTTGAGGCCGAACAAGCCTTTCAGGACCTGAAAACCAAATTCACCTCTGCACCTGTATTGAAGCACCCGCACCCAGATCTCCCTTATATTGTGGAAACCGACGCATCCAGTTCGGCCATGGGAGCTGTCCTGTCGCAAAGAGACCCAGAAACTAACCAACTACACCCAGTGGCCTTTTGGTCCAGGAAATTTTCTCCTCCTGAAATCAACTACGCAATTACCGACAAAGAGTTACTGGCTATTAAATCTGCTTTCAAGGCTTGGCGTCACTACCTTCTCGGGGCAAGACACACCATCACCGTAATTACGGACCACAGAAATTTACAGTATTTAAAGACGGCCAAAGCTCAATCTTCACGACAACTCCGATGGGCTCTATTCTTTGCGGAATTTGATTTTGTAATTACCTATCGCCCTGGCTGCAAGAATGGTAAAGCGGACGCCTTATCCCGGATTGGCATGGAAGAACCCAATTCGAGTTTAGAACCTGTGCCAATCATACCTGAACAAAGAATCTTAGGCCTAACTTCATTGCAAACTATTGAGGACATCCAAACGCAAGTAAAACAACTTCTAGACACTTCAGCCTTACTGGAATGGAGTCAAAAGGGTCCTCATTACACCGTTAAGGATGATTTACCCTACTTCCAGGAGAGGTTGTTTCTGCCAAGTAAAGAATTGCAAGAACTTGTTATTGCCCATCATCATGAATCATTAATGGAAGGACACCCTGGTATCGCTAAAATAGAGGAAAAAATCAAACGCCACTTCTGGTGGCCTTCTTGGAGAAAAGACATAAAGTCTTTTGTATTGTCTTGCGGAATTTGCGCCCAAAACAAGGGTCAAAAGAAAAGGCCAGCCGGCCTACTTCAACCCTTGGATGTTCCACCGGCACCATGGCACACCTTGTCAATGGACTTTATAACTGACCTGCCTCCTTGTGCTGGTTACAACACTATTCTTGTAATTGTGGATCTATTCTCCAAAATGGCCCACTTTATCCTTTTAAAAGGTTTGCCTTCAGCTTCCACCTTGGCCAAGGAATTTCTGGAGAATATAGTTCGCATACATGGTTTCCCTTCCATATTAGTCTCGGATCGTGGAAGTCAATTTATCTCCCATTTTTGGAAGAAGTGTTGCCAACTAGCACAAATAGATGTGCGGTTATCCACCAGCCACCACCCCCAGACCGACGGACAAACCGAGAGAACCAATCAGACTCTCGAGCAATATCTTCGGTGCATGTTACACCAATCCGAGTTAAATTGGAAAGACATCCTTTGGATCGCAGAATATGCATACAACAATTCAGTGCATTCTGGAACCAGACAAACTCCTTTTTATACTTTGTATGGTCACCATCCTCGGACCTCTGACCTAGATCCACCTCTGACCCTGGAAATGCCCGCAGTAAATCATTTGCATTCCACAATAACCCGAGCCTTCAAAGAAGCTGCAACTCATTTACAGCAAGCCAAGAAAGAGTATACAGAAAAAGCTGATTTGCACCGAAGTAAAACTCCTTACCAAGTAGGAGACCAGGTATGGCTAGCAACGAAACATTTACCCCTCAAGGGCCCGCAAACCTTCAATCCCAGATTCATAGGACCTTATCCCATCAAGGCTATAATCAATCCCGTGGCCTTTAAACTGGATTTACCGTCCAACATGCGTATTCATCCAGTTTTTCATGCATCACTTTTGAAGCCAGTACAACCAGGGACCCGACTGTCCAAGCCTCCAGACCCAGTTCAAATTGAAGGGGAATTAGAATTCGAAGTTAAAGATATTTTAGACTCCAAGGTGTTAAAGTCAAAACTCTTCTATCTTGTTGACTGGAAGGGATATGGACCTCAGGAGAGATCGTGGGAGCCTAGTAACCATGTTCACGCACCTCGATTAATACAAAGGTTCCACCAGAGATTTCCGAACAAGCCAAAACCCCCGGAGGGGACAACCTTGGGAGGGGCCTTGAGGGGGGGTACTGTCATGATGCCTACCTCCAAGGAGCCGAGTCCGACCCAGCAACCCCAGAGGCAGGCATCATTCCCCCCAGGGAAGTGCCAGCGGGCCCAAGCTGGGGCCCTTTGGACACAGTCCTGGCGCCTTAGGCGCCAGGCTCATGTTGGACCCCTGTCCTGGCGCCTTAGGCGCCAGGCTCATAAAGCTAGACATGTGTTCAAGTGTTTCAATGTGCACTTACCTTGATGCAGACCATGCTGCTACATCCAGGCCCTCTTGAGGCCTGAATGGAACTACTTTACCTGTGGGACTACTTTCCACCTGGGTGTGGCTGGGGAAGGATACATACCTGATCGGTGGAAGGATACATACCTGGAACTTCTTCCAAAGCTATTTAAACCACGCCCGATCAGCAACTCTTGCTTCGCGTTGTTCTGCTCCTCGCAGCTGGACGCTTACCGTGTCAGCTCCTGCATCTGGACTTCAGCCACGCCTGTCAGCATCCTGGGTCACCTGCAAAGGGAGATAAGAGAGAATTGGGGAGAAAGAAGACCTTACCTGCTAAAGCTGTACCACGGAGACATCACACCGACGATCCTGAAAGGGAAGACATCATTTTTAAAAGCATTTCGCTTCGATCGCTGCAGCGCTGCATTTCACTCACCTTTCCTGGGCACCTCCATCTTCAGCAGCGATCATCCGGATCCGCAGCCACTTCCCAGTGCCTCGAGAGAAAAAGACAAGAACACAAGGTGAGAGAAGGAAGGGAATAGGAAAAGCTCAGTTTCCTTCTAAGACTTACCAGTTGGGTCATTCCCATTTCATTTCGGGTCCTGCCGCTTCCTGGCATTCCGGACCCCGGCCCCTATGGGGAAAAAAGACAAAGACATTGAATAAGCGAATGCAAAGACATTACCCGAACGCTCATCCAGAACTTACCTGTCATTTATTGGAACTGCACGTTTCACTTCGGGTCGGCGCCATATCTCCGGCATTCCGAACCCCGGCCCCTAAGGGGAAAAAGACATAAGCGTTAGCGCTTGCTGCAATAAGACAATGAACATTATTATTAAGCTTGAACTTTTGAACTTGCAACAGAACTCTTACAGCGCCTTACCTGAATAGTCAAGCTTATTTGAACTTCCATCAAACCTCAATCCAGTGAAGTAACTGGGTTTCAACGCGCCCCTGCATCAGAAGCAGGATGGAGAACTCATCCTTCCAGACCCTAAGGTGAGACTTCACGGGGAATCGTGGAAGGGTATCGTGGAGGGTTGGAAGGAAGTGGGAAGCTTGAGCATTATTCCGTCAGTAGGTAATACTCCCTTTTCACGCACAGGGGAATATTCCTACGAGCCAGAGAAGCCACAGTAGAGGGGCCCTACCTGTCCATCTTCAGAGTCCTGCGCTTCACCATTGAAGAAGCATCAGCACTCGAAGCCAGACCTGCGCCTCCGTGGGAATCAGGTGAGCGTGACACTGGGTTCCCAGGTCCGATCTTGGGGTCCATAACCTTTCCAGTCTATAAGGTAGTGTAACTTGGACCGGACCATCTTAGAGTCTAGGATTATTTTAACTTCGTATTCTGGTTCTCCTTCAACTGTTTCGGGATCCGGTGGAGTATCGATCCGCGTACCTGGTCTCAATGGTTTTAGGAGGGATACATGAAACACCCGGTGGATCTGCATGTTTGGTGGTAATTCTAATTTCATGGCCGCAGGGTTGATCACAGCCTTGATAGTGTAGGGTCTCAGATATTTGGGACGGAACGCCCGTGGTCCTTTCAGGGGAATGTTTTTGGATGCTAACCAAACCTTGTCTCCGACTTGGTAGTTGGGATCTTCCCTTCGGTGTCGATCCGCAAACCCTCTTCTGTTTCTCTTTGGCTCTGGCAAGATGTTCTGCTGCTTCCTTAAAAACCTGGGTGATGGTTTTGTGTAAGGTCATTACAGCGGGCATTTCTAATGATTCGAGTGGGTCGAAAACGGATGTCCATGGAGGTCGACCGTACACTATGTAGAATGGGCTTTGTCCCGTACTGGTGTGAATGGAGTTGTTATATGCGTATTCTGCTAAACAAAGTATGTCCTTCCAGGTATCCTCAGTTTTTTGCAACGTACACCTTATGTATTGCTCGAGGGTCTGGTTAGTCTGCTCGGCCTGGCTGTTGGTTTGGGCGTGATGGCTTGTAGATAACCGGAGGTCGATTTTTCCAGGAAGCAGAGACAAACTGAGTTCCTCAGTCTAATATCAATATTGATGGGAACCCGTGTAGCTGGACAATCTGTTCAAAAACACGGTAGCCAGAGTAGAAGCAGTTGGGAAACCTTTCAGGGGAAAGTGGGCCATTTTGGAAAACAGATCTACGATGACTAAGATGGTATTGTATCCGTTACAGGAGGGAAGGTCTGTATTAAAATCCATTGATAGCGTATGCCAAGGTGCTGGGGGGTACTTCTAAAGGATGTAGCAGACCTGCAGGACTTTGTTTTTGGGACTTGTGTTGTGCACAGGTGCCACAGGTTGAGATGAACTGGACAATGTCCTTTCGCCAAGTTGGTCACCAGTAATTTTTCTATATTTTAGCTTGGGTTTTGGCTATTCCCGGTGGCCCTTCTACTAATGGATCATGATAGTTTGCGATGATTTGATTCTGAAATTTTGTATCCGGAATGTACAATCATCCTTGGTAGTATGGTAGGTTGTCCACGATCGTGTACCGGTCTCCCTTCCCTAGCCATTCCTGTTGCGCTGGTGGACTCATCAAGTGTTTCAGGTCAGATTTTAAGTTGTCTAGAGTGGTTGTTGCGGCAATCATGCCATGGATTCGTCCTTCAGGGAGGATGGCCACGGGGTCTGGTGTAGTGAATGCCTCTTCTCCCTCACTCATGCGAGACAGGGCGTCTGCTTTTCCATTGCGTACTCCGGGTCTATAGGTGATGACGAAGTCGTATTCTGCAAAGAAGCGAGCCCAGCGGAGTTGGTGTGATGATTGCGCTTTAGCGGTCTTCAGATATTGTAGATTGCGATGATCTGTGACAACGGTGACTGTATGTCTAGCTCCAAGAAGATAGTGGGCCTCATTCCGAGTATGGCGGTAAGGGATAGCGGCCACCGCTAACGAGAGCGTACTCCGAGTTCCCTTTGCGCCATGGTGGTTTTAACACCTGCTTTTAGCAGGTGTTAAAAACCATGGCGCTAAGGGACCTTGATGTTAATTACGCCACCGTAATTTACGGTGGCGTAATTGACGCCTTCCCCACTCCCACTATGCCCTGGGAATGGGGAAGGGTAAATGGGGATTGGGGAATTACCGCCCCGCCAACCTTGGAATGGGGCGGTAATTCCGCCATCCACCAAGGCGCTGCCGGTCCGGGTACGGCGTCAACCAAGGCGTTAATAGCGCCATTGGTTAGCGCCGTACTCGGAATGAGGCCCAGTGTCTCCAGGCTTTGAACGCTGCCTTAATTGCTAGCAGTTCTTTATCAGTGATTGCATAATTCAATTCAGGGGCTGAAAACTTGCGAGACCAGAATGCCACGGGATGCAACTGACCTGTTTCGGGGTCTCGTTGTGACAGCACTGCTCCCATTGCTATGTTGGAAGCATCAGTTTCAACCACGTATGGTAGTTCTGGTCGAGGATGCCGTAGAATTGGTGCTGTGGTAAATGCTTGTTTTAGCTCCTGGAAGGCTTTCTCTGCTTCTGCGGACCAATTAAATTGTTTATTTTTCCGTAGTAAAGAGGTGATTGGGTGGACGATCTGGGAGAACCTGGGAATGAACCGGCGATAAAAGTTGGTTAACCCGAGTACACTCTGTACTCCCTTTATGGATGTCGGTGAGGGCCAGTTAAGGATAGCGTCAGCCTTGCGTGTGTCCATGCGTATGCCCTGTGGTGTGAGAATAAAGCTGAGGAATTCTGCATCTGTCACATGAAAGAAACATTTCTCCAATTTGGCATATAGCCGGTGTTGCCGCAGTTTCTCCAAAACTGCCCGGACATCGTTGACCTCCTTGGTGGTCGAATAGATAAGAATGTCACCAATATAGACAATAGCGCAGACGTCCAACAGTTCGCAGAGCACATCATTCATGAAAAATTGGAACGCGGCCGGGGCATTACATAGTCCAAAGGCCATACCCTGATATTCATAAAGGCCATATTTCGTGCGAAAATCTGTCTTCCACTCATCTCCTTTTTTGACTCTTACTAGATGGTAGGCCCCTCGTAAGTCTAGTTTTGTATATATCTGAGCGTTTTTGACTTGATCCAAGAGCTCAGGGATAAGCGGTAACGGGTACCGTTTTCTTTACCTTGATCTGGTTAAGTGCTCTGTAGTCGATGCAAGTTCTCAGGTCTCCCTCCTTTTTAGGCACAAAAAAGAGGGGCGAGGATGCTGGGGACTTGGACAGACGAATGAAGCCATTTGCCAGATACTGATCGGGGTAGGTTTTTAGATGCTGGTTTTTCTGTTCTGTTAGGGCATAAATCCAGCTGCAGGGAACTTGAGCTCCAGGTACCAGATCAATTTGGCAGTCATACGGTCTGTGCAGAGGTAGGGTGTTTGCTTGCTCTTTTTGAAAGACATCTTGGTAATCCAGGTATTCAGGTGGTAGTGAACTGGTGAGGCCCAGTATGGTTTCTTTCTTCGACGAACCTGGGTTGGTAAGACCTTTTAATGAGAATCCCTTGCTATAACAGGTGTCTGCACAGTCTTGGGGAAAGGTCAGAACTCGTGTACGCCAGTCAATCCTGGTATTGTGGGTCTCCAGCCAGGGCATTCCCAATAACATCTGGAACTGAGGAGCGCCGATAAGATCGAAGGTGATGTCCTCTTGGTGACCGTCCTGACACAGAAGCGTTACCGTCTCAGTGTAATGCGTCACTGGGCCGAATGATAGCTGAGATCCATCAACTGCTGTGACGTTTTCCGAAACCTGCTTCTGTTGAAGAGGAAGGCCTATCCGGGTAGCCAGATCTTGGTCCATCTAATTTCCCACAGCCCCACTGTCAATGTATGCCTCGAAGGCATGTATTTTCGACAGTTGCTTGTGGTTTACCAGGAGCACAGGGATGACTAGATGTGAGGTCTGTATAGGTTTCTTTTTCACCGCTCGACAAGTGGACCCCTACGCTTGCCGAGCGTTGGAGTTTCACGAGGCCTGTTCTTCTTCTTCACCCTTGTCAGTTGCTCCAACTGCTTTCCTGGGTGGTTTCACCGGGCATTCTCGGAGATAGTGACCTGCCTTACCCACAGTACAAACAAAGCTGCTGCTGTCTCCTTTTCTCCCTTTCTGCCTTGGTGAGTGGGCTCCGCAAGCCTCCGATTTGCATTGGCTTGGACTGATCGCGTGATTTAGTTTGATTCTCATGGGGTCGCACATAGACCGACCGCCCCTCAGCCTCGGCCCAATCCATCTTCCGATCCTGCAAACTGTGATCGAGCTGCAATGTCAGGTCGATGTATTCAGCACATCTTTCTAGGGGATTTACTACTTGGGCTAATGCGTCCGTTCCCATCGCAAGCCTTCGTAAAAGAGCATAGTTCTTTTCTCCTATGGCCAGTTAGTTTGTGCTGCCAGATGATTGAAGGAAGCAATATATGTTAGTAGGTCTTAATTACCCTGCCGTGGTGATAACTGTTCATTGTTCAGAGCCCACCCTTGAGTATGCCGTGCAAATAGTTTCTCCATTTCACGCTGGAAACCTCCGAAGTCTCGAAGCAAAGGATCATCCTGGTTTACCAAGGGTATTGACCAGTCCTCTGCTCTACCTCCCAAATATGAGAGTACAAATGCCACTCTCGCTTGATCGTTGGGGAATGCCCCAGGTCTGCACAAGAAATGTGGGCGACATTGATTCATAAAGATGGCTTACTTATTCGGATCGCCTGTGAAGCGTTGGGGTGGTGCCAGGGGAACCCCCCTGGAACAACCACCTGTACTGGCATGGGCTGTGGAGGCGTGGTAGGAGGGGCATACCCCGGCAGTGGGACCTGGCCTGCCTGTACCTGGAGCATTTGCCTTGCTAGTTCATCTGTCAGCTCCCGGTTCACAATTAGATCCCTCCTTAGGGCATTGGTTTCCTGTCTTGAGGCATGAACTTCAGCCCGTAACTCTCCCAGTAATCGGGCCAACTGGTCCGCTTCAGAAGTTTCCATAACACCCAGGCAGAGATTCGAAGAGGCTTTGCATTGTGTTACGCTCACCTGATCTCTGCGGAGGCATTGGGCACATTTGCGGCCCTCCCGGGGGTGAGGTCGCTCAGGTCCTACTTCCCCCTCTGCGCTTATGTGGTGACTGGTGATAATAGGTGATGCTGCTCGGGACTGCTCCTGCGTGGAGAATAGGGGGCGTGAGTATGCCAGCTTGTGCACCTGATCCCCTTCCAGACCCCTTCTCCCAAACCGTGGTACCCGTGGGATGCGCTGTCCCTGGAAAGCTTACCTGTTGATTAGTTTTGGCGAGCACTCTGTCCTGCTGCTTCTGGCAGGGGCGCTTGTATGATCTGGACTGAGTTCCTTCACTGGTCCCTTGCGCTTGGTAGTCCAGTCCTGCTGCGACTACGCCACTATACTTCAGGTAAGTGTTCCTTTTTGCCTTTGTCTTTCCTATTCTGTTGTTGTTGTATTGTAAAGTGTGTTGTCTTGTATTGCTGTCCATTCCACTTTTGATGTTTGCTCTTTTGCTTTCTTTCCTTGCAGGTGATGTTGCTGGCCCTGCAGAAGCTGCGGAGCTCGAGGCGACAGCCGGAGGGGATGAGAAACGAAGCTGCAGCGGAACAGTAGCTGGTAAGTTGTTAACTAGGGGGCGCGCAGGGTTAAAATGTGGCGTGGCCCTAGGACGGATGTTCTAGCCTTGTCTTTCTTCTTCTTCACAGGGTCCGAGTTTGTGGATGCGGAGTTCGGTGTTACGGCAAAAGGCGCTAGGACTGAGTCCAGCCAGGGCCCCATCCTTGCAAAGAAAACCACTGCGATGGCTTGGAAGTCACCAGGGGGTCCGAGATTCGAACGCTGGATCAAGGAGCAAGAAAGGTGGACCGAAGCAGAGACCAGAGCATGGCAAGAAGGGGCCAACTCCAGAGTGGATGAAGCAAACAACACCCTTGAATCGTGGAAAGCCCTACTGAGAGACATACCCTTTACAGCGGATCACAAACCCCCCTGAAGGGAACGCTCAGACCAGCATAATTTCTGATCAAGACTTACCTTAACTCATGAAGACGCCCAACTTGGACCATTCTTTGCATCTGATCTTTTGTTTCCCCCCACCCCTGCCGCCAAACATAAGCTGAAGACATCATAGCATCAAATGAAGACTGTTTGTTTGTTTGTTCACCATGTTGTTTTCCACCCCTTTTTTTTCTTTTTTTTCTCCTTTCTTTTTCTCCCTCTCACTGTTTAATTAAATGACACTGCACGTAACAACAAGACGAATTGTCAAATCCTAAGTTATCACATGCTTGTTGAAGTTTGTATGATGAAATACCAATAAAATATGTTTAAAAAAAAAAATAGGCCCCAAAGGGACATAAGTGAGTCAAGTGCCCATTGCCCCCATCACTAGATGGTGTGGTTTTTGTGTTCTGGGGCCTGTGGCCATGACATGAATAGTGTTGGGGGAGTTTTGCTAAAGTCCACTTGAGGTAAGACTCTGTAAAACTATCCCTTGGAAAACAGGTCCCCAACTCTTAGTATAAGCCTGTACTACCCAAATGATCTGGGTAGAATGGCAGAGCAACCAGGCTTATCTTATGAGGAGCATGTGAGCTGTAGGTAAGTATACTAAAGCCAGTACATACAATAGATCAAATAAACTCTTACACACTGAAGTTATATTAAAATATAGATTTATTTTATATACACAAGGCAGGCAAGTAAATACTCTTTTAGACTAACCAATACACATAGGAATTATTCACAATACTTTTTAAAGGTGACTGCTTCAATCATAGTTGCTCGCAGTTACAATTGTTACAGAGAATGACACTAATGACAGTTCTACTGTTTTATCGGTACTACCGTGCACTCGCATAGATTTACATATAAACAGTAATTACATTCATTTAGCAAAGTCACATCAGACAAAGTCTGTAGGAAGGAAAAGTATGGTTATTCACACTTGAGCAATATTATACATTCTAGTAACACTTTTTCAAGGCTTCTAATGCGTTTTAAGTCCGATCCCTAACTAGCAAAGAATGTCTATGTAGGAGTAGAACGAAAAGTCTTATGTAACAGCAGGAAAGTCAAAGTTCCTCACTTTAGCCACTAGAATAAAAATGCCTAGCAAGATAACACAAGTTATAGGGACACTGCAAAGGACTCCCTGATAGAACACAAACAGTCAAGCCTGGGCAGAGGTATGGGTGGACCCCAAACACCTTATAAGGTACTCCAGTCACACTGGAATGACTCTTCGGCTTAAGCTAAGTTCTACCTTTAGCCCCACAGTACCTTGGGTTAGAAGAATTAAATGCAGGTGGATTCTCTCTGGTGCAGCAACGATGGACCCGGTCTCCCGAGTCCTCTGCCTGGTGATGAAAGGAAGGACTCTGAATGAGATGTCACAGCAGAAGTCGTGAGAAAGGACCCTCAACTTGGATTTCTTTGGTCTCTCACGCCTGTCTGTGGTTTTGGCACCTTTTTATCAGCTCCAACAAGTGACGGTTATCACCTCGTCAATCTTCCTCGGTTCTTCAGTCCTGCACTCTGGTGAGGGGACTAGGATGAGTGGGCTAGCGCCTCTGGAGGTCCAACTGAAGTTCATGAAAGTTCTGGGCAGATTAGTCCACGTCAAGATGTTGCACTGCAAATGGGTCAGAGGTCTCCTGGTATTTGTGATTTGCAGCCCTTTAGGGTCACAGTACCTCAGGAGATGGCTCAACTTTTAGTTCCTCTTGGGGCTGGTTGATCCCACCAGCCAAAGGGAAGTGAGTCGTCCTCTTTGGAGCTCCTCTGTTGATAAGAATACAGGGTCAGAACAGCAGTGGTCACTTCACGGTTACTGGAAGGTTTGCAGCCGTCTCTGGTTGTCTTCAGCTTCGGATCTTCTGTTCCAGTGGTCGACTTGCCTTCCACCTCAGGAACCTCACCTTATATTTGGATTTCCCACTCACTCTCCCAGCAGTTTACAGAAAGGGCTGGGTGGCTGTCCATTCAAGATGGCCAGCCCTCCAGTGGGAACTGGTCCATTCAGGCACTCTGGCAGACAAAGGACAGGGGAGTGTTAAACATCTCCCCTGCTTCCTGCCTTTGCAGACACACTAGATCCTAGGCAGGGACACCCAAGCGTTCCCACAAAAGGCAAAACACACAAACAAACCACCCCCTACCAGAATGGTAGAAGGAGGGCTAACAAAGAGAAACCACATGAGAATTGGCGAAAAAAGAATAGAGCCACCATGTAAGAACATAGGTCACCCTATTGTGCATAACCGAGACTGTGAATACAGTCTGTGGTAGAAAACAGCACACTAGTTGGTAGAACACGTCCACTGCCACCAGCCATAACTGTAGGGTTGTCCTTGCAACTAGAAAGTCACAGGAGCAGAGAGAAGGGGGATACTAAGTATCCCCTTAGCACTCCACATAAGGTAGTGTGCTCTAATCTCTCCTAAAATAAAGTTTTAGGAAGGATCCAAAGTATCCCTATTTCCTTAAGAACAGCAGTTCTTAGGGAAAAGTAAAGACACTCAAAGCAGCGCCCAAAGGGTCCACAGCAACAGTGCACATAGGCTGCTGTGTGCTGAAAAAGTTAAACAGAGATGCCTTAAAGAGATATGGAGGAAAGCAGACTCCATAGATTAAAGTAAAACAGAAAGAATAGAGTTCCCAAAGGTCAGAGCCAAATAAGAATGAATGAGGGAAAAAAGCTCCCCTCATTCAGGATAGAAAGAAAAAGGTCCAGAGGTCCAGCAAAACGTGTTAGGGGTCTCACTAGGAGTGGGGATTAGGCATAAAACTGATAAATCTCCATAACAAATAGCTTGGCTGGCAAGGCCAGGCGATCTGTCTGAGGATGTTCAGTGGGAAGATGCTTTGTGGTCCTGAGCCTGGAATAGAAGCCTTTAAATATGTCAGTCATCATTTTGGGTTTCTTTTCTGTGTGAAGCGGCGAGCAACTCTGCAGGTTCTTCTGTCTTGATTTGCCTCTTCAGTCTGCAGGGAGAGAGGTGCGGGACATCCGTAAATTCTCTTCAGTGTGGGTAAGGTACTACTGTGGGCTGACTAGCGCGTCGCCACATTCTTCTCTCCCTTTGATTGACAGTTTAGTTTCCTGAATACTCTCCAGGTTTTCCCTCTTTGAGACGGATGGAGATTCTGGTAGATGTGTTCCATATTTTTACGGGCCTCCAAATGGGTTGGCAAACCCATTCTTTGGGTTATGTTCATATGCGTCTTTCCTGGTGCTGTTGGCTTCAAAGACCTGATGACCTCATTCCAAGATCCTTCTGATGATGACCGGAAGGTCACTTCCACGCCCTTCCTAGCTGCCTTATTGGCCATCGGGAAAGTGGCCTTCTATCAGCGAAGATCTAAATAACAACAGGCTGTGAACGTTTGGGGTGTATGCAGAATGAGGAAGTACAGCTGCATCACGGCATTGAAATTTACTTTAACTGCATTATTTCAAAGAAAAAAAGTGTCATGAGGTTTTTTAAGATAAAGTTTCCATTAATCAATTTGGAAAGAGTATTTGATACATGTGACATGAAAGACACAATGTAATCATGCCATCAAGGCTGTGTGGCCATCTTAAACTGTGGCAAACTTCAGAATGCCTTTTCCGTAGCTTCAGCTTCGGAGAGGCCTCACTTTGCATGAGTGATCTCATCCAAGGATCAGAGAATGTAACGCCTATGTTTGTTAACTTTTGTACTATTTCCTGGGCTTGCTTTTCCTTTCAAATGCAGGTTTCCGATTTGCAGTCTTATTTCTTGATCCCCAGAAAATGATTTTGAATCTTCAATGTTAATTTTTATTCCATTTTCTTAACACAAGCTACTTTTTAAAATCTCACAAAGGCAGTGGGTGTTTCGGTCTTGTGCGAGAGGCACTAAAACATATGACCTTAGCAGAATGTGCGATTTGCCTTTGGCTGCTTCTTGGTAGTAATGTAATTTCCGGGGGCAGATTGTCCATGAAAATGTTTAATACTAGAAAATCAAATAAATCATCCTTCAAAAACCCAGGGGTGGTGCCGAATTTGGGAATCAATTTGCCACTTGAGCATTGCGGCCCTGCATGCTTGATGCTCTGCATAATCTTTTAGCATTTTTTGTCGAAAGGGTAGTCAAGGATGTTTTCTCCAGTTTGGTCCAGACCCTGCCCCAGTCTTCCAGATCAAAGCAGTTCAGCTATTTAAAATGCTTTAAAGGGGCTGCCCTGATTCCCTCTTGTGCACTTCCATTATAGATGATAGATAGTTCTATTATAAAATTCAACATTGGAATTTTAGGATTGTTTTTAGATTTCTACCCAGTGCAAAAAGTTATACAAAAATATCTCAGACACATTTGATATGATGTCTATTAAACAAATCAGCCCATATGGCCAAGCTTTCTAATATCCTTCTTTTATACAGTGGGATTGTGATAGTATTTTACAAAAACTCAGGGAATCCATAATCCTTCATACATATAAGAAAATATTTTTGGATACCATAATTTTGTAAAGGATTGGAAGACATTGTTTAATAATAACAATGTGTGCACTTTTATAGAACTGTCTAGTATATTCATCCCACTTATAAGTGATGTAATATCATCAACCTGAGAAGGATTAAGCGCCAAGGTGGTCCTGAATGAGGATCTGAAGTTCCAATGTTCACGCTGACCCCATGACAAAGACAAGGTTTTAACATGTGAGCAATCCACACATATTGGTAGTAGTTTGGAACCCAGGGCCTTTGTCCATCTGGGCATCAGTTATTCTGGTCATGTGAGGTTGAGAATAAGCCACTATTTCTGGCTGGCTTTCTGCATTTGTTGATGATTGTTGCAGGGTTGCATCTGGCATCAGCATCTCTTCCTGGGCAGTTTGCATGACTGTGGATTGGAAGTGTGTCACCAGTGTATCTTGTGTGATCCTTCTTTCGGTTCTATGTGTTATCTATATCACACATTCACAAATCAGTCTTTCTAGTGAGGAATTATCCCCTCAGCATTTACCTCTCTCATTCTACTCTCCATTACCTAGACATCACTCAGAATGGGGATCCCTCAATTACCCACGTCTTTTCCCACAGTCTCATAAGCCCTGGCAGTCTCTTCTCCCACCCCATATACCCTTCCTGTTGGTATTGAATGGGAGGTTCCCCCTTAACGCCTCGGTCTTCCCCACTACTGCCCCTCTCACCCTGGCCCAACCATGAATACTTGTTTCAGATCAGCTTCCATACAAGTGGCTATAATCTCCTGGGGTTCCACAACACCCACAACTTTGGCTATTTCAGCATTCTCATAGCCCCATGTCGGCAAGGTTGTGATATTTAACAGTTTACTGCACTCTCCACCATCGATTCAGGTGTACGTAACAAGAGGGATATCACTGGGTTCGTCCTCGGTAAATATGAAACTGACTGGCCGCCCCAGTTGGGCCACAATTGGTAGATCAAAAGAAACACCTGGTGAGGTATTATTCAAGTCTGTTATGGCCTGTAGGTGTCCACTTCCTCTTCTATGCATAAGAAGGGCCAAAGTCGTTAAAGCAGTAACCCTCTCTTCTTCCTCAGTACTTATAGCCACCTCCCCTATAGGCAGAGTATGCCCCAGCCCTCGTTGGGATAGGATTCTTACTTTAATTTGTTCCGTTTCAAGAACACCTTAACAAGGAGGCTCCTCCTCTTACCTCCTCTTCAATCTGTTCAGCAAGTTCGACAGTCGGGGGAGACGGGGGTTGCGTCGCCAAGAGAAGTAGCCAAGCCTCTCTTCTTGTCCTCTGTTGGGCCCCTTGATCTTAGTCCACATCCATATTTGCAGAGCAAATTGGCAGGCTGCCTCCCCCCCTCTTCAACACATGAAACACTCCTGGCACTCTGCGTCATGGAGTGAGTTTTTGAAAGGTTGGCTCCCCCTCCAAAACTTCAGCAAAAGCAAAGGCTGATTGCAAATGATCCAGGAAAGGAAAAAGTCACAGCAGCCCCACACAGGAAACCTTCCTGCCACTAGCAACACTTAAGGGTGAGAGGCAGAACATCAGAAAGTGAGAGAGAGGTGAAACAGAGTAGCAAAGGGAAGGAGAGATGGAGCTAAACCATGGAGTGGCTGTCAAGCAGGTAGTGCCAGGCAGCAATGGTAGGCCCATGGAGCATAGAAGTGATGCTGGTTGAGAAAGGGACTTCATTTATGATGTAACTAGCTGGCATCTGTAGTAGTTGAAGGTGAGTAGTAGTCATCGACGAGTTCTTTGCCACTGTTTTCGAACACAGTTTTCATTTTATGCACGAATTGGATAGCTGTCAGGCACCTTTTTACTCTCTTGCGAAGCAGGAAACTCAGTTTTACTCTTGAAATTGGATTTACTCTCCAATTCTAAAAATTGGGAGTAAAATACTCTCAGGCCAAAATCCTATTTGGAGCACTGGCTACAATGGCAATGCATTTCTGACATGCTGTCCATCATCAGGGCATATAGCTGTACATACAATGTAGGAGGCCACGGGGACCCCAAACAAATAAGGGTGCAATGGCAACCACATACCGATAAAAGACAAATCAAAAAATCGACAACCGTGTGCGGTAGTGACAAATGTGCAGTATTGATATCAACCCGCCACCAATCTTACATTTCAACATGGTAAGTGTCATGGTATCAAAGAACCAAAGTACAGTTCAAATTACAATGATCCCAAAGTCCAATTAACAGAATACATACATCGTGGGCATCCACAATTGAAAGGAGGAAAGAAAAAGAAAAGAGAAAAGGAAGAGAAAGAAATAGAGAAAATGGAGTTAGACCAGTAATCATTTACGTGACCTAACTGTTGAAGCCAGACCCTACAAACCTCCAAAAGCGTGTACAATGCCTCACAACAAAACACAGTGCCAGGTTAGATGGAATATTCATCATTGTGAGTGCTAGTAGTGATCAATATGTCTCAAGCGTGCAGACTGTCTCGTCTGCTATCAATAAAACTGAACACTCCGAACAAGTGTGCTCTTCAACAAGAGTGCCTTCATATGAGATGTGCGTGTCACACGCCACCAGCTGCACCAATTCTGAAAATCAAGCAACACGTGAACGCAATTCCTCCGTGTCGGATGCACCCATAAACTTTAACCCAAACATGGTCCAACTTTGTGTTACCTGTTAGTGCAGCTTGGAGTTAATCCTACATTGTGCATTCTCGTTTGAGTCTCTCTTTCTTCTTCTTGCTGATAGATTTGATCCATCAGCAGTGATTATTGGATACCGAGGTTGAGCCTGTCACGTACAGGGTCACGTGAGCACGTACGTGATCTTGGGGGTGAATCTTTGTATACCTGGAGGCCCCCGAAAGGCCGTTCTCTACAGTGCCAGCACCGTCAGACCTTAAATGTGTAAGCAGACAGATTACGAGTGTGGCATATAATTCCTGAGCAACTTTGGTATTCCACTGTTACCAATCGTTTCTGTGCAAATGCCTGAAACAGGTACAACAAGGCGTTCTTCGTTCGTTCGTTCGTTCATTCCGCTGGGTGCTAAGGACTCAAGCCTGTGCATCCACAACGCCTCTCTCTGCGCTCTTTCCACAACGCCTCTCTCTGCGCTCTTTCCACAACGCCTCTCTCTGCGCTCTTTCCACAACGCCTCTCTCTGCGCTTTTTTTCTTGAAATGACTGCTCGATATCCCTTTGTGCATATCACTTCAAGGACTTGAAATCTCATCTGTGCTATGTTGTGTCCCTTCTCCTGGAAATGAAATGCATATATTTGACTTATGCTCATTCTATCTGATTCTTGCTCGTCTCTTGGTTTCTCCAACATAATAAATTCTGCAGCGTCACCTAATACAGTAAATAACATTCTCTGAAGCGCAAGTAGCAACATTTTCAAGACTGATGTGTGCACCTGTGTGTTGATGGAAAACTTGAGGGCCTTTAGTGACATAATTGCAATTACTGCAATTCACACATGGGTTGGTGCCCTGCCTCCTTGTTCTAGCAGTGTTAGGCTTATGATTCCTGGAATTCACAAGCATGTCCCTTAGGTTCTCACTTCTTTGATAAGCAAAGACAGGTGGTTCTGCAAAGAAGACAGCTCCCTCGCTGGTCTTTGTCTCCAAATTCTCCATACAAAGCAACATAGTGAAACAAAGCATAAATAGACACTGGAGTATACATTTTTACATTACCCAATCTTCCAAGCCATTTAGGATTACACCTGCAAACATCTTTGGGGTCCCGTCTAATAACATCACACAGCGATAAGAGGATAGTGCCGATTTACTCCCCTTTTTGTAAATCGGGACAATAATTCTCATTTTCCAACTGTTTGGCACTTGGTTGGTCCAACTGGGAGCATAAAACACATGGGCTAAAAAGGATCCCTATATACCTGGTGTAGAAAAATACAGATCATTTGGGACACCATCTATCGCTGGGGATTTAAAAGGTTTCTGTCGTTGGACGATCCACAGCACTTCACGTAGCCTTACATGGTCTCTGGTTCTGTCCCTGCACTGACCATTTACTATAGGGCCTTTCCTTTCCCCCTAGACATAATATTTTTACTGAATAAGGTGCTATAATGTTGTAACCAAGTCTTCATGTCTATGTGTAGCTCAGAGATGTGTGAACAGCCTGTATCTAAGCCTACAGTATTCCTAGCCACAATAACCCAAAAGGTTTTAGAGTCTGCCCTCTCTGCTGCCTCACACAAGGCTTCCCATTTCACAGTAGCTAACTCCCTTTTCCTTGTCAGCCAAAGCTAACTTAAAGTTGTGGCGCCTGGCTCGAATTTCCCCAATATCCACTACAGATTGTTTTAGGGGTGCCAGAAGGAGCCTTTTCTTCTCCTTACAGTGAGCTGACAGCCAAGATTTACTTTGACGCTTATTGAGTTCTCTAAAGGCTACCGTGGGTCTACAAATATTCTTATATACCATCAAAAAAATCCCCAAAAGCGGATTCCAAGATGGCAGCTGGGGAGGAGGACGTGCTAGGCATCGCTCTCCCCACCGAGATGCAACAGTAACTGGCAATAAAGCAATGTGCGAAGGACTTATGCGATTCCCCGCCACAACAAACTGCACATTAAACTGAGGGATCTGTACGGAGTAGCGCCATCGTGCGAAGAGATAACCAGCTCCAACGAATGAGAGTAACAGGCAGGCCCTGCCATAAGGAACTGCGCACCAAGATGCAGCACCCTAAAGGAGGGAAAGAGGAGACAACCCCGGGCCGGGGTGAGGTGAAGGACGACACTTACGAGCGGTAAGAGGGTGCCCACGACAACGAACTGGGCCTGGGGAGAGGGGGGCAAAGACAGAGCAGGTACGAGCAATCAGCCTGGGGAAACATTGGAGGAGCCCCCCCCCCGTGTACAAAGCGCTACATGGTGGAAGAGAAGGAGGACCCGGAGGGAAACTCCAACAACAAGGCCCAGGGGATCACAAGACCAGGAGGCTGAGCGGGAGCGGATGGGAACCCTGCCCTATAGCACGGCGACACAATGGGGAGGACAAGGCCACATAGCCTGGAGAAAAGCAGAAAGGGATTGTGGCGCACGCGAAGAGAACCAAGTCACGAAACAAAGGGCCTGGGGAAACCAGGAAGGGGTCAAAGTAACCGAGCAGAGGCCTTCCTCAAAGGAGCAGGTTGGAGAAACCGGGAAGCAGATAAAAAAGAGTGACCTGGAGGACCAATATCCAGAAGGTACCGGTGGAATATACAACAATAACTAGTGCCTCCTAGAAACGAAAAGGTGGTGGTCAGCGGAACTGTAAGAGGGGGAAGCAACGGGGGGAGACCCCAGCAACAGTGCACACTTGGGACAAAAGATCACGCAGCAGAGGAACATTGGGGGTATCCCCAGCGGTGTCCATATGTCCAAAACAAGGGGGAACTCTGCGTCAGCAACTCAACAGATCCCACAAGCAAAACAAGCAACAGGCATTAAACAGTTGTGGAGCTCGGAGAAGACATTGCACTTCGGAAGTGGGGGATAAGTCAGAGCCCACTAACGCTGGTGACCAGAGAAGTAGGAGCAATGACGCTATGTAAAGAGGATATGCAGAGCTGGTTTAAAGAATTCCAGGACCAATTTATGGCCTTCTTCCAAACACAATTCGAGACTCTGAAAGGAGAAATGAAGCCGTTGCTACAGGAGCAGAGAATTGATGCAGTTAAGCTGAAAGCAAGAACAGACACACTGGAAAAGGTGGTGCAAAACATGGAAGAGGACACGTAAAAGAACGACAAAACCTTGGAGCACCTCTCCAGCATATCACATAATCTTGCGATCCAGTTTGAGGATCTGGAAAACCACTCACAGAGATCGAACATCCAGATAAAAAAACACTCAGAAACAGTGGAGGACAAGGATCTGAAAGGTACAGCCCAGCAGCTCTTTGCAGAAATTCTGGCACCAGACACGGAAGACCTAGTCCAGGTGGACTGAGTGCATCGAGTGGGCCCACGGAGAACAGGAGAACAGGGCTCTAGCCCAAGAGACGTATTGATAGCGATAACATCATATGGCCAGAAAGAACAGATACTGCGGAAAGCGAGAATGGTGGGGCAGGTACGAATAAATGGAGAAGAAGTGCAGCTATATCAAGACATTGCGCAAATCACGCTTCAAAAAGGAGGTGGATGGGCACAGTGGTGAAATTCTTGGCGATTAAGCAAATAAGGTATAAAAGGACGTTTCCCTTTGTTCTGCTCTTTTCATGGGAAGGACGACAGCATAGGATTCCGACCTGTGAAGAGGGAGAACCGATTCTAAATCTACATGGAGAACCCGAGAAGGGCAGTGAGGAACAACAGAGAGGAGACAGAGGGCACAGAAAACCGTGGGACTGGAAAACAGTGACGAACAAGGGCAAAGGTGGAAACAAGACGTGAAGGAGAGGCGAGGAGCCGAGATCGAGAACATCTGATGTAAGGTGGACAAGAGCAGGAGTGAAGGCAGACATATGATACACCCCGGTGAAGGAGGTAAGACTATAACACGTTATCATAAGTTTGCGGCCCAAGGGGCTGGGAAGGGCAGATGCAACTTGGAATCCTTACTGGAGTTTAGCAATCCACACAACGACTTCTCTGGAATGTTACGAGGCCAGGCCCGGCGGACACATTGTCCGATCGGTCATAAGAACCTAGGCCTTCCTCAGGGGAAGGGAGAGGTCGGAGGGGTCTTCCAAGTTGGGGGTTCATGTTGACAGTTGGGGATTGGGGGTAGGAAAATGGGGAGGGGGCAAAGGGGGGGGGGTCAGAAGTGGAAATATATGGGGTAAGGAACTGAGAGTTAGGGGGAGAGGGAGAGCCGGGTATCCAGATGAAGGTTCTTAAGGTGCTAACATGTAATACCCCTGTATAATACTCCTGTTAAGAGGGGGAAAAAGTGGAAAACGGGGGGGAAATATAGACATTCTTATGTATCAAGAGACACATATACGCAAACAAGACAAATGAAAACTCCGAATTAGAGGGTTTACTCAACAATATCAGGCAAAAACAGGGGAGAAGAAGGCGAGAGTGTTGATAGCACTACACAATAGGTTGGGAGCACAAGTGAAGGACACGATGTTGGACAAGGAGAGGAGGTACTTGCTTCTGAATGCAGCCATTGGAGGCCAAATGGTCACGCTGGCCTCGGTATATACCCCAAATATCAGACAGGATGGGTTCTTGAGGGGAGCCATATTGAAGATAGAGAGCTTTGCCAAAGGGGATATCATATTGGCGGGGGATGTCAACATGGCGTGGGTTCCCTCACAGGATAGGAGTGCAGGGAGTGCAGGCTCCATCTAAGGCACTACGGCGAAAGATGGCTACACTTGCCTTCATGTCTGGAGGGTAGTAAGAGGGCAGGGATTCACCTACTATTCACACATACACTCCTCATTGTCTTGGATAGATGACATCTGGACTTGACAGGATTGCTGGGGAAAACAAGGGACATAGAGCTAGGATCTATCTCTATGTCCGATCATGCCCCGTTGTTGATGAGCATCTCAGTGAGAAATATGAAGGGGGCTATGGAAATGGAAGTTCCCCACATATCTCATACACAACTCAGGCCATGTTGAATCCATTACAGAGCAATATTTTAGAGATAATGAAACACAAACAACAAACTAAGGAGGGCGCTGAGACACATCCAGTGTCAATTAGAGGCACTCAGAACGAAGTGGGCCGAGAAAAGACACTATTGTATTTGAAGCAAGGGCACTATGTGAAAGTCAACAAAGCGGATTGGCATCTGGCTAGACAGTTAAAGGAAAAGAGGGGTACTCACACAATTACAAAACTTCAAAATAGCCAAGGGCAGGATAAGATTTCAAATGAGGACATGGGGGACATTTTTAGGGAATATTACCAGACGCTATACACATCAGACAACCCATCGGAAGACAAACAAGAGGAATATCTAGTGAAACTCTTACTCCGGAAGATATCAGAAGAAGAAAGGGAATGTCTAGAAGAGGAAATAAGTGTTACGCTCACCTGACTCCCATGGAGGCGCTGGCCTGGTTCGCGCTGCTGTGACCTCTTCTAAGGTGATGCGCAGGGTTCGGAAGACGGACTGGACCGGCCCCCCATTGTCTGGCTCGCAGAAGTATCCTTCTGTAGGCGAAAATAGGGGATTAACTGTCTGCGGGGTAATGCAATCGGCCTCCCACTTTCCCCTCTCACCCTCCTTGAAACCCTTCTGTGATTTCTCGTAGCGTCGCACCTTAGGGTCTGGAAGGACGAGCTCTCCATCCTGCTTCTGATGCAGGGGCGCGTTGGTATCCAGTTACTTCACTGGATTTTCGGATTGGTGAGAACCAAACTTGCTTGGCTTCCAGGTAAGTTTTTTGATAAGAGGTTCCCCTAGTGTCCATGCATTAAGGTACTAATGCTAGTGTCTTTTCCCCATAGGGGCTGGGGTACGGAATGCCGGGGAACAGGCACCGACCCGAGATGAGAGGTGAAATCCTTGTAGAAATCAGGTAAGTCTTTAATGAGCGTTTTTTGGTAATGTCTTTTCATTCGCTTGTTAACGCTGATGTCTCTTTTTCCCCTTTGGGGCCGGGGTCCGGAAATGCCAGGATGCGGCGCGGACCCGAAATGAAGAGGGAATGAATCAACAGGTAAGTCTTAACATGGAGATTTAGCTTTCCTTATTCCCTTCTCTCTCTCACCTTTTGTTCTGGTCTTTTTCTCCCTAGGCGCTGGGGCATGACTGCGAATCCGGATGATCGCTGCTGAACATGGAGGCGCCCTGTAAAGGTGAGTGGAATGCGGCGCTGCAGCGATCGACGCGATGAGCTTTTAAATTAAAGTCTTCCTTTTCAGGATTGTCGGCGAGATGTCTCCGGGATGCGGATTTAGCAGGTAAGGACTTTTCCTTCTTCTGTTCTCTTCTTCTCTTCCTTTGCAGGTGATCCAGGATGCTGGCAGGCGTGGCAGAAGTCAGGATGCAGGAGCAGACATGGTGAGCGTCCAGCTGCTAGATGCAGAACAACGCGAAGCACGTGTGGCTGTTCGGGTGGGGTTTAAATAGCCTTGGAAGAAGTTCCAGGTATGTATCCTTCCTCCAATCAGGTATGTAACCTTCCCCGACCACGCCCGGATGGTAAATTAGTCCCACAGGTAAAGTAGTTCCTTTCAGGCCTCAAGGAGGCCGGGATCCTGCAGCATGGTCTGCATCAGGTAAGTGCACCCAAGCATTCCCATAATGAGCCTGGCGCCTATGGCGCCAGGACTGATGTCTTTTATGAGCCTGGCGCCATAGGCGCCAGGACACTGTCCAAAGGGCCCCTATATGGGGTTGCTGGGTCCTTCCTTGGGGACTGGATGTCCGCTTTCGGGGACGCCGGGCTTGAACCGGCTCCCCGGGAGCGGGCATCATGACAATAAGGGAGGAAGAGGTAAAGAAGGCCATTAAAGAATTACCAAAAAATAAGCCCCCGGGCCCGGATGGATACCCGGCGAGCTTTTATAAAATAAACGTTGGGATATTCTGGCCCCTCTCTCACAAAACTATTTAACACATTTAAGATAAAGGGTGCCATCATGCCACCAATGAATGAAGCTAAACTGGTGGTGTTCTATAAGCAGGGAAAGGACTCAATACTACCAGGATCATATTGCTCAATAGCGCTATTAAACTTGGATTCAAAATGATATACAAAGATCTTGGCAGATAGGCTAACACAGTCCAATTTGGTTGGGAAATGGCGACTCGCGCACTGCCACAGGTAAGCTATCACTATTGTTAAATGAGATATTAAAATTCCGTCTTCCAAATAAGTGTACACAAGATACAGTTTATTCTTGTTTCGATCAGCCGACATGTGTTTCGACCACAACGGTCATACTCAAGACGTATACTCTTCGAAACTTGGTATATTAACCATGGGTGAGTGACGTCACGCAAGTAGTGAGCGCAAAATGGCAAAATGGTCAGTTGCTTTTAGTTAGTGATGCTTCAAGTGATTTGCACATCTTAGATTAGAAGAATAGTTGCAACAATCTGTATCACAGCTTGTAAAATATTGTATGGGTATCTATTCCGATCGTTATTGGCAAAATTCACTGCCTTCAATGGTGGTGAATTAAGTGCACGGATAACTTATTGAACCCATTACCCTTCATTTTTCTAGATGGGCTAACACACTTGCTGACGAAATTGATAGGGCAGGACCAATCAGGTTTTATACCATGCAGGCAAATATTCGACAATACTCATAGAATTTGCCACCTAATAGAGAAGACGGGAATAACCCAAAATCCTGCAATACTAGTGGCGTTGGACACGGAAAAAGCGTTAAACGGGGTCGAATGGTCCCTGTTGTTCAACATATTGAAACACATGAGGTTCGGCACGAGATTCCTTCAAATGGTGCAAGCTAATTATAACTCGTCAACAATTGGCATAGCACTCAATGGAGTAGTCTCAGGAAAAGTAAGATTGGGGCGGGCACTAAACATGGCTGCCCACTATCTCTGCTGCTATAGGCTATCTACCCGGAACCCATATTGACTACTATTAGGGAGATGGATCGGCTGACGGGAATAGAAATGGCGGGAGAGGCACATAAGGCAATAGCATTTGCAGACGATATGTTGGTGGCTCTGTTGGACCCGGAACATTAATTACCAGTGCTAATGAAGGAACTGGAAACATTTGGGATGATGTCAGGGTTAAAAATAAATAGACAAAAATTGGAAATACTGAACCTATTGTTAGACCCGGGAGTGATGGACACGCTGGGAGCGCGAATGCAGCTAAAAAATGCAGAAAAAGCTATACCATACTTAGGCGTAACTTTCACAAAAAAGATAGGGCAAATTACCTGCAGTTGCCGGGAAAAATTAGAGCAGTTCTTATGAAATGGAATCCCCTTACAATAACATGGTGGGGAAGAATGGCAACAGTAAAGATGGTGGTACTACCAAAACTTTTATGTTACTTTCAGGCACTGCCAATATGAATCCCAAAAAATTGCGGTAGATCGCTGAATAAGGCCATATTGGCGTATATCTGGAAAAAAGACCCCCCAAGATAGCAATGACCACGTTGGACAGGGTGGGGGGCCTAGCTTTCCCGCATTTTTATAGATATTATGAGGCGGCCAAGCTGCAGGTCATGAGGGAAAGGTTAGCTGAAGGTCATCATAAAGTATGGACATGACAGGGCGGTAGAGGGATCGTCCCTCTCTGGACTCATGTGTCTAAATAAACGAAATAGACACCCTAATGTTAGGATTAATGAGATAATTGGGGTATGAGTGGAAGTTTGGGACTTGGCAATTGAACGTGGGGTGCTAATGGTGAAACCCTCTCCGTTCTACCCAATGTTTTGGAACCCGGAGTTTCAGTCAGGGATGGAAAAAGGGGCATTCAGAAAGTGGGAAAGGGTAGGTTGCCAAATTATACGGGATATGTACCAGGGACAGACCCTTAGGTCTTTTGAGGAATGTGTTCAGGATATAGGCCTGACACAGTGGCCAGTTTAAATATAACCAATTGAAACACTGGTTAACTACCCCAGCTATCAAAGAAGCAGCTACAAGACAGTTGGCATCTTTTGAAAAATATATAACGACTCACACAGGTTCAAAAGGTTTGGTGTTAAATCTCTATTGGTATTTCAATGACCAAGAGGTGCTAGTTCAATTGAACTACATGAGGAAATGGGAAAATACTTTAGGGGAGACTATTCAGGGATGTCATTTGGGTGTTGCAACTGCGACCCCTGTGGCCTCAGTTGCAACCCCTGGGACTCCCTTGCAACCCCAAATAAAAAAAATAAAAAAAATGTTTTTGAAAAAAGAAAACAAAAAGTTGCCCCCCAAAACAATGGGTGCTCCTGGTGTAGCGGCCCTCCAGCGGCACGGGGGGGCCACACCACACCATGTCTGGTGGGTCCCCGGCCCAGTCCTCACCCATCAGGGTGAAAGCTGGGCCAGGGAGGCACTCAGTAGGGTCCCTCGGCTTCCTCACAGGTCGCATACAGGAACCAGGAAGCTCTTGCAGCTTCCTGGTTCCTGTTTGTGAGCGGCACAGAGGATCTGAGGGGGCCTTGAAGGCCAGCCATAAGCTACAAGAAAAAAATTGTAAGAATTTTTTTTTAATGTAATATGATATGCATTTTGCATGTGTCGAGTGCGGGTCAGATGTATGTGAATGGTGGTGGAATGAGAAGTGATATGATGTGTGTTTTTGAATGTTCTGGGTGGGTGGGTGTGTGCCTGTGTAGAGAATGCAATGAGTGGATGCAAGAGAAGGTGTGATTGACCGGTGGGTGAAGGAGAAGTGATGCAATGTGTGTTTTTGAATGTTCTGGCTGTTGTGTGCCTGTGCGCAGAGAATGTAATGAGTGGATGTAAGAGAAAGTGTGAGTGACCGGTGGGTGAATGAGAAGTGATGCGATGTGTGTTTTTAAATGTTCTGGGTGGCTGGATGGGTGTGTGTCTGTGTAGAGAATGCAATGAGTGGATGGAAGAGAAGGTGTGAGTGACTGGTGGGTGAATGAGAAGTGATGTAATGTGTGTTTTTGAATGTTCTGGGTGGGTGGTTGCCTGCCTGTGTAGAGAATGCAATGAGTGGATGTAATAGAAGATGTGAGTGACTGATGGGTGAATGAGATGTGTGTTTTTGAATGTTCTGGGTGGGTGTGTGTGTGTGCATGTGTAGAGAAGTTGTGAGTTACTGGTGAGTGAATGAGAAGTGATGTGATGTGTGTTTTTTAGTGTTCTGGGTGGGTGGGTGTGTGCCTGTGTAGAGAATGCAATGAGTGGATGTAATAGAAGATGTGAGTGACTGGTGGGTGAATGAGTATGAATATGATGGCATGTTTTTTTCAATGTTCTGGGTCGGTGGGTGGGTGCCTGTGTAGGGAATGCAATGAGTGCATGTAAGAGAAGGTGTCCGTGAGTGACTGGTGGGTAAATGAGCATACATGCGGTAGTGTGTTTGAATGTTCTGGGTGGGGTTTGGTGTGTGCCTGTGTGGTGAATTGAGTATGAGCGAGTGCGAGAGGCGATGTATGGGTGAGTGAACGGTGGGTGAAAGGGGATGCATGTGTGTGTGTGTGTGTGTGTGTGTATAAGGCCCTGGGAGACTGGGGATCACTGGAGAATTTTTGCCACAATCTTTATTGACTTTGCATGTTTACTGGTATTTTTGGGCAAAGGCAAGTTCATGTGTGCCTTTCCCTAGCTAGACTGGCATTTTGGTAGCCATTGTTTACTGTCACATGACATTTATTACATCTTTAAAAAGGTAAGCATGATAAGTAGTGTTACCTTGCTAGACTGATGTTTTGGCGTAGCGGCCTGTATATTCTTCACAGCAGCATGACTTTTTATTAACTGAGCATCTATGATGAGCCAAGCAAGATAAGTGTTTTTATGGGTCTAGACTAGCTTGCATTAGAAACAGTTCGGACAGGGTTTTTCTATTGTGCATGTCACTTTTAATGGCCAAACCAACGGGATTATGTACTTACATAGGAGTACTGGCATATATTGGCAGAGCCAGTTTTGTGCCTAGTGCCAGTAATGATACTATAGAAAAATGACTTAAAGCAAACATAAGTATGGTTTTATATGGGAATAATAGCATTTGTTGGTGTAGCCAGCATGGAAATGTATGGGCACAGCCAGCATGCACATGTTTTTTATGCATGCATATATTGCAAGGACCGGCATGATAATGCATTGGGAAATGCCCTGTGCACTTTTGGTGACTTGCATCTATTGTACTTTTTTCCATTATTTACCCTGCACCCTACAATGCTGATTGTGGGCATTTTACCCACATTGTTGGCCTTCTACCCACATTTTCCCAGAAAGTGTACTTTGTAATGCACCATTTTAACCCATTATTCACAACATTGACTCTGGGAGGGAGTAGAATCCGCCCGGGATCCCCCAACCCATTTACGTTAGTTCGGGCTCCCTCGCTATGCTTAGTCGCAATCACATACTTGTGGCAAATATTTACACCCTCCCAAAAAACAACCCACCAGCCACCACTGGTGCCTGGTATATTTGTGGGCCAGGCACCGTCCCCTTCTCTCTATGTTACGTTAAAGATTTAAGCTTTGATTGAAAACATATTTACATCTTTCACTTGCAGTATAGTGCATGCCGTGCAGGGGCATAATCATCATGGACATTCCACACACGTGGTGGTCCGGACCGGCCCGGGGTGTGGCGTGCCCTGTGCTTTGTTAAGGAGCTTGGGGTGGGGGGCCCACAGCATGGCTCGCATGGTAGCTGCCAAATGTTATGCTGCGCCATTGAGCACCACTGGGTCTGACAAAGGGTTAGTATGCAGTGCTTGCCCTGAAGTCTGCCAGTGAGCACCCAGGTGAGAAACAACTCGTTGGTGTCTTCAATTTTAAATAACTGTGTGGTGCTATGAATTTTTGTGTGCAGCAATGATATTACATTAAATGGCGTTTTCTTTTTTAAAGTCCTCTGGCACCCAGTATTACACTTAGATAATACAAACTATGGTGGGGGGTGCATTAACCGGCTAGAGGGCCATGGAGTAGGACGTGTCTTCCGAGCTGCTCCCGACGATCCGGTATAATCCTGCATGAAAATTAGCTACAAAAGGCACAATTGTGCTCAGAAATATACTATTGGATGCGTAAAGGCATGGGGCAGTTTTGATGGAGAGCTGAGTCCTTGATGACTATGAGAAGATTAACAAGATCAACTGAAAGTTTGTGCCCGGGGTGCGACACCCAGACAAAATGGCCGACGCGCCAGAACAAAGGAAGCTGAGGTAGGCCCAGCAGACCCACGGCAGACGAAGGCCGGCAGGGAGAGCTCGACGGGTGGAAGGCGAAGCGGAAAGTAACTGTGGCTGAGAGACCCGTACTGGGAATTTAAAATAAGGCGGACACACTGTCACACAGCACGTCTGGCATCGAAGAGGCCCAGCCGCGAGCCGAAGAATGAAGGGGCTGCATAGCCCCACGAGCAGGGCGAATAGCTGAGGGGTTTGCTCGACCACTTGGTGTGGGGGCCCTGAGGAGACTTGAAAAGAAAAGCGGACTACAACACAGCGCACGAGCTGCTCACGACACGTGTGAGCTGCGACAGACTTACAGACTTGGCGGTGCCGCAGCATGCCACAACCACGGAGAAGGAGGAACGAGGAAGCAGGGCCCGTACGCTACAGAAAAGCTGGACCCCGGCACACAGGTAGGACCGCACAATGTCGGTGAGAGGAGGCAAGACTAAGAGCAAGCAGCCTACTATGGACATTTTTACCAAGCCCCCCGGTACAGGGGGAGGCAGCAGCGCCTGCAGAAATATCCCTGACAAAAGAGGATCACTTGATCCTAACAGCTATTACGGAATTGAAAGCCTCGTGGGGGACAGTGATGGCAGACCTAAGAGCCGCATTGGAAACCAAAATAGATGCGGTTGGGCTCGAGGTCAACCTGCTGAGACAAGATGTTAGAGCGCTGGCTGAAAGAACGAGTGGCCTAGAGAGTGCGGTGAAAACCAACACGGAAACCAGCACAAGCAACGCAAAGGAAGTCCACATATTGAAACAACAGGTCGCCAACTTGGAGAATCGCGTGGAGGAGGCTGAAGGGAGGGCGAGACGGAACAACATTCGGGTGGCTGGCCTACCGGAGGGAGAGGAAGGACAGGACCCCACAGACTTCGTGGAGAATTTGTTCCTGCAAGAAATAGGAGCCGACAAACTTTCACAAGGATTTGCTGTTGAGCGGGCGCACAGGGCCCTGATGAAGAAACCACGACCTGGAGCCCCCCCCACCCTCGGGCGATAATAGCCAAGATTTTGAATTATAAAGACAGAGGGAAGATCCTGGAGTATTTTCGCAAAGGTGGAACGATCAAAAGGGCATCTGCAACCATCACGGCATACCCGGACTACACCATGTTGGTGCAGAGACAGTGTTATAGCTATGTGGCGTTCAAGAGAAGATTGTGTACGGCTGGAATCAAGTACATGCTTTTGTATCCTGCAAAGCTCAAGGTCCTGCACAAAAGTAGGGCGTACTTTTTTGACACCCCGGAGGACGCGACGGCATGGCTGGATATGCAGGGTTGCCCAGAACAAGGCGAGAAGCAAGACCACGAGGTGCACGATAAGTGAAGGGGTAACATTGAAAATTGTAATATGAGACATTTGGACTTGTTGGACTAGAATATAAAATGTGAATGTGTATTGGATAGCATTAAGCGTGCTTACATGGAAGCAAACGGTAGTGGCAAGATGGAAACAACCTACCCCCAGGAGTTAGAGTAGTAGGGCCGCCATTAGGGCGACTTCACTCTGCTGAGCCGTGAGTAAAGGCAATTGCCAGAAAAGGGATAGATGCGAGGATGCCTGAGATCTAGGGATGGAGCTGGGCAACAGTTGGGTAGGGTGTTGGTGTGGGAGGAAATGGAGTGGAGTGAGTAGGGGCAGGGAAGGGAGGCGGGGGGGTTGGGAAGTTTGAAGTGTTTGTTGTTTGGGGAAGTTTATGTCGGGAAACAAGCCTACATGGAATGGAAATGGACCTGGTCATGGCCCGCACTTGTGGTGGGAGGAGAGGGACCCTGATATGCCATGGGGGATCTTAAAATAATTACTTGGAAAGTCAGAGGGCTCAATAGTTACCTAAAGAGAAATAAGGTCATGCTATACCTACGCAGACAGAAAGTAGACATAGCCCTGCTGCAGGAGACTCATTTTACGAAAGACAAGTTAGAGATGATCTGGAAGAAATGGAGGGGGACTGTGGTGGGGGCATCATACTCACCCTACGCCAGGGGAGTGATCATTTGGGTGGCGCCACATGTCCCGTTCCAACTGTTACAGTCCACGGTGGAGGCAGACGGGAGGATGGTCATGTTAAGAGGGCTTGTGGAAAACAGGGAGATAAGCATTATAAACATGTACGCCCCGAACCAGAACACGGCAGCATATTTTAGTACCTTATGCAACAAACTCAGTACGTGCTTGGGAGGGGCGGTGTTTTGGGGTGGGGATTTGAACTGTGTGCTAAACCCTGGGGTGGACAGGTCAGATGGTAAAATAGATAGACCCACCCCAGCTGCTAGAGCACTGCATACACTGTTGGATGATTTCGGGTTTGTGGATGTATGGAGGTCACACCACCCCCAGGAGAGGCAGTACTCGCACTACTCAGCCCCACAAAACCTGCACACTAGATTGGATTATATGTTTGCCACACAGGAGTTAATGATTGAGATAATGCAAACGGAATGGAATATAAAGCAAGGGTCCTCTCAGACCACTCGCCGCTAATCCTGAGGTTGCAATACCGACCCCCGAGGGCTAAGATCCCGACATGGCGCCTCAGAGCAGAGGCGCTGAAAGACACCATCTTCAGGGAGGACATGAGGGAGGAAATAATAAACTACTTTGAGATAAATACTGGCAGTGTAGAAACAGCGGGTATGCTTTGGGAGGCCTTTAAAGTGGTGATGAGGGGGGTAGCCATAGCTAAGTCCAGAGGGCTACAAGGAGGGATCCAGGCTGAGCTGCAAGATATGGAGAGAGAACTAGAAAGGGCACTAAGGGAGGGGGTAATACCAAGGAAGATAATGAAGTAATACTTAAGCTGCAGCAGAAATGTGTGGGACACTGGGAGAGATTGTGCAACCTTAACTATAAGAAGTATATAGAGACAGCATGCGAGGGGAGATAAACCAGGGAGGATCTTGGCATGGCTATACAAGAGTGAGACCCCCCAGGCCCACAATCAGAACAATACCGAGGGAGGATGGGAACGTAGTGGACAGCCAGGAAGGAGTTAACCAGGAATTTGGGGAATATTATCGACTCCTGTATGGGGATGATGAGGACAGTGATTGTAAATAAATAGTAGACACACTGGAAGATATCGGACTGCCGCAGATCAGTGCCGAAGAGCGGGAGGAGCTGGATGCCCCGATTACCCTAGAGGAGCTGGAAGAAGTAGTGAGACAGTTGCCCACTAGCAAGACTCCGGGGACTGACGGACTCCCAAGTGAATTTTATAAAACATATACGGACGAAGTACTTCCTCCGCTTTTAGAAATGCTGAACGAAGCGTATGAAGTGGATAGGCTGCCAGAGTCCCTCAGAGAAGCGACAATTATACCGTTGCCCAAACCCAATAAGCCCGGTCTTAACTGTGGATCATACAGGCCCCTGTCAATGCTCAATCAAGACAGTAAAATCTTGACAGCTGTTTTGGCAAATAGGATGAGGAGGGTTATTGCTAAACTAATACATCGATTCCCGACCAGACTGGCTATGTTCCAAACAGGAATATATCCAACAATCTAAGGCGACTCCATCGAGTCGTTGAGCATGCAAATGAGGATGAAGGCGAACTGGCCATTGTATCGCTAGATGCAATAAAGGCCTTTGATTCGGTCAAATGGTCGTGGCTAATGGCGGCCTTGGCTGGCTATGGGATAGGGCTTGGTTACTTACACTGGGCCAAAATGCTATATAACGCACCGTTGGCTAGAGTGAAAACAGGAGTGGTTATATCAGAGAGGTGGCAACTTCATAGAGGTACCAGGCAGGGATGCCCGTGGTCTCCTATGTTGTATATTCTTGCCTTGGAACCCTTGGCCATATACCTGAGGCAACAGTACGACCCGATAGGCATCACTGTAGGAGGGGAACTGCATCTAATCTCTTTGTATGCGGATGACATGTTGTTGTACTTAAGGCACCCGGAAGAAAACCTCCAGTACATCCTGGAAGTGATGGAGAGATATGCAAGGCTGTCTGGCATAGCTGTGAACCCCCAAAAATCCAGTATATTTCCACTATGCAGGTACAAAGGGATCCCGTCAGAACGGCTACCGGTGCTACAGATACCATGGGAGGTGCGCACGTTCCAATACCTGGGAATAGACATATACCACACGGTAGAAGAGGAACACCAACATAACACAGAAAAGGCGATCAGGAAAATTGGGAATAGCATGATGTTTTGGGTGAAGCTACCCCTGGCGATGATGGGGCGAGGTGCAATGTTGAAAATGGTGGTTCTACCGAGACTCTTGCATTATTTTGGAAATATCCCACACCTCATAACAAGACGGACCTTTGCTAAAATAGAAAGCATGTGCAGGGATTTCCTCTGGCATGGGACGAGGAATAGAGTAGCACTTTGGAAGCTACAAAACTCATATGAAAAAGGGGGTATAAAACTGCCAAACTACGAAATTTACTACATAGCAAGCCAGCTGCAATATGTAGCTAAATGGCTCTCTAAAGAGTCAACCTCGTAGTATAGGCTGTTCCGACTGGACTGTGCCCCATACTTCCTAAAGGAAATGATCTGGCTCCCTAAGGCAGACATACAAGAGCGCCCAAGGATGATGATACTAGGGTGGAAGATATGGTGTAGGGCCTGCCAGCTGATGGTGAATTCATTCCCGTGTTCCCCGCAGGTACCACTAGTGGCACTTGCGGGCGAAGACAAGCAATTAAGGATGATGATCAGGAAACACTGGGAACCGGTGGGGATAGCAACCATGGGTGATATATGGCAGGAGGGGAACATAAGGGATTTTGCGGTGTTAGAGGAAGCAACTGGGTTACATACGGGCCAGCATACTATATACCACAGGATGGTGCGGAAAATCAAGGAGGTATGGTCCCAACTAGTACCAGAAGAAGAACCGGACACTACCATAGACACAATATATGACATTGCGGAGTGGGGACATGAGATATCCAGAATATATGAGATGTTGATGTCGAAGGTGGGGAAGGAGGTGGTGGAACTGAGACAGGACTGGGAAGAGGAAGTGGGGGCCCCATTGAGTGATGGGATGTGGGAACGAGCCCAACGGTACCACAAAAAAGTGGCGAGGAATGCAAGATTGCAACAGATACAATTGTATGTAACCCATAGGGCGTACATGACGCCCCAGAGAATAACCAAATTTAAAAATGTAGGATGACAAGCATGCCCCAAATGTGATTAGGAAAATACCGGAATGGTGCATATGTTCTGGTCATGCCCAGTCATCGAGCGTTATTGTGGTGAGGTGGCGCACAGGTTGGCTTAAAAAGTAATCAAGATTGTGGTAGACACGGTGTGGGCCTGTTTGATGGGAGGGTTTCCGAGACCACGTAAACTCAGGCATGTGAGTATATTAAAGGATTTAGCGTATGCACTTGCAAAGAGGAGAATTGCTATGGGGTGGAAGGCATGCCAGAGACCACGAATAGAATTATGGTGGAAAGATCTACAGAAATGGGCCAAAGCGGAAACTGCGGTATGGCAAGATGCGAGTAATGTCAGGGGGGAGGAAGAGGCTGAGATCTTGATAGCCTGGAAACAATTAATAGCAGAATTATTTGGGCCACTATGAGACCCAACAGAAAACATGGAGGAGGAATCCTTATCACAAGATGCAGAAACAGAACACGGAAAGGAATAGGCTCGAAAGGGGGGGAGGGAAGGGGAGCTGCAGTAGACATGTTGAAGTGATGTATGTTTATAATGTTATTGTATGCACTGAAAGTTTGGTTTGTATTGTTTGTTGAAACAAAACGAATAAAATGATTTAAAAAAATAAAAACTTCGCTGGGGGGTCTTGGGTATATTGAAAGAAACTTTCCCAGGTATTATACACCAGCAAAGATAACATTATCAGGTGCACTCCCCTCTGTGCACGCATACCAGTCTAATAGGTTTCTTCTATTGTAGTGGTATCTGAATCATATCTACATTTCTGACCAGGGAATTCTGTTGATACTAAATGCTGGTCAATGATTTAATTTTCAGACCTTGCGCGTGCAGCATTTTCTCTTGGTTAAACGGCAGTGCGCACCTCCCCAGGCTTTTTTGGCTTGTTTAACACAGCAACACCAAAGATAACACATACTTCTGTGTCCATTGATCTATTGATGTTTCATACACTGGCTGTAGCCTGTGTTACAGATTTCGGTTACCCTGTTAAAAACACTGCATTATGTATGTTTTACATATAGAACCCACTTAGAATCTGGAAAATGACATTCCCCAAATGTGTAATCGTGGACAAATCATGCCACCCTCTGTGCGTCTGTTCTTATATCTGGCTGAAATGAGAGCACCTGGAAACACGGGTGGTAGATGCATCTAAAAAATCTGGAGTTGTTTGCCATTACTTCCTGTGATGTCACTTGGGGTGTGGTCAAATGACATCACTTCCTGTGATGTCATCAGGGGGTCAAGAGTCATGTGATGTCACTTCCACAACCCCTGGCATTTGGGTGAAATGACATCCTTGAGACCATTCCAACAAGACAGTGGGAGTACCAATGGGGCATAATTCCAAAACGAACTCGCTCCATTCAGGTAAGGGAAATGTGGATTAAAGTGCTCCTACAATGGCACTACATACCAGAAAGGATCCATTTAATGTTCCCCTAAGCATCTGATCAATGTTGGAGTGGATGCAAGGTGGTGGGGGACTGGATACACATTTGGTGGAACTGGCCAGTGTTGCAGCCACTCTGGGTGGGGGTGAAGAACCAAATGCGAGTGATGTACCAGGAAGTGGAGCAGATGGGGGATAAGATCTGGATGTGTGGGATGTGGGATCCGGGGTCAAAAGTGCTCACAAAGATGCAAAAACAGGGATTCATTATCATGGCAGCGTGTCAGGTGATAGCACAAAGGTGGAAACAGCAGTCAGCACCCACGATCCAGGACTAGCTACAAAAAGTCTGGAGTTTTGTAGCACTGGAACGGTTAACATATGGGATCCAGGGGGATCAGGAGGCATTCAAACAGGAATGGGGCCCAGTATTCACTTATCTACAAAGTGACTATATGGCACAATGGTGTCTGCATAAGATCAGAATTTTGTACATATTGTGAACCTAACGGAACTCAAACCAATAGAGAGACAGATTTCTGGCGGGGGGAGGGGTGGGGCCAGAGAATGAGGGAGAGTTGACGTTGGGATGTTTTAATTGTTTTTTCATTGTATTGTGTAGCATAACAATGAAACTAATAAAAAGATGTTAAAAAGAAAAAATCCCCAAAAGCCTTCATAATGGTGACTGGGTTTGTATCCGGAAGTAAACAAACATCCAGTTCCTTCCTAGCTTCTATAATTACGTGTTGGGCTAACATGCTGTCATTGGTACAGTTCCATCATCTTAACCTGGACTTCGGTTCCTTTGTGAGTAAGGCAGATTGGCTCTGCAGGTTATTGGGCTCATTTGTCACCCAGACAGGAGACAGGGGATTATGATTGCTTGCTGGCCTGCTTTCAAATTTAAAATCATGTATGCAACCCCACCAACCCCACCAGCTCATTGGTACCAAAATATAGTCAATAATGCTTTGTGCCTTGCCATTGTCAAATGTGTAGACCCCAGCTGATCTGGAATTAGATCTGCCATTGACTGATCGCTACCCCAGTTCGGCAGAATCTCCCATAAACCAGAGCCTTGTCCGATGTGGTTGGATCGATTAGGGAGGCTGAAGGAACAGAGAAGGACCTTTCCTCATCACTGAGAAAACCACAACCACACTCCCAATGCAGAGACTGAAGGCTCCTCCCACAGTGATGGGGAGGATAGAACCTACACCCTGTGATGCATCCAGATTAATGGCTTTTAGTTGAAAGTAGCCCAAATACCTTTTTACCTCATTTGTTGCTATAAATGTTAATCAACACTAGTTTCCACCCATCTATGCCTCTGATGGTTAGAAACTGGATGTTATCGGTGGATTGGCGGGATTGACTGACTTCTCAGTTTAGGGTCACTGAAGCATAAATGGCAAGACCTCCAGAGGGGCGCCCTCGCTATTACTGTTTTCACTTGCAGGTATATAAAATAATCTGTAAACGTGTAAAAAAAAAAAAAAAGAAGACTGGTTCTAATAACCAAGTCTCTTGAAATAAATGTAATTCATATTTTTTAATGAAGGTTACCCACCTCACATCAGCCTTGTATCCTAGGCCTGCGATGTTCCCTACTAAAAGGTTTAACTGTTTTCTACAGCCAGCCTCACTGGCCAAGATATGATATGATGATATGATATGGTATTTGTAACGCGCCTATACACAAGTGTTTCAAGGCGCGACGAGGCAGGGAGGGAGGGAAACAAGGGGAAGACAGACAAACGATCCTACTAGGCCAGGTGTCATTCAGATCGTGCAAGTGCAGAGGTAAGGGGAAAAGGAGAAAGTGCAGGGGGAGGAGGTGGGGGGGGAAGTGCAGTACAAGGTAAGTAGCGTAATAAAATAATAAATAATAAATAATAAATAAAAGGGCCAGCTGGTGGCAAGTGCGAGGTAAGTGCAGAGCAAGTGCTGGGAAGGGGGCTGTAGGGATGCAGTGACAGTCCCACAGTGCAGGAGGAGCCAGGGAGGCAGTGCAAGTGGAGAGTGGCTGGGCCCTGGACCGAGGTCACAGAGTGGCCCAGATGCAGGTTTAGTGCAGACTTCAGTGGGGAGTTTAGCAGGTTTAGCAAGGGAGAGGGAGAGAGAAGGCAGAAGCGAAGAGGAAGGTTTTGAGGTGCTTCCGGAACCGGAGATGGTTCTCCTCAAGTTTCAGGGAGGCAGGAAGGCTGTTCCAGAGGGAGGCCCCTGCTGCGGAGAGAGATCTACCCCCAGCTCGTTGCTTCGAGAAGCGGCTGACCATGAGGGAGTTGGAGACGGATGAGCGAAGGGCTCGTGAAGGCAGATATTTAGGAAGAGAGAGTTGAAGGTATTTAGGCCCCAGGCCCCAGAAGGCCTTGTGGACAATGCAGAGGGTTTTGAACTTAATCCTCGCAGCCACTGGGAGCCAGTGAAGAGATTTCAGTCCTGGAGAGATACGGTCCCTGGGCTTGAGGCCAAGGACAAGTCTCGCAGTTCTGTTCTGGATAAGTTGCAGAGGGCGGAGAGTGGAGGCAGGCAGATTAAGATAGAGGCTGTTACAGTAGTCCAGCCTTGAGAGAACCAGGGCTCGGGAGACAGTGAGCTTCTGGGGGAAGGAGAGGAAGGGAAGAATACCTCTGAGGAGGTGCAGCTGGTAGTGTGACTTCTTAGAGACGTCAGATATATGAGGAGAGAAGGAGAGTGTGGAGTCGAAGATGACCCCGAGGTTTTTAGCTTTGCAGGTAGGGGCAGGAAGGGGGCCAAGGGAGGCCGGCCAGAGAGCTGCAGGAAAGGAGGGAGTGGGTGTGCCGATGAGTAGAATCTCAGTCTTACTGGCGTTAAGGCAGAGGTCGTTGGCGGCACACCATTCCTGGATAGCAGACAGACAGTCGGAGATGAGGGAAGGAGAGGAGGAGGCCGAGGGTAGCCTGAAAATGAGCTGGGTATCGTCCGCATAGTACTGAAAGTGGGGGCAGAGAGCGGCGATGCGGTGGGCAAGGAGTGCCAGATACTGGTTGAAAAGCCAGGGAGAGAGGTTGGATCCCTGGGGGACACCACAGGTGGAGTAAAAGATGTCAGAGAGGAAGGAGCCCATTTGGACCTGGGAGGGTCGACCAGAAAGGAAAGAGGTCAGCCATGCCAGAGCCTGACCAGTGATACCCAGGTTATCACGGAGACGGTTGAGCAGGATGGCATGGTTGACAGTGTCAAAGGCAGAGGAGAGATCGAGCAGAATGAGAACACAGGGAGTGTTGGAATCGAGGTTCAGGAGCAGGTCCTCACGGATGTTCAGGAGAGCAGTTTCCGTGCTTCTGGCCGCTCTGAAGCCGGATTGATGGTCATGAAGATTACCAACATATTCAGCATGGAGGTTAAGCTGGGAGATGGCCAGTTTCTCCAGGAGCTTGCCCAGGAAGGGAGTAATGGAGATTGGGCGATAGTTGGACGGGCAGGAGGGGTCGGAAGAGGGTTTCTTGAGGAGGGGGTGCACAAGGGAGTGCTTGAGGGGGGATGGGAAGACTCCAGAGGCGAAAGAGTGGTTGCAAAAGTCAGCTAGGGCAGGAGCCAGGGAGTCGATGTGGTCCTTGATGGTTTTGGAGGAACAGGGGTGAACCTGTTTAGACGAGGCTTTCATAGATCGGACTTGTCTGGAAACCTCATCAGCAGAAAAAGGTGGAAAAGCAGAGAAGGAGGGCGGAGGGGTGGCTGCAAGAGAGCAAGAGGAAGAGCCGGGAAGAGAGGGAGGGAGGAGAGAGGAGGAGAGCGAGGACAGGATGTCCTGAGTTTTTGAGATGAAGTGCGAGGCCAGTGCAGTGCAGAGGGCCTGGGAGGGGACAGGAGAGGTAGAGACTGCAGCAGGGTTGGCCAGCTCCTTGCAGATTTTAAAGAGTTCGGCCGAGTTGTTTGATGCCTCAGAGATGCGGGCTTGGATAAGGGCTCTCTTCTTGGTGAGAACAGAGAGCCGGTATTGCCTTTGGAGCAGGCGGCAGGCCAGTTTGTCAGAGGATGAGCATGAAGCACGCCATTTCCTCTCTGCCACCCTGCACTTGCGTTTTAGGGAGACGAGATCCGAGTCATACCAGGAGTTACATTTGGCTTTGGGCTTCAGGCGGATTCTCATGACGGGGGCAAGGATATCGAGAGTATCAGATATAGAGGAATAGAGCATGGAGTAAGTAGGAATTACTGTGAGTTTGTTAACTCTCGGTCCAGATAGATTGTGCAATCCAAGGTCGGTGTCAGTATGTTAATCTACACTCTCGAGGGATTCCAAGCAAGTATTCCTGTTTTCACGCATGGAAATTGCTATAATTCAGCAGTGCCCGACCAAGATCTTTCCCCTCAGTCATCATTCCCATTGATCTTTTTCTTATTAAGTGGGGTCTAATATCAAGGACAGTCATTATATTCCACTTGCCTCTCCAGGCAGCCCCTACCGGGTGGATAAAAGAAACCCAAAGGATAGAACCCCAGATTAGACTGTGCTAGACACCTGTGTGTTTCCCCTGCAGAGAAGATCTGCGGCCTTGGCAAGGTCAATCAAGGTGATAGTAAGACAATCCCCATTGAACTTTTTCAGCCCTGGGCCCACCAAGGTTGAGAGTTCTGCAATTAGTACATCTCTTCCCATAGACAATTGGAGATTACAGATCTTGTTTATAGAATGAGTGACCTTATTTATGAGTCCTTTGTTGTCTTCCTGTTGATGAATATTCAAAGTAGGGACATTTGTCAAAAAGACAACCAACGGTGCTGCCTGTGAAGTTAGATCAAGATAAAAATTGCGTTTAGTCAGGAATTCTTACCAGTCACCAGTGTATTTGAATGTGTTGCTTGCAATGTCTTAGTGAGGTCAGAAATCTCTGCCTCGTTTGTTCCCTTTTGGCCTTTGAGTGGTTCATAGGCACATTACATATTTTCGTCCTCTCTGGCCTGCCCTGCAATAGTCAACGTTTTAGGTTTCCTCAGGGTTTTCACTAACAATCGTTTTTTCATCTGTGGGGTTTTCATATTTGTATTTGTATTTGTTTTATTTGTATAGCGCAAACCAGGCCCGGAGGCTACCGGGCGCGTATCTTGAGGCAGTGGTTACATATCAATATAACATTGCATAGAACATATAAATAGAACATAAAGATTGAGCGTTAAAATAAGATCACAATGCAGATTCAAGAACTGATACATACATAGACATGCTTATTAAGGTGACAATAGGTCATCAGAGGAGACTAGCCACATTTTGGCTTTGTGTTTAAATGAATTCAAGGAAGGCAGGTTTCTGATAGTGAGAGGCACAGAGTTCCACAGTTTAGCTGCCAGAACTGGGAAGCTGGCCCCACCGGCTGTTTGGAGCTTGAATCTCGGGATCAGTAGGCTCTGGCTGGTGGCAGACCTTAGTGAGCGAGGTGGGATATACTGGGTAAACCAGGAGGATAAGTAGCTGGGGGCCTGGTTATTCATGCATTTGTAAGTCAGGGCAAGAGATTTTAGTGAGATCCTTTGGGAGACTGACAACCAGTGAAGGTTCTTCCTAGTTTCAGAGATGTGGGCTGATCTAGGGATGTTGAGGGCTGCTCTGATAGCGTTGTTTTGTGTAATCTGGAGTTTGTCAAGGTTACATTGGTTGGTGCCTTGGTACAGAGCATTGCAGTAGTCAAGTTTGGACATGACCAAAGTCCTGGCAAGAATAATGCAGTTTTGAGAGGAGAGAAAAGGGCGCATGCTGTGATCAGCTTGTTTGTGTAGGCAGAGGCAGCTACTACTGCATTTGTTTGTCTGTGAAGGGAAAGAGTGGAATCGAGGTAAATTCTGAGGGTTTTAATATCTTTGGAAACTTTTATGGAATTTCCGTCGATGTTGAAGGTGCTGAACATAGGATTCAACTTGTTCAGTCTTTGCTGAGTCCCTAGTATGAGGAGCTCTGTCTTGTCGTCATTAAGATAGAGCTCATGTTGTGCCATCCAAGTTTGAATAACATGGTATATGTCATTCAAAGCTTTCGAGTCTACCGTATAGTCACCCGTGATGGGGATGAGTATCTGGGTGTCATCGGCATAATTGGTGTAGGTGACACCCAGATAATCAAGCACATCAAACAGGGGTTTAGTGAAGACATTGTAGAGGGTAGGGGATATGCACGATCCTTGAGGAACCCCGCAAGGGACTGGCGCAGGGTCAGCAGAGGAGGTGGGGGAGAATACCCTCATATTCGATCATTTCCCCATTAGGGGGCAGGAGAGGTTGTGATATCTGTAACGGCAGACCCCCTTCTTTTGGTGCCAGAGATGCTCTTCTGCTCAGGGAGTTCTGGAGTCTTCAACATTTCCAAATTTTGGCTTTCCATAAGCACCAACTTTTTCCCATTTGGGTACACGGGCTAAGTCTCCTTCAAACCAAGTAATTCCTTTAAATTTCTCTGAGACTTGTTACCTTGGTTGCCCCTCTCCTCCTGCATACTGTAAGGGTGCAGACGTACGAGTCCAACACAATGGTAGTATACTTGTGAGTAATGACTTCTTTATATTAAAGTAAAAGAAAAGGAAAAACCTATTTTGAGGGGTCAGAAATGAAAGTCAGACACAAAGTTATCATGTTTTTGGTTATAGACTTTTATTCAATTTAAAGGTTTGGGGAAATTCCCATCTGATCCTATTCTAAAGAGGAGTTTCCCTACCTAAAAAACAAAAACTAAGGATCTGTCTTTGTCAGGAAGTCATAATCAAAAACCCGTCCTTGTGTCCAAAACATTCTCTCCTGATCCTCACACTAAAGCAAAATAAAGTGACAAGGGAAACGTCTATAAACTGGTATTTGTAAAAAGGTATTCTTAAATAAAAATAGAATGGCTTCAATGTAAATGTTCTCCAAAACGGAAAGGACCTTCTTTCCAGAGGGTGTTTCCCTTCCCCTGGATTATTCACAGGTATCACAAATGTTTCGAGGACTGACAGTTCTTTATCCTTACTTGGCCCACAACAATCTTGTTCGATCAACAGAGTTCCAGCTTGTAAGTCGTCCCGCAACAAAAGTTGCTTCTTTTAACACAAACACTGTTTCTGCTTGACACTCCTTGTAGGATTGCAATTTGCCTGCTAAACTCCCCTGTCAGGACTCTTTATGCACCAACTGCCTGGTGTATTCTCCTGACAGGACTTCTCTTTGCACTCTCAAAATGCCTTGCACAGTTACTCTTTATTATTCAAGTAGCATATACCCTTCTTCTTGGCTTGGTAGATCTACTTGATAAACAATCCTCACTTTTACTTTGTTTTGTGCAATCTCAGAATGTTACAATTCTTCTGCCCTTTTTAGCAGATTGACCGACTTACTGCAGCATTTCCAGGCTTCCCAGAGCTTACGCAGCATACCTTTACCGCTGGTTTCCCACTCTGTGCAACTCTGACACTCTGACAGGCTCTCTCGCAACCCTGCTCCTGCACTCTGTCTTCTGTCCAGCTCCCGGTAAGGATGTTGTTGATTCTCTTGGCTGCCGGATGCCCAGGGACACTTTCGCAGTTCCCGGCGTCTCCACGGCCTGCCACGTTCACAGCAAGTTTCTTAACTTCTTCTCTGGCGGCAAGCTCTTTTACCAAGCCACACCTTCTGCACGTTGACGCGTGCCTCCAACTTCAGAGGACCAGCCCGTGCCTCCAGCCTCTGTCCGCCTTCCCTGGAGAGATCAGGACTTCTCCTGAGCTCCTTCTCTCAGCGCGATGACCATTTTAAAAGGTCCTGTGCACAGGTGCTTCCATCCAATGACTAGCATGTTCACCACGATTGCTGCTCAGTATCAATTCCTTCATCTTCCTCATCTCAGTGGGAATGTGGGAATTAAAGTCCACTGATATTAACTGAGGATTTAGGTGGTTGTAGGAATAAAAGTGCATTGATGGTTTCTGATGCGCGATTCTTGAAAGGTATTTCTTATTGAGTCTACATGGAAGATCAGTTCTACCTGAACGAAAACTATAGGGAGATTCTTGGAGTTTTCACTCTTTAGGTCAGTGGTGGAAGTTTGGCATAAAGGTTAGTGGAAAAATGTTTCCTTACTTTTCCGATAGGGGTAAACAGATGGATGCATGGCAACAGGACATAAGGGTCTTGGACAACAGGGAGTTTTCCTCATGGGGAAATGGGTGATACTGTGTCTTATCCAAGGAAGCCATGACATATCCGCAGTGGCTATCCCCTCCCATGTGATACTCCCTCATATAGCCTCCCCCTGGGTCAGGATCAGGTAGTGGCTGCCATGTGCTGGCCACATGGGAGGAGGTTATAGCCGGGGAATTCGAGATGACTCCTTTGGAGTCCTTTGGAGTCCCATGATCAGTTGCTAAAAGGGGTTAAAAAAGAACTAACAGCCGTATGCGCGAAATGTGAAGATTTGGAATCGCGGTCTCGCCGCAATAATGATTGCATTGTCGAAATACCTGAAAATGTGGTAAAACCGCCCATGGAACAATTCATGGAGGACCTCCTGATATCTCTCCTTGGAGATGTTCAATTCTCAGCGCAGTTCCTGGTGGAACGTACTCACCAAGCACCAGTCCATGTTCCAAAGCCTGGTGTGCCGCTGTGCACGATTATTGCTCGGCTATTGAACTATCATAACAGGGATCAACTACTATGCCTATCCAGAGAACGCAAATCGATTCAATTTGTCTGAAGCATAATTCACATCTACTCTGACTTCTCTGCTGGTGTCCAGACAGCCAGATCATATGATCCAGTAATGGGGCTGCTGCATGAACGACAAATCCTGTTTGCAATCCTTTTCCCGTCAAAGCTGCGCATACAACATGGAGCCAGGGTGCATTTCTTTGAGAGTCCAGGAGAAGCCATGCAATATATTGAGGCATAAATTCCTGTCTCTGTGCGACAAGTCTCACACAATACATGACTCACCTCTGGCTACATCTACGGCCAGGGGCTGACTCCACGTCCTCAAGTAGAGGCAGTTTCTACTTCTATATTGTCCAAGGGCTTAAGACTGATTTGTTGATCCTATACCGGGAGGATCTTTCGTTTTATGTTGAGTTGTTGTTTGCACTGTCTTCCTTGAATTCTTAATGCGGGTTGGTTTAGGTATACACTGTCTGGTTGCGGGAGAGTGTGAGGCCAGAGGGATTCAGGGGGGTTACTTTAAAATGTTGACCGACACAATCATTAGTATCATACGGCAGGCTGAATGGTTGTGGGAGGCACTATGGCAATAAGACGCTACCTATGGCGGGTCATCATGCCACTAGAACGGGAGAGCCCATCACTTTTTTCACATGGAATACGCGTGGGTAGAATAACATGGTCAAGGCGAGAAAGTTGCTGGCTTACTTAGCCAGACATCAGCCCAAGATCCTTATGCTGCAGGAGGCACATGTAGTGGGGAATACTCACAAGGCGTTTTCCCCAAGGTGGGGACGTCAAAGATATTATACTAACTATTTGAACGCAAGTGGTGCAATCACCCTTATAATTCAATCAATTCCATTTCAGGTCTCAGAAAAGCTGTGTTGACCGCATGGGTCGATATGTGAAAGTGTGGGGGAAGAATTCTGGTAAAATTGTTGAATTGGTCAATATGTATGGGCCCAATATTGAAGACCCTCCATTTTATAGTACTGTCTTTGACATTTTGGTGAGGGCAATAGACACCCCCATTGTCTGGGGTGGTGACTAAAATGATTCTCAATGATGTCCTTGACCACTCTTCCACAACCCCACATGCATTCTCTACTACAGCACAGGTGCTCGCCCAAATAATACATCATCTACAGTTAACTGATATTTGGTGGCGTCTACATCCTGTTGAGAGAGAGAATAACTTTTACTCGACAGTCAATGACGTAATGTCCAGAATAGACTACTGGCTCCTTTCCTCTGAGTTGGTACAGAGTGCAGCAGCGTGAAATAATATTGCGCATGTCCGTTGACCATTGTTTTAGACCAGCATTCTCAATATCATCCCATGTGGAGAATGTCACCATCCATGTTGTTAGACCCAGGTCTGGTTACTTCCCTTCAGAATAAAATAGATGATTTTGTTGCAATCAATACTGGATCGGTGCCCCTACATTCCACTATGTGGGAAATGTTTAAAGTATGGATACAGGTAGAGCTATTGCCCATCTCTGCTGGGGCATTCAATTACATTAGGGCGTAATTGAGTGATGTGGAAAGCTGAGGCGACTTGAACATTAATATGGAATGACGAAGGACAGATCATTACTGGGTGTGATAAAAGGGAATGTGATGACATTTCGGGAACTGGCAGATAGAGAAGTGATGTATATAGCTAAGCTGATGAGGGCTCAGAAATATGGGGAAGTCGGAAGACCGGGTAGATCTTTAGCCAGAACGGTCAGAGTGGAGCCTAATGCACAAGCTATTACGGGCCTTCTGGGACTGACAGGCGAGGTGGTCGTCTCCAACGAAGACATAAATGACTATACTATGCTATATGCCAATACCGATACCTGCTCGGAGGCAAGCCTAGATGACTTGTCCAATGATATAACTCTCCTGGAACTTCCTCAGGAGGCCAGACTTGCCATTGATCAAATTGTAACAGTTAAGGAAGTATGGGATGCTACATCATTGTTAGCATCTGCCAAAGTGCCTAGTTCGGATCGGCTCAGCGTTGAATTATATAAGGAATTCAAATTAACTCTAGCCCCCAAACTGCTTCAATTATGGGAAGAGTCATTAGAACTTGGGGAACTACCAACATCCCTTAGAGAAGCCATCATCACTGTATTGCTAAAACCCAATAAACCCCCAAGTAAAGTTACTTTGTACAGGCCACTGTCCTTAATAAACATGGAAAAGTGTCCACCGTCCTGTGTCCGAACCCATTTCCGTCCCTTACACTCCAATCTAAGGAAAACAGTGTTTTCTTGATCCCGAATGAGATCGCTCTCATTCTGGATGCAGACTCAAATGTTCAAATCTTGATAAGAAAACCTTATCAATGAATCTTTACCTTAAAAGTTCTTGGTCTTAAATGTCCTTCCAAACGTATACAAAACACAGTTCTCAAATATCAGGAGGGAGCCTCTTCCTCTGTCCTTTCTTTAGCTTGTAAACATAGCATCAGGTATGGTTCACTATCATGTCAGAGCTGACTGTAGTTTCTTTGTATACAAAATACAATGTCCAAATATCTCAGGGTCAGCAATGTAGCACCAGGTGTGGTTCACTATCCTGCCAGACTTGACTGTGGACCACTTGTTCACCAAAACAAAATGTCCAAATATGTTCCCAGATCACCAATGTGGCATCAAGACTGGTTCACTATTTTGCCAAACTTGTTTGTTCATCTTTAAAGTTCCAAAAAGTGCTTCTCTCTTTGGCAAAGGGTCGCCGCTCTCAAATGGGTCCCAGACCCTGGTATGTGCTGCTAGAAGAGCTTCCCCATCTTCATGTGGGTGCCAGACGCTGGTATCCTGTTTCTGTGGGACCTCTACCCCTGCTTCACTCACTGTCCATTTGAACAGACCTGGTGTACTCTCCTACCAGGTACTGTTCCCCTTAGGATATTTTGCAGTTTGTTTCAAACTGTATAATTCTTCCATTCAAAGGTGAAAAAAACCACTCGCGCTGCACACTTGGCCAGTAAAGTTTGCAATAATTGTCCAGATACAAAGTGTCCCAAAGTCTTCAACTGACTGCTATTCCAGTCATTGTCTGGTATTAGTTCCTGCTAACTTAAATACCAGACAATAAACTGGTTGACATCCAGGAATACCAATCAGTTGAAAACTTTGGGACACATTATATCTGGACAAATATTGCGAACTTCACTGGCCAAGCGCAGAGTGCAAGTGGTGTTTTGGCTTCACTGGTCAAGGTTTCTCTGTCTCCATGCCCCTCTCTCCTCAGCTGAGCACCTTCTCTGTGTCGCTCTGGCTTCACTGGTCAAGGTTTCTGTCTCCCCGCCACTGGCCAGGTCCCTGTTGTATAGATCTCCTGGAGAGACTTGTCTCTCCTCTACTCTACAGCGTCTCTGCTGCTTTCCTTCAATCCCTCGCCACAGAACCAGCCTCTGGTTCCTTGCTCCTCCAGGGCTGGCTTAAAAACATATGCAGTTCTTCCTTGCTTTTTTATCTTTGAGGTCCTCTAGTAAGCTGTACCACGTGTTTTGGTTCCACAGTTGGCTTTTGCCTCCTTGCTTCATGTCAGTGATGCGTTGTATTCTAAGTGGGTAAGCCTCACTCTTCCTCGTCCCAGTAGGATTAATGAAGCCCTCAACTGAAATACATAGAGTTGTGGGGAACCAGAGGGGACTGGGGTGCAAGGATAGGGAGGACAGTAATAGAGGGGGTGAATACTGCGATCTCCCAAGGCTACAGACACTGGTCTCATGGAGGACTTCCCTTCCCATGAGATCCACACGCTGAGTACCACCCCAAGGAGAACGTTCGGGTAGCAGCCTCCACTCCCTGGCCTCATGGGAAGGGACTTCCTCCATGGGAGCAGTGACAATACCCTGGGATTCGTCACACTGTCCAGTGCCGATGCACCATTGGGAGATTCCCTTATTCCCCCACTAACATCATTAGTACAATCTGATTCTGTATACCTTAAAGGCATTAACTGGTTATTGGGTCTAGGTGTCACATTGCCCTCTAGATGACAACAGAGAACCTCAATCTCATTTACGCTTACATTGATATCAGCGTTCCCATTTCCACTGATTGATTTTTCTTCCCATTGTATTTTAGCATCTATGGCCCCTACGTCCCTTTTGAGAAAGTGTTCTAATGTATTATTCTTGCCACCATTTCTGACCAACAGATTCCCTGATCTCTTAGGACCTCTCTCCCCTTTCCCAATTGTTGTTTTTGACCCACGTCAAAAAGGGAACGCCCGATGGTTTAAGGGCTGACCTTAGTCTGACACAACCCCCCCTCCTTCCCCTTTGGCCACACCTAGTAGAAAATGTGGTGCAAATTTCACCAGTCTGGCAAAGTCTCATAGGTTGTCTATAGCCAGACCAGAAAAACTCTAAATGCAGCTTCTGAGGTTGTACAGTAAGTCCTCTGCGAGAAATACTTGCCGTACGGAGCAATTAGAGGGAGACACACCCGAATGTCATTATGTCATGTCGTACATTCTCAGCTGTAGTTTGTAAGCAACACACAGGGAGGAAGTTGACATCCAGGAGGGGCAGTCAGAATGCAGAAGACAAAATGTCTCCAAAGAAAAAATGCTTACTGACTAGCTCAGTCTGATAGACCAGAGCTGCCATGAATGTCCAGGCTGCGGCGTACCACGCTGTGCTTCACTGTAGCTCCCCACTCAGTTGTTGATATAGGACTGAGAAAGGCCAGAGGTGTCTGTTGACTGTGCTCCTCCTCAAATGCCTTGCTTTGCCTCCTCGGTTCATACAATTCTTACATATCCTGGAGTGGGTCTGGAAGAATCTTCTAACACATCCTTAATCCTAATGCTCAAAATTATGAAGCGGAAAGGACTCCATGACTCTCTCCAATATTCTCGTCGCTCATGGCTCTGGCAGCTCGCAACTCCAGCAGCTCTGCAGAACTGCAAAACTGCCCGCCGTGCTTAATATCACAGGAAGGAATATCACACTGCTACAGAATCTTGGAGACTAGAGGAATTGGAGGGAACACAAAGTCAACCCGGTTATCCCAGGAGACAGACAGGGCATCCCCCAACTACCTTCTGTCCCTGCCCTTCCAAGAGGTATAGAAGTTGTACTTGTTGTTCATCTCCAACACAAGAAGATCCATGCGAGAGGTAAGACACCTGGAGAAAATCTTGCAAAGAACCAGCTTCTGTAACTCCCACGTGATTGGCTTGGGACATCCTGCTTAGTGTGTCCTTAGTGTGTCTACTTGATTGTCACCTGTTGTCATGATGCCTACACCCGGGGACCCAGACCAAGTCCAGCAACCCCAGAAGCAGGCATCAAGTTATCCCAAGCAAGCCCAACAACCCCTGCTAGGGGTTATTTGGGTGCAGTCCTGGCGTCTATGGTACCAGGCTCATATGGAGAGTCAGTCCTGGCGCCATAGGTGCCAGGCTCATAGATTAAAACTTACCTGATGCAGAGCATGCTGCAAACTTACCTGATGCAGACCATGCTGCAAGAGCTCCAAGCCAAAAGAGGCTTGGAAGGGACTACTTTACCTAGGGACTATTTTTTACTCGGGTGGGGCTGGGCAGGAATACTTACCTGGGATTACTTTGGAGGCTATTTAAACCATGCCGAAGAGCAGCACACGCTTCGCGTTGTTCTGCATCCAGCAGCGTAACGCTCACCGTGCCTGCAAGTCTGCATCCAGTCTTCTGCCACGCCCGCCTCGAGTCTGGAGCTCCTAGAAAAAGGGAGAAAGAAGGAGAAAAGGTTAGAACAAGAGCAAAACCTTTGATCCTTACCTGAATTCCCGATCCATCGCGCCTTCGAGCTGGAGGAAAGAAGTTATTTTATGCGCGTCGCCTCGCCTGCAGCAGCGCCGCGCTGAACTCACCGGCCTTCGCAGCATCTTCACATTCCAGCGCATCCTACTGCATGTTCCCGCCGCACTCTGGCACCTAAGGGGAAGACAAGAACAGCAAGGTGAGCCAAGGGAATACACAGAGGTAATATTAGTTACCCCCCATAGACTTACCTGATTTTACCACCGGGGGTACTATTCCTCTTCACGAGTCGGCGCAGCTTCCACTGCATCTTCGCCGAACCCGGCGCCTAAGGGGAAACAAAAGGACAGCAAGGTGAAACAAAGGGACAAACAAGGGGAAACCTCCTTACCATAATAGACTTACCTGATTTTACCGCCGGAGACATTATTCCCAGAGACTTCATATTTTCTCTCAGCGCCTGAATAAGGGAGAAAGCAACAGGTTACATATTGACATTATTTTATCGAACTCTGTTGGATAATACAAATCCTTACCTGAATATTACCGGTTGCCACGAGGAACTCTTCGCTAGGGTCAAGCTGCAACCTGCAAGGAATCGGACAAGAGTGAAAGTCAGACATTTAAACTCTTACGAACTACATACTTACGGCGTCTTGCCAGGAATCTCGGAGTCAATATTTTTCTGGAACTCACCAATTCCTTCGAGCCAGTGAAGCAACTGGTTATCTACGCGCCCCTGCGCTCTATGCAGGATGGAGAGCTCATCTTTCCAAACCATCAGGTGAGACTATAAGAGGGGACATCAAAGGTGATCAGTGGGGAGAACAGCGGGAGTGCGGGGGGGGGGTTAACGCTCAACTCCACAGGTGGTTAATTCCCTTTCTCCATTTGCAGAAGAATATTCCTACGGGCCAAGCAAACAAAGCTAGGCGGGCCAGTCCAGTCCATCATCTCGGCACTACGCGCCACATTGGTGGAGACCGCAGCTGTCCAGTTCAGATCGACGCCCCTGTGGGAGCCAGGTGAGCGTAACACCTGTGCCTGCCAAGTGAGATGCCTATATGTTAATATTGATCCTCAGGACCACTCACAGAGATCAACTGCCACAGCATACAGTTTCACCATCCTGGTGCCCTTCTGCTGGTTTATATAAAAAATGGCCACTGCATTGTCCATAAGAACGGACATTGGCGTTCCACACCACCAGCAGGAACAAGTGAAAAGAAAGAAAACTGCCTTCAGCTTCAGGAAGTTTATGCGCTCCAATGACTCTTCTCTCTGCCATCACTCATGGATTCAGAGGTCACCCAGTGTGGTTCCCCAACTGGACCGAGAAGAATAAGATGGTGAGAGGGATCCTGAAAGGTGGCCCTAGCAGGAGACTCTCCCTGTCGGATCACCAGAGAAAATCCTTTTGAAGCCATATTGGGATGAGTACAGCCTTGGATTGAGGGTCTGATGGTTGATCCGAGCAAGCCGCCAAATGAATTTGCGTGCAACACACCCAAAGTCTGGCCATGAGCACAACTAGAACGCAGGCAGCATGTGCTCCAGCAAACACTAGAACCACAGGCTATGTCTTGGAATTGGACAAGGAGAACACCACTGTCTTCAGGAAATCCCTCTCTTACGTTGGGATCACTCTGTCCATGGCTGAAAACCATAGGAACCCTACAAATTCCAGTTTCTGCGAAGGAATCAGATGGACTTCTCAATATTGATCGATAGACCTAGAGATAACGTGAGGTTTAAGAGGAACTGCCAGTTGGATGCCGCATTGACTGGTAATGCTGCCCTGATTCCAAATACGAATATAAATGCATACCCTTCAACTGAAGAGATATGAACACCACAGTCATGAGCTGTGGTTGCTTTGATGATCCTTCAGATAGCATCATTTCTCCCAGAGGGGAGCCTCTTTCCATGAGACTAGGGAGGTGCAGCCGCTATCCAATAGTCCCCCTAGGGATGGTAACATGCGGGAGCATCTCATGGGGAGAAAGGGAAAGGACGTGAGGGACAAGGCCCCTTTAACTCCCAATCCCACAAGTAGTAACACCCAAACTATATATACCTATGGTGCAGTCTGAAACCATGTGTTACTGTAAACTGTCAAACAATCTTGCTGTGATGAGGACAGGGAAAAGAATCGCAAGCATGCTGCAGTCAAGTAGAAAGAGTTCTTGATCAGTTGTTGTCAATTGAACTGACATTACACTGGGGCCATCCTTGCTATTTAAACGGACCAGTACAGAAAGACTTTGTTCTGTTCTGAATCCGGAAGGAGAACCCAGTGAGCGAGCACGCTGTTCCAATGCATGTGAGGTTGGTAATTGGTGGTTGAGAGACTGCAGCGAGGCAGCTCTCCAGAGTAGCAGAGATGGGCAGCAGGACGCCCGAGAAGTGTCTTGTGAGTCCGCTGGGAGCCGGTGCCCTAGAAGTGTAGAAACTGAGGTGGTGGACACGTGACCCATCGTGGGAGGACTGTAGAGTCCAAGCACTGCCCCTAGACCGCCTACTCTGGCCTTGCGCAGAGCAGCAAAGGCAAATGTGTGGGGAGCACGAGAAACTGTGGAGGTGGCGTGACCCGAAACGGGTGGACCTTCCGGTCCGAATGTGTGCTGAGACTACCTACTGTACCTGGCTGCAAAGACAAGCAGGCCTACGAAAAGAAGTAGAAGGCGGAAGAACAATCGTGCGGTCCCTGGAGAAATCGATGAAGCACTCCCTGAGAGAAGGTTCCAAGCCCCTTTCAGAAATGGGTGAGCGAGAAAGGGGTTGGCAATAGCCCCTATCAACTACAGACAGAACTCAAGGGATGGTGGCCTGGTATCCTCCTTCCTGTTCTGCAGATAACACATTCTGACCACACCTGTGATCTGCAAACCTAAAACCTGACCTCATTTCGGATCTGAGGGCTGAGAGAGAGAAAAAAACACAATGGGAGGGGCGTTACTGCTTCTGAGGGGGAGCATGTGGCGATCTGTCTGGCCCATTTTGCCAATCATGGAACCCCCCTAAATCCTCCTGAATTTTAGAGGAAAATAAGTGCCTTTGCAGGCATGAGGTACTCTGCTTTGGTGACCGAACCAAAAGACCTTGCCACATGGGCAATGGTTTACTTTCTTACTAACCTCTTCATCCATGTCTAGATTGATGAAGGAACACAGATCATCTTGTTCCTGATCTTCCTTAACTAGAATATTTGGTGAGGAGGAAACATATAAACAAGAAAAAATGCAAGTCCACAATCGAGGCATCCACATCTATCTGTTCAGAGGAAGCTCCATGGACCAGAACATGCTACATTGTATTTTCACACTAGGTACAAAGGCCGACATGCGGAAAAGCCGAAACGGAAAATATCATATCTCCACACTCACTTTGCAATTAGTATTCGTTTTTTTAATAATGTGTGAATCAGACCCAGTGGTAATGAAGCACAGAACATTTTTTAAAAAACTTAATAGAAGAAAACGCAATAAGGGTAATACTAACAAAGACGAGGCTTTTTTAAGATCAGCAGGAAGATTATACCAAAAGCGTGGAATGTAGGGAGAACAGATTTGTTTAGAAGTTCTAATAAGATTTGCTTTGGGAATATCAAGGCGAAAAATGTCTTCACTTCTAGAATTCCATTCACCAAATTTTCTACAATTGCAACGTGTGTCACGTCACAGCCAAAACAGGCTTCTTGACTGTCATATGACCCACCAAGAAATTACCATTGCTCTCCGAGGCAGACAATGACACTAGCACAGCATCCCTGCACAGAAGAATGGGCCTCACATCACTGACCTGCCTGAAGATGACTGGCAGCAGTACTATTGGTCAGGATTTAAACAAACCTGCCCCTAGTGGAAGCAGATTGACTCAATTCAGGGCGCAAACCCATTAACCACATCATGCCAGCACCCCTTAGTCATCCTGTTAAACCGAGGATCAAACTTAAAAGCCTTTGCCTAATACATACCGCAGGTTTGAGGGATAAGCCAAAATACTTTACAGATACTGGTGCAATTTATAAAGGAGCCCATAAATTAGGAGAAGCAAGGAATCAGTAAATTCATTGTTATTCTTTTTTTAAAGGTGAGCCTGAGGTACACCCAATAAAAATACCCTGACTCTAGAACGTAAGAACCTTCAATTCCCAAAGAAACTCAGGGGGCTGCTCCAACAGAAACGTCTGGAATACTCCTCTGTACTGCCAGGAAATCTATAATGGATTTGTTTTCACGCCAATTTAACACTTTTTGAGCATTTTAATAATTTTAGGCTTGTAGATGGTTATCTATGAGGGATTAAAATTACTCTATTTTCCTGCACTGTTTTGTTCTCTTTTCTCCTGGAAACCCAATATCCTACTCCCTTTGTACTACTCACTTAATTGGCACCTTTGCATCTATGTGCTTTACAAATTGCCAACATATTTGTTTTAATTGAAGGGAGGAAAGCTCTTTTGTCTTACCTTATTGCCTGGAGCTCCAAAACATTGATGTGGCAGAATTACTCTCTCAAAATCCATAGGTCGTTCAGCAAGAGGTCTTACAGGCGAACACTAACCACTCGGAGATATACCATTCACTAAAGCGGCTTGTGAACATAGCTAGCTAACAGATAACCCTTGTAAGGGATTGACCGGTTGGCCCACTACTGTAGATTCCCACTCCCCTCCCAGCTCTTGAGGGGTTGCGCATGCAGAGGATTCTGAAGGTTGTTCCGAAATGGAGATAACTGGTCCTGACATTTGGAGCTATCCGATTCTTAATTATGTCGGAGGCTGCAGGAAGAGACACATAAACGAGGCCCAACTTCCTGGATGTAGCTGCTGGTATCACAGGCAACCAACGTAAATGGCAGAATGACTCACAAATGTACATAGCGGTCTCTGCAGAAGGAAACACTTTTAGACAGGTGTCAATCATAACGCTCAATGAGCTGGCAGTTTTCAACGGGTGTCAAAGAGGATTCGCCAAATATGTCCTACTCAACAAAAAAGAACAATGAGTTGGATGCTCTGGTACATGAAAGTATGCTCAGGAGGTCCAAGGACACCAACCAGCCCTCTTCCTCCAAGAGCTAAAGTTTTGGGCAAGGGTGATTTTGAATATCCTTTTGAGTAGGTTCAGCAGATGCAGGTGTAGATTAGTCTCAGCCCATCTCCTAGTTGGAGTTGCAGAAATATCTGGAGTACCATCTATTCCATATGTCTTAAGTGGAACCACATCTATGACTTCCCGGGCAAAAAATAATAAGAAATGTGATATTAGAGAAGATTGGAATAGAAAGGAATATTTTCTGCTGCTGCCACAAGAGAAAAATAAAGTACAGTTGCACTTAAAAAAAGGGTGAAGGGCATGTTTCATGAGAACCTTCCAGGCGCAAATGGCTTTTCCTTTTAAAGGTTGAACCTCATGCATTGTTGCTGCTGTTGGCACTGTGGGATATATTTACCCAATCAGCAGTACTTTCCCACATCACCAAGCTGCACTTCAGCAGAACCAGCAAAATGGCTGCGCTGGCTCCTGTGAGCACCATTGCATCCAAACTGCGTTTTGCAGCGACAAAAGGATGGCTGCACTGTTTTGCCAAGCACCATTGGGCAAGATGGAACAGGGAGCACCACGAGAAAGGTTACTAGGGTGTGTTCTTGTTTGCCTTAAAGAAATGGAGTGAAAAAGCAGCGCTGTTTAGATGCAAGCCAAAAGTTCCCATTGAAAAAGGGAATATTTCACCTTTATAATGATACCGCTCTGATGCTATTTTCCTCTGTTCTTCATCACACTAATTTCATCAGTAAGACCCTGTCATGCCCAGCCATATTCACATTGTGCTCCTTCAGAAAAGAGCATTATTCCTAAATGGCAGACTATGCCAGCCAAATCTGAGAAAAATCAACAAAAGCTTTACTTCAGCTGCACGGAAAAACGCTTAACTTTGGCTACAAAATGTCAAAAATCACTGCTTGATAAGAAATTCTAGCTTTCTGTGCACATGTCAATTTCAGGAGACCTTTGCCTTGTACAGACTGTTGTGTAAAAGAAGCTGGCTGCAGCTACAAAACAATATTGGGAAGTAGATGGAAGAGAAATCCCAGCAACATTTACCACGTGTCAGAATGGGCTTTTGCAAATCAAAGAAGAAAATGCCTGTTTTAAAAGTACTATGCTGACAAAAACGTATCCTTGCCTAGCAATGTGAAAGGGGATTGTGCTGTGAAATACATGTATGTATGAGATGGTTTTATTCAGCAGGTTTTCTTCAAATTGTTTTTTATTATTTATTTATTGTGACATTTGTTTTACATTTGAAAACTTTTATCACATTCCGCTCATTAAAAAGAAAACCCCATCTCTCCCACACTCTCAGTCCAGAAAAATGAATACCTCTCACGAGCAATGGCAATGTATTATGTTGGCCGAAGACCAACCGTCTCATGTACTAAATGTCAGGAATACAGACTCATAAATTTGACCAAATTGCAGCCATTTTAATGTGACAAGAATCGCCATTTTGTTCTCTAACGTTTGCTCATTGCTTTCTGTTCAAACTGCTTAGCCGAAAGCTTATTCTGCTTATTCTGCTCCACTATTACATTGTTGTTCAACATGAAAGAGCAAGGTCGCGAGGCTGTGAAATATTCGTTGAAACATAATGTAGGCAGCCACAGAGAGGAATGCCCAGTCCCCTCCCGCACGCAGCCTGGGAGGAGAGCAACACAGCATTTAATAATTTCACAGATGCCAGCTAGTCTCGTTTATATGGTAGAAATGCTAGAAAGGAACAATTAAAGGCTTGAATTATGCTTTCCTTACGGCCCCCCTTTTCTTGAGCCCTGTAGAGCGGGCTGACTCCCAGGTCACGAATAGCAACTAGGAGATAGCAAGGCCTGGAATGCGACTCTTCCCCCGTATGTAGCTTGCTTGCAAGAACAGAAGCACTGTGTTCTGTTCAACAAAGAAGTATGTCTCTAGACCCGCAATGTTGCATATTGTTGCTGTCATGAGCACTGCTCCCGAGAAGCCAAGTCAAGCCCATCATCCCCGGAAGCAGGCTCACGACCCTCGTCCCCGGCTCCAGCAAACCCCTATTGGGGCCCTTTGGACCATGTCCTGGCGCCTCTGGCGCCAGGCTCATAAGGAACCTCAGTCCCGGCGCCAGGGGCGCCAGGCTCATAATTCTTGCAAAGGTGCTTGGGTGGACCTACCTGTAGCAGACCATGATGCATACTCACCTTTGCAAATGCTGGCAGGATGAAGTCCCCAGCCTTCTGCTGGGAGGAACTATTCCCTGAACTGGGACTACTTTCTTGCCTTGGTGGGGCTGGTGCCACTCCTTAGCTCTGGAACACAGGAACTCTTTTTCCAGGGCGAGGCTGAGGAAGAAGACACCCAATCACTCCAACACTATTTAAACCACACCCGATTGGGAAAACGTGCTTCGCGTTATTCTGCATCTGCAGCAGGACGCTCACCGAGCCAGCTCCAGCATTCCAGTGACATCTCCAGTTCCAGCTCAGCAACCTGTGGAAGAAAGACACGAGAACTATACTTACCATCCAGGAATCCAGACACTGGCAGAACCTGCAAGCAAAAGAAACATAAGGTTAGCAAGTTGCAACACGTTTGCAGCCGCGCTCGCTTACCTGATCCATCTGTGCTTTCACAGATTCTTCGCGGCCTTCTCTTCAGCAGCCTAACGGCACCTGTAAAGACAAAGAATATTGTTAAGTAGGAATCGGGTGAAGGCGGCCGCATTTACTTTTCTTACCTGCTTTTGTGCGCATATTACGATCTCTTCAACCGCAGCAGCCCGGCACCTGAAAACAAGAAAAGACATCATTTAAGTGCCATTAAAGACTGCAAGAAAGCCTAACACTTACGTGTTTCCCCACGTGCATCCGTGACTGGGAAAACGCCCGCAAGGTCCCGACACCTGCAAATAAGAAAAGAACATTGTTAGAGGTGCTATAATAAGGTCACAGATCATTATACTCACGTACTTCGCACGTGCAACAGCAACGGACGAACAACGCCCGCAACATCTCAAGACCTGAAAACAGAAAACAAGGGACATTATTGAGGTGTCATTGAAATTCCCATACCTACGTACAACCGCACGTGTCGCGCTCTCAGTGACCACGCCCTCAGCATCCAGGCACCTGAAAAAGACAATGCAAAGACTTCATTAAAGGTGCCCATCTCTTCAAGACTATAAACTCTTTATACCTACTGGCATCCGCTCGTGCAGTAACGGCAGCATCACCTGTTGGCATCTCAGCACCTGTGCCACTTCTAAGGCCACAAAAGACTTTGAGGACCTTCAGTGACGTAACTGGAACCCACGCACCCCTGCATAAGTCGCAGGATGGAGAGCCCAGCATTTATACGCCTAAGGTGAGAGCTCACCAGGACACTGGACTTGCGGAGAGTTGGCGATTAGTGAGGAGGAAGTCCAGCCAAACGGTCATTAACCCTTTTTTCTTCCGCCTGCAGAAACCTTAGCCTGCAAGCCAGACGGTCAATAAGAGGAAGCCCAGTCCAGAGAGTCATCCGAGCTCTACGCTTCTCAATTGAAGAGACTATAACAGTTCAGCCGGGACCAGCGCCTCTGTGGGAATCAGGTGAGCGTTACAGAACGTGAAGCCCTCCAATAACCTCCTACCCAGGCGCTATGGAAACTTCCGACACTGATCAACTGGCCCAGTTACCAGGGGAATTAAGAGCTGAAGTACATGCTGCCCGCCAGGAAACAAATGCCCTGAGGAGGGAATTGATTATGTCCAAAGAACGAACTGATGACCTCGGCAGACAGTTATTGCAAACACAAGCGGGGCAAACCCCTCTACCTAATTCAGGAGGGACCTATACCCCGGCGGCTTCAGCCAATCCTGTTCAAATCAATCTGCCCGGAAATGTGCCTTTGGCTCCGCCCGCACGCTTCTCTGGTGACCCTAAGAGGTTTGCGGTGTTCATAAATCAGTGCCGATTGCACTTTCTTTGTAGACCAGCTGCTTTTCCGACTGATCAGACTAAAGTAGCCTTTGTGCTTTCGTATCTTAGCGGCAGCGCTGCTGATTGGTCGATCCCTCTGGTTACACAGGATGACCCGATTCTTCGCAATTTCCAGGCCTTCCAGGCCAATATGGAAAGACTTTTCGCAAGACATTCCCTGGGGCAGGCCCTGGACAACGAACTCCTTTCCCTACGGCAGGGCAATCAGGATCTTCTGGCTTATATTGCGTCATTTAACAGACTAATCGTAGAAACCAGATGGCCCGAGGACAAGAGGATCACGCTTTTCCACAGGGGTTTGCGTGGCGAACTCAAAGACGTCCTAGCCCAGGTCGTGAATCCCCCTCAAGATTGTTCAGAGTACATTGATTTAGTGGTCCAATTGGATCACAGACTGCAAAACAGAAAGGCAGACCGCTCCAGGTTCGAAACTCGAGTATTCTCTAAGCCACTAACTCACACCAAAGGTGTTGAAGCCGTAGAACTTATGCAAATAGGGGTCGTAAAGGGTCCCCTAACCCAGAAAGAATGCGACAGGAGACGACAATTGCAGCTATGTCTATATTGTGGAAATTCAGGACATTTCCTCCAAGATTGCCTGGTGAAACCTCTGAAGAAGACGGTGGGAGCTTCTGATAAGAATTCCGAAAAGCCCGAGCCGGGAAACAACCTCGCCCGACAAGTGTAGAGGTCCGCTTGCCGAGCGTAAAAACCAGTTCTTTGACCTCGCACTTCATAATGTCAATGGTCCTCATAAATCCAGAACGACCGGATCGTTTGCATGCCATTAAAGCATACATTGATAGCGGAGCGATTGGAAATTATGTAGACCGCGAGATGGCTTCCAGGATGAACCTACCCCTTTGTCCTAAGGTAATTAAAGACGTCATTACCACAGTGGATGGTACGGAAATAGCCTCCGGACCGGTAACCCATACCACCACAGAAGTGACGTTATTAGGCCAAGATGGACATCGGGAGGTAATCGTGTTCGATGTGATCAAGGCCCCTCAGTTCCAAATAATTCTGGGGATCCCTTGGTTGGAGAAACACAATCCTCAAATTGATTGGCGAGCAAAGACGATACAGTTCCCAGAGTGTGCACCTACTTGTTATCCTCGACCCAGTATTGGCCTAGCGGTAGCAACATCCGAAGGACCGCAATTGCCTCCAGAGTATCAAGAATTCCAAGATGTCTTTCAGAAGGAACAGGCTAATACCCTGCCTCCCCACAGATCTTACGACTGTCAAATAGACCTGATACCCGGAGCCACTCCCCCTTGTAGTAGAATTTACGCCCTTACCGAGCCTGAAAATCTTAATTTGCGACAGTATCTGGACCAGTACCTGGCCAATGGATTTATCCGCCCATCAAAGTCTCCTGCATCCTCGGCTCTGTTCTTCGTACCTAAAAAAGAAGGTTACCTTAGAACCTGTATTGATTATCGTGCCCTGAACCAGATAACGGTAAAGAACAGATACCTCCTACCTCTGATCCCGGAACTCCTTGACCAAGTTAAGAACGCCTGCATTTATACAAAGCTAGATCTCCGGGGAGCCTACCACTTGGTACGGATTAAAGAAGGCGACGAATGGAAGACGGCATTTCGCACCAAGTATGGACTATTTGAATACCAAGTGATGCCCTTCGGACTATGCAATGCACCAGCCGCTTTTCAGTATTTTATGAATGATGTCCTCAGAGAACTCATAGATGTTTGCGTAGTCGTCTACATAGATGACATCCTTGTGTACTCATCTTCAGAAGCAGATCATCGGAAACATGTTAGAGCCATCCTTGAAAAACTCTGCCAACATAAGCTTTTTGCTAAGCTCGAAAAATGTGTTTTTCACGTCACGGAGGTCGAATTTCTAGGCTTTATTCTGACACCCAAAGGAGTCCACATGGACTGGAGAAAGGTGGACGCTATCATCAAGTTGCCATCACCTACTTCTGTGAAAGGTGTCCAAAGCATGTTAGGTTTCGCCAACTTTTACCGCAGGTTTATTCCAGAGTTTTCACGAGTGGTGCAGCCCATCACCGCCCTCTTAAGAAAAAACAAACGTTTCAAGTGGTCAACAGAAGCAGAACAGGCCTTTCAAGAGCTAAAAGCCTAGTTCACCTCAGCAGCCATACTGAAACACCCACGCCCAGACCTCCCTTACATCGTTGAGACCGACGCCTCCAGCTTAGCAATGGGGGCGGTTCTATCAGAGAGAGATCCGGAAACTAACCAATTGCACCCCGTGGCATTCTGGTCTCGCAAGTTCTCGGCACCTGAAATTAACTACACCATCACAGATAAAGAGCTATTAGCAATTAAGTCTGCTTTCAAGGCCTGTCGGCACTATCTCCTTGGAGCCAAACACACTGTCACGGTAATCACCGATCATCGAAACCTACAATACCTGAAAACCGCCAAAGCTCAGTCCTCCAGACAGCTTCGCTGGGCACTTTTCTTTGCCGAATTTGACTTTGTAATTACTTATCGCCCCGGCAACAAAAATGGCAAAGCGGATGCCCTTTCCCGGATTGGAATGGGAGATAATATTGTCAATCCTGAACCTGTGCCAATAATTCCAGAACAGAGAATCCTGGGCCTGATTTCTTCACAATCCATCGAAGATATCGAAGCAAAAGTTAAACAACTTGTGACCCCTTCGGACTTACAAAACTGGCAACTGAAGGGAAGGGACTTCATCATAAAAAAAGACCTGCCTTATTTTCAGGGACAACTATTCCTACCACATGCCGATTTACAAAAACAGGTAATCTCTTGCTACCATGATTCCTTGATGGAGGGCCACCCATGCATTGCCAAAACCTCGGAAAAAGTCAAGAGACACTTCTGGTGGCCGTCATGGAGAAAAGACATAAAGGAGTTTGTGATGTCCTGTGGTGTGTGTGCCCAAAACAAAGGTCAGAAGGAAATACCAGCGGGTCTCCTGCATCCGCTAGACATCCCGCCACATCCCTGGCATACCCTCTCCATGGACTTCATCACCGATTTACCCTCCTGTTCCGGATACAACACTATTCTAGTAATTGTAGATTTGTTTTCTAAAATGGCCCACTTCGTTCCACTAAAGGGCTTACCTTCAGCTTCAGTCTTAGCATGGGAATTCCTTGAAAATATTGTAAGATTGCACGGCTTCCCTTTGGTTTTGATCTCAAATAGGGGGAGCCAGTTTATCTCTCACTTTTGGCAAAGTTGCTGTCGTTTAGCTGAAATCGATTTGAGACTTTCAACCAGCCATCATCCCCAGACCGACGGACAAACTGAGAGGACAAACCAAACTCTGGAACAATATTTACGTTGTATGCTACAGCAGTCGGAAAGTAATTGGAAAGATATCCTTTGGATAGCCGAATATGCTTACAACAACTCGATCCATTCAGGAACCGGAAAAAGTCCCTTTTACATTTTATATGGGATTCATCCTCGAACCTCCAATCTCGACCCGCCCCAAGATCTTGTAACGCCTGCCGTGGATCACCTTCACAATGCTATCACTCAAGCTTTCAAAGAAGCGACAATCCACCTACAACAGGCTAAATAACGGTACAAAAGGGGAGCAGACCAACACCGAAGAGACGCCCCTCAATACCAGGTTGGAGATCAAGTTTGGTTATCCACCAAACATTTATCATTTAAAGGACCTCACACCTTCAACCCAAAATATCTGGGACCATATCCAATTACAGCCATAATAAACCCAGTGCCTGTCAAATTGGGTTTGCCATCCCACATGAAAATACATCCGGTGTTTCACGTAGCTCTACTAAAACCAATCAACCTGGAACCAGACTGAATAAACCTCCAGAGCCTATTCAAGTAAATGGAGAACCTGAATTTGAGGTTAAAAACATCCTGGACTCCAAGATCATCAAGTCAAAATTATACTATCTGATCGACTGGAAGGGTTACGGACCTCAAGAACGATCATGGGAACCCTCTGACCACGTCCATGCTCCTCGTCTAGTCAGAAAATTCCACCAAACTTTTCCCAATAGGCCAAAACCTCCGGGGAAGACAAGTTTGGGAGGGGCCTTGAGGGGGGGTGCTGTCATGAGCACTGCTCCCGAGAAGCCAAGTCAAGCCCAGCATCCCCGGAAGCAGGCTCACGACCCTCGTCCCCGGCTCCAGCAAACCCCTATTGGGGCCCTTTGGACCAAGTGCTGGCGCCTCTGGCACCAGGCTCATAAGGAACCGCAGTCCCGGCGCCAGGGGCGCCGGGCTCATCATTCTTGCAAAGGTGCTTGGGTAGACCTACCTGTAGCAGACCATGCTGCATACTCACCTTTGCAAATGCTGGCAGGATGAAGTCCCCAGCCTTCTGCTGGGAGGAACTATTCCCTGAACTGGGACTACTTTCTTGCCTGGGTGGGGCTGGTGCCACTCCTTAGCTCTGGAACACAGGAACTCTTTTTCCTGGGCAAGGCTGAGGAAGAAGACACCCAATCACTCCAACAGTATTTAAACCACACCCGATTGGGAAAACGTGCTTCGCGTTATTCTGCATCTGCAGCAGGACGCTCACCGAGTCAGCTCCAGCATTCCAGTGACATCTCCAGCTCCAGCTCAGCAACCTGTGGAAGAAAGACACGAGAACTATACTTACCATCCAGGAATCCAGACACCGGCAGAACCTGCAAGCAAAAGAAACATAAGGTTAGCAAGTTGCAACACGTTCGCAGCCGCGCTCGCTTACCTGATCCATCTGTGCTTTCACGGATTCTTCGCGGCCTTCTCTTCAGCAGCCTAACGGCACCTGTAAAGACAAAGAACATTGTTAAGTAGGAATCGGGTGAAGGCGGCCGCATTTACTTTTCTTACCTGCTTTTGTGCGCGTATTACGATCTCTTCAACCGCAGCAGCCCGGCACCTGAAAACAAGAAAAGACATTATTTAAGTGCCATTAAAGACTGCAAGAAAGCCTAACACTTACGTGTTTCCCCACGTGCATCCGCGACTGGGAAAACGCCCGCAAGGTCCCGACACCTGCAAATAAGAAAAGAACATTGTTAGAGGTGCTATAATAAGGTCACAGATCATTATACTCACGTACTTCGCACGTGCAACAGCAACGGACAAACAACGCCCGCAACATCTCAAGACCTGAAAACAGAAAACAAGGGACATTATTGAGGTGTCATTGAAATTCCCATACCTACGTACAACCGCACGTGTCGCGCTCTCAGTGACCACGCCCTCAGCATCCAGGCACCTGAAAAAGACAATGCAAAGACTTCATTAAAGATGCCCATCTCTTCAAGACTATAAACTCTTTATACCTACTGGCATCCGCTCGTGCAGTAACGGCGGCATCACCTGTTGGCATCTCAGCACCTGTGCCACTTCTAAGGCCACAAAAGACTTTGAGGACCTTCAGTGACATAACTGGAACCCACGCACCCCTGCATAAGTCGCAGGATGGAGAGCCCAGCATTTATACTCCTAAGGTGAGAGCTCACCAGGACATTGGACTTGCGCAGAGTTGGCGATTAGTGAGGGGGAAGTCCAGCCAAACGGTCATTAACCCTTTTTTCTTCCGCCTGCAGAAACCTTACCCTGCAAGCCAGACGGTCAATAAGAGGAAGCCCAGTCCAGAGAGTCATCCGAGCTCTACGCTTCTCAATTGAAGAGACTATAACAGTTCAGCCGGGACCAGCGCCTCCGTGGGAATCAGGTGAGCGTTACAGTTGCTAAAATAGATATTCGAAGGTGTCATATTCGTCGAAATTGTCAATCATCTAACCCAGTTCAAAGAAACCATACAATGGGCGCTGTTAAACATGTCATGACTGATTGTAAGATGATCATTTTGTATATATGTAACTGATGTACGTTATTCACTCTATTGCGTCCCTCGAGGTCTGGAGACACACGTCGCGGGGCGTGAGACCGAGTTGGCCATCTGAGACTATTTGCTTTGCAATAAACCCTAGCTTTTGGGAATACAACCTCGTGTCTGGCGTATCAGTTCGTGTGTGGTGATTTGCCTTGTTTCCACAACGCAAGGGTCCCCTAGGGGCCCCTTCAAGATGGCACCCGAACAGGGACCCTCCCCCACTTGTTCCAGCGTGTACGTAGTAAAATAAGGAAGGTGGAGAGAACGGCGAGGATGGGACGATCGAGCCGGGATCAAGAGGTGTTCGGGGCGCCCTGCTTAAGTGATGAGATACTCCTTTGCAGATCTGCACATATCTGATCCCTGATCGATGTATCTGGCCAGAGAACAAGGAGATGAGGGTCCGTAAACAAGGCAGAGCCGAGATACGCTGACACAACGTCATTGATTGCGTCATTATACGGACGAATTTTTGTCTTGGAAGACAATTTGATTTATCAGGTGAGTCGTACCCCGATTCAAAATAGCCCTGATATTGGTTGAGAGTTGACTTTGCAAAATCAAACACCCAGTGTAAGGTTGATTAGCCGAGGGGAAGGTTAAAACATGCCTGGGGTATTGTCCACCCTAGCAGGGTTTTTCCGCTGTGGTAGGCAATTTTTGGAAATTGGCCAAGTTGTGCCACCTGGGGGAACGCCGGCGTATGAGATGTATGTGAAGTATGGTGTGGGAGCGATAATGTTCTGTGAGATTTGGCATAGGCAAACCAGAAAACAAGAAGACCTTCAGTGGCCGATTAATGGTAGTTTTGAGATGGCAAGAATAGATAACTTGGAGAAGGTGTTGCTAGAAAAGAAAACACGTCCTGCAGCACTTGATATCCTTAGGGACTGGAGAAGGGAAGCTATGCTTCGTTGGAGAAGTAGGGAGAAACATGCGCGAAGGCATAAATCAAAAACTGAGATAGCGGAAGAAAAGGAGGAGGAGGAGGAGTGGACTGAGAGTCTGAGAAGGTCAGGTAGACGCGACCAGTTGAACATAGAAAAAATATACCCACAACGAGAATTGCATAGAGCAGATGAATTGATAGAAAAAATATTGACTGATACGAAATGGGGTCCAAGACCAGAAACTAACACAACCGCGTCAGTAACTATTGCTCAGCCCCCTCCTGTTGCTCAGCCCCTCCCAACTGTTCAAATCCTAGCACAGCCGCAGACCGCACACCTAGCACCTCCTATTAGCCAGTCAGGACCGCAACAGTCACTTCCCGTTCCTGTTGTCCCATCCGCATCTCCCGCCCTAGAAACAGAGTCGGTCCCGTCCGTCCCTCCCGTGGTTTTACTTGAAACTACGGAAGCGAGAGATGGGTCTTGACAAGGTGGATGCGCAAGAGTGACTCGTAGTGCGATCAGCAAGGAAAGTAAACGGGAGTTACAACAACAGGCAGAGATGTATATAGACGGGAACGATGGGACGGCAGCATTGGATTCGATGTATGATTTCCGAAGAAGCAATGAAAGACAGGTAGTGCTGGAATGCATGGGTGAATATTTAGTGGGAAGATGGAAACAGCTAATTGGGAAATTACCGCCACAACGATTGTTGGATTTGAATGCATTAGCACGTTGTAGAGAGAGGGATGAAGAAATAAGGGAACATGTATATGGACTTTTTGAGCTTAAAAATTAACTTGATAATGATTATGCTGAGATGTTTACCACATCTGGGTATAGGAGGAAGGATAGTGGGAAAGGGAGGACGCAAAAGGCGATAGTTGATGAACTACTATTGTTGAAACAGGTGGGGGATGATTTGAAAGTACGCATATTGAAGACGAGGGCGCTACTTCAGCAAGTAGCGGGACACAATAGAGGGAGAGGAAACGCACAAGGGAGAAGTAATTCGGATATGCATGGAGGGCCGTTGGGACAAAATCAGTGTGCGTATTGCAGAGAGGGAGGACACTGGAGAGCGCAATGCCCACATTTGCAAAATAGAAATGGGGGTAGTCAGAGAAGACAGCATAGAGGGCACCCTGGAGCAAATGGATCGAATAGGAATAGTATGCAGCAGCACCAAAATACCCAAGAAAATCAAAATCAAGCTGGGTATCAGAATACTAACAACCAGAATCAGGGCCAGCATAACCAACAGTATGGGAACCGGCAAAATGGGGGGGGGGCTAGAGGAAAGGATGGCAACATTTTTGATACACAACCAAATACGTATTACAGTAATAGCAGTGATTACACATCGGACGATGTGTTATTCTCCCAATAGGACAGCCCAAGACAGGGGTCAGAACCAGTGGCTATTCCCGTGAATCAAAAAGGACCCTATGTAGACATTAGAGTCGGGGATAGAGAGCACAGTTTCCTTGCAGATACAGGAGCGCAAAAATGTTCAATAGACCATCACTTGGTTCTAGGGATACCACTGTCAGGGCAAAGAAATATTTCCGTAGGGTTCGCAGGTACACCAGTAATTAACCCAGTGTCCCAATCAGTCCCAGTAACCATAGGTCCTTTCACTGAACATTGTCCATTTCTTTTAACAGAACATTGTGGGGAAAATCTCTTGGGATTGAATTTATTGAAAAAACTAGGTGCAGTTATTCATTGCACTCCGGATGGGGTGTTTTTGACGATTTGGCCACAGGATGCCCCGGTGTCTGGATTTTTGTCTAAACCTTTGCCAGGAGAATTGAGTAAAGTGCCAACTTGTATATGGGCGATGAATGATAATGATGTGGCATGTTTGAAGATAGAGCCAGTAAAGATTATTTTGAAAAAAGGAGTCACATTGCCGCGTATTCCACAGTATAACGTTTCGGCAGATGGAGAGAAAGGATTGAAAAGTATCGTTTCAGATTTGGTGAAATTGGGAGTAATTGAGGAACTTACAGGCAGTACATGAAACAGCCCCATTCTTCCAGTATATAAGAAAGGAGGTAATGAGGTACCCTATCGTTTCATAATTGATTTACGTGCGTTAAACAAGGTAGTTGACCCTCAATTTCCCTTAGTGCCCGACGTCACCACGATTTTGACAATGATACCTGCGTCAGCAGAATACTTTAGTGTGATTGACTTAAAGAATGCTTTCTTTAGCATTCCAGTGGACAAGGACAGTAGATATTTGTTCGCGTTCACATTAGGAGGACGATCATTTACATTCATGCGCATTCCACAAGGATACACAGAAAGTCTGCCACTGCCCACGGAAGAACTTGGTGACAATGAATCACCTCCCCATGATTGCTTAATGGTTACTGAGGAAGAAACGAAGGGGAGAGTTGATTTGACAGATACCCCACAAAAAGGGTTAGATGGAGAGTTGTTTTGTGATGGCTATTGTTTTAAAATTACCTGATGGCACATCAACTGCTGCCTATGCTATTACTACACTGGAGAGTATTGTAGAAAGCAAAAGAATCCCCTACAACTCGGCACAAGCCGCGGAAATAATAGCTTTGACCAGAGCCTGTGAGATATCTGAGAATCTAAGCGTAAACATATATAATGACAGCCAGTACGCCTTTGGCGTAGTTCATAACTTTGGGCGACTTTGGGCTGAGAGGGGTTTCTTGACATCGCATGGGGCCAGAATTCAGCATGGCCCTTTGATTGTACGATTGCTGTCTGCACTTACATTTCCAAAGCACCTAGCAATAGTGAAATGTGAGGCGCATAAGAAAGTAACATGTAAAGTGGGAGAGGGAAACGCATTTGCAGACAGGATTGCGAAACAAACTGCCATTGACTTAAATACCAAAATGATGACAGTACAGTCCGAGGAAGTGCCCTGCATGATAGAAGATGGGATTGCCACTGTCAAAGAAATGCAGGCCGAAGCTACTACTGATGAGATACAAGGATGGGCTGAGGGCTCTGCTGAATTAGATTTTGAGGGTTGCTGGGTGGACAAAAGAACTAAAAACTGGATGTTGCCAAATTCCTATGTAATTGCAATGGTCACGATGGCCCACAGCCCTACTCGTATTTGTGCCAAAAAAAATATTCAGCACCTAGCCACGGTATGGGAGAATGTGAATATAAAGAAGAATGCAGAAAGGTTGGTTCAGAACTGCATCACGTGTTTACAACACAATGTAGGGAGGGGAACAGTGACTCCAACAGGAAGTTTTGGCCCTCCCTCTATGCCTTTTGAGGTAATCTGTTTTGATTTCATAGAGATGGAGGGATGCCAAAACTTGAAATATGTCCTAGTGGTGATATGTGCATTTAGCAAATGGGTGGAGGCATATCCATTGAAAGACTGCACTGCAATGAGCACGGCGAAAGTAATGTTGAAAGTATACTTTTCCCGGTTTGGCTTGCCCCGTGTCATATGGTCATATAACAGTCCACATTTTGTGGGCGCGGTGATATTACAGATTTGCGCAGGTCTCCAGATCGATAAGCGATTCCATTGTTCGAGACATCCGATGTCGGCCGGTCTTATTGAACGCCACAACGGAATCTTGAAATCTAAGATTAGTAAGATATGTGCAGGAAGCAAGTTGAGTTGGGTGGACGCACTACCATTATTGCTATTATGTATGCACACGTCTGTACAAGCAAGAACTGGGCTCTCCCCTTATGAAATAGTCATGGGGAGGCCGGCGAATGTTTGGTGTGCCCCACAGCCAAAGCGACTTCGCGAAGTCGAGCATCCTGTGCTTAGTACTTATTGTGGACTTTTAATACAAAAATTGCATTTGATTCATCAGCAGGTGCAGGAGGCTTTACCCGTGAGGTACACTGGTCCGGGGCACGCGCTGGAGCCAGGAGACTGGGTGCTACTTAAACATTTTGAACAGAAGTCATCGTTAGCACCCAGATGGCATGGCCCCTATCAAATACTCCTGACAACGGAAACAGCGATCCATGTGGATGGGAGAAAGGCGTGGATTCATACCACACACGCCAAAAAGATCCCACCGCCGTTGAAAGATTTGCCTGATCGAGACGACCAGAGAGAAACAGAAGCCCCAGAAATGAAAGAAACTGTTGCCAGTCCTTTGGCACAGGATCTGTCTAATCCTGAAGTGAAACTTGAAACAAAGCCTGGAAAGATTGCCATAAAGGAGGAAGGGCAAAGAGTGCCCCAACGTTGGCCAGCAGAATCTGCATCACTGCTGACCGACACAAAACGTGTACCACTTTGGCGCCCACCAGCATCTGCCTTTAAGCCACAGCCTGAAACAAAATCTGCATCACCGCTGCGGCGCCCACAGCCGCCTGTCATTGCGCCACAGGACTCAGAGTTTGAGTCTGGGAGCGCACCGGCACTATTCATTGACCACACTGTACCAGGAGCTAAACGGTACAATCTACGGCTTCGAAAGAAGGAGTGATCGAATCTGCATTTCATTGATCTGTTTCATCATTGCCTCTGGTTCCCATCACGGATGGAGAAGGTACTGGAGGTCTAGAGGAGAGAAGTGTGAGAGTTGTGCAAATCGGGCAACTCAAGACTCGCAGCTCCTCAGTGCGATCATAAAATCCATGTGTCCTGAATCCGAGCGGACAAGCGGGGCGCACATGGTACAAAGGCAATTGGTAACTGCTCTGGAGTTCTTTTGAGTAATGTGCAAATGCATAATGATCTTGCCTAACGAATAAGCAATCCAGGCTGCTAAGAACTGGGAGAATAAACTGTTGACATTCATTGAACTTATTGACATTCGGACGAATGCCACAAGGAGAGATATTCACGACGACCACTGCGGAAGAAGAAAGACCGTGAGAGAGAGAATGCCAGAACCAACTTTAGCCTCCTCCTGCACCGCTGCTGATAACAAATTAGGTATAAAGACTGAAAAGTTAGAGAAAACACATTGTCGAAAAAATTGTATGCTGATCTTAACAATAGCTATGTGTGTCATGAGTATGTTAGCACCAATAATGACAGCATTGATACTATGGTACGTGGAAGCAACGCACCCATTAAAGATGTTCTTGCCAGTAATGAATATCTCCACTATTGAAAGCCCGGTTCATGTAATTACTTACACCTTGTCCCCAATGGAAGAGAGGCACAGAGAAGGATATGGGAATAATATATTACTGCTTATAATGAACATGACACATGCAATTTTGAAGAAAAATAACTGCTGGGCATGTGCCCATTTACCACAGCATGCTGGAAAGGGAATAGGTTGGAACGTGCAGCCATTGCCATTAAGTTCTGCATGCAGTGCATCTCTAAGTGCATTATTTTATGGGAAATGGAATACGAGTGATACGGGTCAATTAGATAAAACAAACATGAATGAATTTGAGGAAATAATTATGAGACCCGTAGGTTGTTCTATATTTCATAAAGCACGAATGATAATCCAAAAACCTACGCCTAAACCTGCACGACGAGATAGACTGTCTGTACCATCTAAAACATCAGTAATCACGTTTCATGTGAGAGCAGAAGGAAATAAAGATGCAATGCCCCCTTCCTATGTAGTGAATTACAGCCCACAAACTGTCCCTTTTTGCCTAAAAAAGAAAGGCTCCTATTCAGTAGGAACGTTTACTAGATGCATGAATACTGCGGTTCTCAAGAGAGAAGTAGAACCAGTGTATGTAGGTGATCCTGTTTATTTTATATGCAGAGAAAAAGCGTATCCCTGGTTACCCAGAAACAGGGGAGGCACATGCTATTTGGGTCTACTGTTCCCAGGAGTGTTCCTCTTAGAAACAACAGATGTAGCCAGGTTATCCAGATCTAGGCCGGGAAGAAGTACATAAGATGCTTTGATGACAGAAGACTTAGCAAAATCATTCGTACCCTTTTTGGCGCAAGCAATAAACTCCTATAGCATAAGGCAACTATCCATAGTATTAGAAAGTACAATAAACATAACAACAGATATACTATATAACATGACGTTGGAAGAAGAAGGAATTAGGTTAATGACACTGCAACATAGAATGGCTCTTGATGTAATCCTGGTTGATCGTGGGGGAGTTTGCAAAATCGTGGGATCAGCGTGCTGTTTATTTGTAAATGACTCCTCCCCTATGATTTTTGAAGCAATAAGGAAGTTACACATCCTGAGCTCTGAACTCCATACCATGGATGGGAACTGGGAGGCAGGGTCTTGGTTCTGGGAGATATTACACACATGGGGATGGAAGCTAATTGCAATACTATTAGTAGTGTTTGGAATATTTTTGACTTGCTGCTGTTGCATACACGGTCTGCCCCTAGTTTGCACTGAAATAAGTGAAGAGTGTATGCATATGGTAACCCAAAAACAAACCCATGGCCAAGATAATAAAGATACCCATGAAATGAAAACACCATCAACTGCAGTACTTCTCGCCCTTGCAGCATAATTCTTCATGGAGCTGCTCTCGCATCCCTCCTGAATGCTCCAATTCAGTCCCGGCCCGAATCAGTCCCGGGAAGCCTGTGAACAGGACTCTTGAGCCGGCTGACTGTTGACCTACGGGGCCTCTGCGGGCGCCTGGCTCCCGCTTCCTCCTCCCTGCCCTCTTTCATCTGCGGCGGGCGGCGACCGCGGCACGCAGTGTCTGTGTGCCCGCCCCCCCATGGGGCTCCCGCTGCACGGCTCGCGACTGCCCACCTGAAGCGGGTCTCTGCCATCGGGTGCGGCGCCACCCCCCTGGAGTGCGCAGTCGCGCGGGAGGCCGCCACAGGGGCCTGTGCTGGAGCACGCCCCGACTCCTTCTCCTGCCATCAGTGCCAGAGCGCTCATCTCGGCACGATGGGAGGCGGCTGGGCTGGAGCCTGGCTGCCCTGAAAATACACAGCCCACGATCCTGGGCTGAGAACTTTGATCCTGAGGTGAGGAGCAGGGGGCGGTGCTCGTGGTGCCCCGGGCTGGCCCTCATCTCCCTGCCTAGCTGCTCTTGAGAGGCCAGACCCTCTCACTCTACCTTGGGGTGGGGCGCCACACCTGGACTGCTGCCCCTGTGAGGGCCCTTGGGGTCCCTAGACACTGGTCGCCTCACCACCTCCCATTACTGGAACCCCGGACTGCACTGGGTTCCCCACCTTACGCAGGCGACCCGAGGCTGTGGCACCCTTGGACTAGTGGGGTATTAGCCCTGCACCTTCCCCCCACTCCACCGGGGGCACCTGGCAAACTGAATCTGCGCAGAATTCCCTGACCTAACTGAGAAGTGAACTCCTATACAACAACTGCTCGAGTTTTTCGTCAGGAAACAACTCGCTCCTGTGGGCTGGCTGCTTCCCCTTACTGGCTCCTGCGTGGTCCCATGCTTCCTATTTTGGTTGCAGCTGTCATACCGCCGAGTTCCTGGCGTCTATGGAGCCGCTGGCGACGCGGAACCTAGCTCCGTTCGCTTCGGCCACGCCCCCTGTTTCCTGGTTCCCTTTTTTCTGATTCTGATTGGCTAGACGCTCCGCAGCCCGGTGTTTTAACCAGCCACTTCCGGGTCACGGACGCGTTGCAACGCTTCCGGTATCGTCCGTAGGCTGAGTTGCTTGCTACCTGTGGCTTTCGTGCTGCTCTCTCGCTTGCTGCTGGTCGGGTCCTCGTACCCTGTCTGAACCTTTCTGTCATTCTTTCCGCTGGACCTGTCTGCCTTTCCCTTTCTCTTTTGGTTCGTAGTAATACTCCCTTGCCCTCCTTCCATCTTGCTTCCCCTCCCACCTTCCCATCTTCACTTACCGCTTTTTTCCTTTTCCTGTCTGTTACTCTCTCCGCTCTTCCTTCGCCTACCTTCAGTATTGCTTCTGTGACCTCCCGTGTACCAGACTCCGGCCTGTTCCCCTGGACTGCCTTTGCTTGCTGCATTAGTACTTCCTCTCTTAACCTGTGTACCAGTTCCTCGGACCTCTTAATGGACTGCCTGTGTTTCTGAGTCTTCACTCCACGTGTTGTCTCCAGCCCCTTCTACCAGATCTTACCTTATAAGTACTCCTGGTTCCACGTCTACAAGACACCCAACGATACTACAGGGGTTTTTTGTGCCTAAGGCTTTTTCCCCTCTTGGTCGATCCCGGGGGTGGGCCCCCTGGTCTCCCTTCTTGGGGAGCACGGTGGCTTCCTTCCGGGGTCGTCCCTATCTTCATAAAAAAAAGGTGTCTACTCGGAGAAAAGAAAAGAAGGGTTCTTGGAAGGAAGAAGGAGGTGAGGAGTCGGGGGAGGGGGAGATTTCAGAAGCTACACTTTCGGACGAAGATATCACCGACCCCGGTGACAGCAGCCTTTACGCCTTCGCTGCTGCCATAATCTGCCCATGCCACCGCCACGGGTGCAGTGCTCGACGTCTGCCATTGGTTTGATTCTTTGACCATTCGCCTTCTTCTAATTGCTGCATCTACGAGCCCTGCCTCACGGAATCTGGTCTTCCGGCTGCTACTGGTGCGGCCCCCGTGGTTCTCTGACATTTTAGTCCCTTGGCTGCTCATTCTCCTTCATTGTCTGCCCTGGTGGCCCTCCGCCATCGCTGAGTCTATGTCCACAATGCCAAATAGATCCAAAGGGGCTTCTGGGAAAGGAGCCATGGATAAATGTGCCAAGTCTGTCCCGAGGGCAGAGACGGGGCACACATCATCCTTGCAGGAGGACCCAGAAAGTGATACTCCCTCCGGGGCGAGGACCCCCGATCTGACTACACTCATGGAGTCCATGGCCAAGAATTCTCACCGTACTTTACTGTTGAACGTGCACACAGAGCCCTGTCACCGTGCCCCAAGCCGGGGGATATCCCGTAGCCCATCATTGCCAGGATTCTTAACTACCGGGACAGAGACCTTATCCTCCACCTGGCTCGTGAAAAGGGAGACCTACGCCTAGAGTCCCACACCATCAGGATCTTCCCAGACTTTTCAATAGCGGTGCAGCAGGAGCGGCGCCAATTCCTTGGGGTTAAGAAACTGCTTAAAGAACGTAATGTCCCGTACGCCATATTGTTTCCGGCACGTCTCAAAATTACTCACAACGACAAACTGTACTTCTTCACTGTCCCGGATGAAGCGGTAAAATTCATCGAAGCACATATACCACTTCATAATCCGGCACCTGACCGCGCCAACGATGACTTAGCCTGACATGGCTCAACCTGGCTGGTAATCCTCCACCGTACATGGGACGATGGCAATAATCTACCACTAACCATGCAAACTAGGCCCCCTCGACATACTTCCGGGCCGTGGCACGGCTCAGACGCTGGGGTCATTGATCTCCTTCTCCCTCTTAGGGAGTGGAACTGGTCTCTGGCTTTGGATACCTCTTCAGTCACACCTTGCTTCCGATAGCTTACTGGCTTTGGGGCCTTACTAAGACTCCGTATTCCGCAGAAACCCGTTTCTGACAGCCTATGCTGTTCTACATAATGTTCAAGTAGCCGCCCACACGGCAACAGTGCACCTCACTGCAATTGCAATGCTTATGTTTTGTTGGATGTTACTGCTTGTTGGCCGCAGTTGGGCCCTGGTAGGGGCATATCCCCGTTGGATTTTGCCCTCTGACCTCTACTTCTCAGTGAGGGTCGGTTTAGTTGGTGGCACATGCATCCGGGGGAGGGTGATTTCCACTGCAAGTTGTGGGTGGGCAGTGAGGGTGGGGGGTGGTATTGTTGGGGATTGGGGTAACGGTATTGTAAATGACAGGGGCAGCTTGGCAAAACGCACGACATCGGGGCACCCCCGCGGCAGCTTTTTTATTCACCATGTAAGTTTCAACAGCGGTTGTGGGATGTACCCTAGTCTCCTGAAATGTCCACAACAGTGATGTCCTGGAATGTCCGGGGTTTAAGTAACTACACCAAGGCACGCAAAATCATGGCCCACGCCAACAGGCTTGGCTGTAAAATGTTGCTCTTGCAGGAAACACACTCTAAGGGCCCTCTGACTACGTGCATGGCACCATCATGGGGTCCCCATAGATATTCCACCGCTTACTCGACCCGTGCCAGAGGGGTATTCACAATGATCCATAGGTCACTCAAGTTTGTACTCCACAAGAGCTATATAGATCCAAGGTATATTATCCTACATTGCGCAATAGCTAACAGTGAATACTTACTGGTTAATACTTATGGCCCTAATGTGGACTCTCCCCACTTAGTCGACCAGGTGGCATCCATATTCCTGGGTTATGTGGGGGTGCAGATCATTTGGGGGGGACATTAACTTCCTATTAGACACCACACTGGACAGAACAGGCACAGCCCCCAGACTGCTCTCCAGTGCGGCGCGCAGGCTCCTGGCACATAGCACTACGCATGACATTCGAGACGCGTGGCAGGTAATGCATCCGCAGACGCGTGAATATACTCATTATTCCTCTGTGCATGACAGCTCCTCCAGAATTGACATGTTCTTTCTGTCTGGTACTCTGCTGGGGAGGGTGGTGGAAACTCAAATATTGGCACGCACCCTGTCAGACCACTCACCGATCCAGATATCCCTAGAATTAGGAGTGCCCGCCCCTACTATTAACACATGGCGTTTCAAGTCGTTGGCCTTACAGGACATAGTATTAAAGGCTGATATTCTGTCCGACATCCAGTCCTATTTTGAGCTTAATACACCCCAGTCCACTTCCTTGGGGGTCCGTTGGGAGGCTTTCAAAGTCTTCATCAAGGGAATGTCTATATCTAGAGAGGCGGGAGTTTTCAGAGCCATAAGAGCAGCCCTTGCCCGCTCTGAAGCCAAATTACGCCAACTTGAGAGTGCTCATCCTACATCCGTTGACACTGCCACCCTCTCCCGGATCAGTGAGGAACTCCAATTCTTTAACAAACGAGTCACCAGGGAAGTTCATTACTTCAGTTGTCCACAGGCGGCTCGTAAATATGGAGAGGGGGACAGGCCCGGCAGGACGCTGGCTGCATTGGCTAGGGGTGAGTGGGGCCAAGTGCAGATTACTAGCGTCAAGGACAGCCTGTGGTCGGAACAGTGGTCTGACCAACATATTTTGGAAGTCTTCACGGACTTCTACTCAGAGCTGTACTCCCAACCCCCCCGAGCACAGTGAGTCCCAAAAGCGCGACCTCCTCGAGCAGATCCCCACGACTATCGTCTCCCCCACAACCGGAGACCAATTTGATTCCCCCATCCTGCTGGATGAAATAGTCGATGCTATATCCAAATTCCCCAAAGGAAAAGCACCTGGTCCAGACGGGCTGACAGCAGAGTTCTATCAGGCCCACGTGGCCATCCTGGCTCCCAAACTACTTGAAGTTTGGAACAAGTCACTCCGGCTGGGCACCCTTCCCCCAACACTGCGTTAGGCCGTCATTACGGTCTTGTTCAAACCCAGTAAACCCACTGACGAGTGCCGATCATATAGGCCCCTCTCGCTAATGAATTTGGACACCAAAATCTTTGCCAAAGTGATTGGTAACCGTTTCCTCCCGGTCATGTCGTACATGGTCCATGACGATCAATCAGGCTTTGTACCTGGGAGATCAACATCCCACAACATTAGAAGGCTGCTTAATGTCATGTCGCGCATTGACCAAGGTGCGAGTGTGGTTGCGGTCACGCTGGATGCCCAGAAGGCGTTCGACATGGTGTCTTGGAAATATATTTGGTTGGTATTGGAAACTATGGGTATAGAGCCTAATATGATAGCATATATTAAGTTGCTGTACACTTCCCCGGTGGCCAGGGTTCGATTTAACTCCCAGACGTCAGGTCTGTTCCCTCTCTTTAGAGGCACTCGACAGGGATGCCCGTTTTCCCCGATTCTGTTCGCCTTGGCAATAGAGCCAATGGCCGACTACATCAGGGAGTGGCACGCGCGCAAAGGGGTACGGCTGAAAGACTCCCCTGAGATTATCTCGCTCTATGCGGACGATGTATTACTCTTCATAAGAGACCCAGCTGTTCATCTGGACCCAATCGTACGCGACATCACCCGTATAGGTATATACTCCGGGTTCACTATAAACTATACTAAATCCGAGATCTTCCCCCTTACTAGCTCCACGATACAACCCACCACCGAGTACCCACTCCGTTGGTCCCCAAACGGGATCAAGTACTTGGGAGTCCAGGTGTCCCTGTCCAAAGATTCGCTACTAGCAGACAATTACCGGGCTGTTGCAGAGCAGGCCGAGGCCAAAATTACGCGCTGGCGCACCCTTCCACTATCACTAGCCGGAAGACTCTCGCTGGTAAAGATGATCTTACTCCCCAAGTTGCTTTACATATTCGGTAATGTCCCCCTCTGGCCGGGTAGGAGATACTTCATGAACCTGCACAAATTGTTCGCTCAATTCTTATGGCACTCTGGCGCGGCGCGTAAAAAGTGGTCGGACATGTCACTACCCTACGATAGAGGGGGCTTCACAGCCCAGACTTGCTGTGATATTGGACTGCATCACAGGCGCAGTTCGCATCTTACTGGTACCCTGGGCCCCCACCCCGTCCACAGGTCAAACTGGAGGCTCTGGCAGCGGCAGGCACTAATGTAATGTCCTTGATTCTAAACTGGCAGTATGAGCTGGACTCACCCATTGACCCGGTCCAGACCACGATGCAGGCTTGGGGCCAGATGTTCAAAACTTGTGACGAACAATACCCATTCTACAAATGGCTCCCTGCCTGGAACTTTCCCGGGCTGGAACCCACAGATGACACCGCCCTGGCACGACACTGGGAGGCCCTGGGATACCGCGCCCTCACTGATTTCTATCCAGAGGGGCAGTTTATAACACCGCAGACGTGGAGGCCAGGACACTCGGGTTCTGTTCTGGAACTTCTGCAGTTCTACAGACTCTGCGCTGCCTTCCGAAATCCATGGCCTGACTTCCCCAATGAGCCCCAGGACTCCCCTGGGATTGCCTAAATTGCCAACTCGGGTGGCGCCCGTGGGTGGTTTCTTCATTATACAAACTCCTACTGACCACTGCTCCTCCCCTGCCATCCAGGGCTCGGGACGACTGGGCTTCCGAGCTGGAGCTGGAACTCACCGATCAACAGTGGGAGAGGATGTGTTCTCATACTAGCAGGGTGTCCCTAAACTTCCGCTACCGCACCATACAATATAAATTGCTCAACAGGCTGTATTAAACTCCGTGAAGAATCTCGAGGTTTGCACGCTCTGATCCTCGGCTCTGTCCTCGCTGCGGCGCGGAAGGTGCTGACCATCTACACATGTTTTGGGACTACCCGGAACTGGCCACATTCTGGAGTAAAATCATAGAGACTGATTCTGTTGTTGATCCTGATCCGATGGGGGTTCTGTTTGGGGTGTGGCAGTCTGGGGGGGCTAAGGACATTGTTAAGTTCCTGAATGTGAGCTGTGTAGTAGCCAAGAAATGTGTTTTACAGAGCTGGAAGAGTCCTACCCCCCCTACATTCCAGAAATGGTTACATTTACTCACGTGGTCCCAAAACTGCGAGGAAGAATTCCTGGGTATGCTCCCAGCCCGTTCTCGTCCCCAAAACATATGGTCCACCTTCAACAGTTACTTGAATAGCTTAAATGACACCTCCTCGGTGGACGAGTCCTCCTAGCTTCTCCATTAACTGTTTGGGAACTTGGTGCTCCGTGATGTGTCGTTACCTAACTGCTGTTGTTCTACTCTTACTTATATGCCCTGGTATTCATCTATACATGTACCAAATTTGTTTCTACTGCTCCGATGTAGGTGTATGCTATATTTATTTATTTATTTTCATTTCTAATGCGCTCACACAGCCCGCAGGCATCGAGGCGCTGTTACAGGACTTGTTTGTTTTTTAGTTGTGTAATTGTTTTTTTTTCTTAGTTGCGTATTTATAACGCGCTTAAATACCCAGAGGTTTCTAAGCGCGGACCCGTGGATCGAACCTGTGTTGTTTCGTGTTGTCTTGCTTCCAAGGCGAACACGTTGCCGCTGAACTATCCTCCCGAGACAGGAGGGTATATGCCTCTGTCAACAAAAATAAAAGTTTTTTAAAAAAAGTATTGGTGGCAATGAAGACGCAAATAGTAGCATGCAAGATTCAGGTTCAAATTCAAAATACTTTAGACACATCATCAGAGGAGGATGCAATGTATGGATGAGGCGTTTGGCATACGGCCAAAAGGAGGGTTTGTCAGTCCAGAAAAATGAATACCTCTCACGAGCAATGGCAATGTATTATGTTGGCCGAAGACCAACCGTCTCATGTACTAAATGTCGGGAATACAGACTCATAAATTTGACCAAAGTGCGGCCATTTCAATGTGACAAGAATCACCATTTTGTTCTCTAACGTTTGCTCATTGCTTTCTCTTCAAACTGCTTAGCCGAAAGCTTATTCTGCTCCACTATTACATTGTTGTTCAACATGAAAGAGCAAGGTCGTGAGGCTGTGAAATATTCGTTGAAACATAACGTAGGCAGCCACAGAGAGGAATGCCCAGTCCCCTCCCGCACGCAGCCTTGGAGGAGAGCAACACGACATTTAATCATTTCACAGATGCCAGCTAGTCTCGTTTATATGGTAGAAATACTAGAAAGGAACAATTAAAGGCTTGAATTATGCTTTCCTTACGGCCCCCCTTCTCTTGAGCCCTGCAGAGCGGGCTGACTCCCAGGACACGAATACCAACTAGGAGATAGCAAAGCCTGGAATGCGACTCTTCCCCCGTATGTAGCTTGCTCGCAAGAACAGAAGCACTGTGTTCTGTTCAACAAAGAAGTATGTCTCTAGACTCACAATGTTGCATATTGTTGCTAAAATAGATATTCGAAGGTGTCATATTCGTCGAAATTGTCAATCATCAAACCCAGTTCAAAGAAACCATACAATGGGCGGTGTTAAACATGTCATGACTGATTGTAAGATGATCATTTTGTATATATGTAACTGATGTACGTTATTCACTCTCTTGCGTCCCTCGAGGTCTGGAGACACACGTCGCGGGGCGTGAGACCGAGTTGGCCAACTGAGACTATTTGCTTTGCAATAAACCCTAGCTTTTGGGAATACAACCTCGTGCCTGGCGTATCAGTTCGTGTGTGGTGATTTGCCTTGTTTCCACAATGCGAGGGTCCCCTAGGGGCCCCTTCAACACAACCACAAAAACAACATTGTTTTACTAAATCGTCATTCATATTGTTACTTCGTCCATAAAGGTTAATGTCACGATGGTCTCAAACTTCTGGAGAATCTTTTCTAAAAAGTTTATCCCCTGACATGTGAATTTGTGGTTGTGTCCCTGTAAAAAGTAGTCCCACCATTCCTTGGTACTTTTACCACCTTCTGTCACCATGTGTGCCCTCAACAAACGTTGTCTTGCATTTTCTTCATCACTGCATTCTAGTAGTAAATGGAATGTTGTTTCCATTTGATTAGGATTTTGGCATCCTCTACAAGTTCCGTTGGTAGTCCCTCTTTTCCCAGTCCGGTTCATGTACTCATTGGTTGGATACACATCCAGCCTAATTTTCATCAGTCTTTCTCTGTAGAATCTTGAGGGGAATTTGTTTAAATATGCGGGCATTTCATTTGTTTTCCGATGTTCACTTGCCATCTTTGCACTATTTTTTAGGGCCATTTTTGCTTCTCTTGTCGCGATCCAGTCAAGTCTAAGAAGTTTCTCTTTCACTTTATTTGGGTTAGAAATTGGTTCAACGATGAATCCAACTCTATCAGCATTTCTGCCCATTCCTTTTTCCAGATGTTTAGTAGTTCTGCGCTTTTTCCTTTACCATTTTTCTCCAGTATTCTATAACCTACTGCTATGTTTTCTTCACTGATTTTCCTCAGAAGACATAGAGAGTTCCATTTCATTTTTTCCTCCATGGACTCAAGACATAGTTCAGCTCTTATTGCGGCGATTGGAATGGTTTTAGGCAGTTTAAGTATGGACTTCCAAAACATACTTTCTAATTTTGGCCAGATTTTGTAACTTGGGTTCATGCCTTCTTCGCTTCCGTATGTTAGCGACGAAACCACTTTCTTTGAGTAAAACATTCTCACCTAGACAAGAGAAAATGTGCCAAATCTTCCATTTATGATACTGCCCTGTGAGTATAGCATCTTTACTTTTGACTGAAGCTCATGTTCCCATTTACTTTCTATGCTTGAGCTGTTAAACCTGATCCCGAGATAACGAATCTCAGACTTTATCCACCTGCTCCCCTCCAATTTGCCATTTAAGTTTGTTTATCGAGAGTTTCTTACTTCCTCCAACTGTGACGATCTTCGATTTCTCACTGTTGATCACAAGATGATTAGAAGTCATATAAATCTGCAAGTTGGTTAATAGCCTCTGTAAACCAATTCTTGTCTCGTCCAGTAGTACTATGTCATCAACATAGCAAATAATTGGTACTTCTTTCTCGTTCAGTTTTGGAGGGAAGTGTCGTATGTTAGTTGTTATTATCGGGAGGTCGGCTATATATAACTTAAAAAGGGTAGCTGCAAACGGGCATCCTTGTTTTACTCCTTTTTTTACAGCCACCTCTTGAGACAGTGTTCCTTTGTTGTCCAGTCTTATTTGTGTTGTTGTATTTTGATGTAATGCTCTTATTGGATTTAGAAGATTTTTCGGGCACCGCCACTTTTCCAATTTGTCCCATAGTTTTCTTCTATGTACCGTGTCAAATGCCTGACTTAAGTCTATAAATGCAAGATGTACTTCTCTGTTCGATTTTTGAGCATTTATTTTCACCATATTTAATATGAAGATATTTAAGTCAGTGCTTGTTCTTTTAGTAAATCCTGTTTGTCTGGGATCAATGATGTTATTAATTTCAGCCCAGCTTGTCAGTTGCCATTGTAGTTCGGAAGCGAATATCTTTCCAATTGTTGCCAAAAGGGATATAGGACGGTAGTTTTTTGGCTCATCCCGATTCCCTTTTTTGTATATTGGAACTGTGATGCTCTTATTCCACACTTCTGGTATTTTCTTTTGAGCTACTATCTGGTTAAATATGTTGTGGATTAGTTCTGCCCATTTCTTTGGGTTATTTTTCAAGTGTAGATTGGTCAAGCTGTCCGGTCCGGCGGCCGTTGAATTTTTTCGTTTTTTTATTGTCTATAAAATCTTTTATGTCCATCCTCCTGGACTAAGGAGTCTTTATATCTTCTTCAAACTGAGTCAGCTCATCTTCATAGGATTTGAATACTTGCGTATAATGAAAAATCCAGTCATTTTCTGCCACCCCGGCAATCAGCCTTTGTTGTTGGTTTAGGGAGCATTCGTTAATGATCTTCCATGTATCTCTTGTTGTTACATTCCTTAAAGATCTTAACATTATCTCACCTTGTTCTTGCACTCTCCTGGTTTTGAAATCTCTGAGCCAAGCTTTGTAATAGTGTTTGGCTCGCGCTATTGCATTGACATCGTGTACTTTTTGATTTGATTTTTTTAGCTGTCTTATTTCTTTCCTAAATTGCTTCCTCCTCGCCACTAATTCAGCACTATACTGGTACTTAGGTAATATCGCATCTTGTTTTAGACCGTTTTTTTGGTCATATATACTGCGAGCATGGATTCATATTCAAGATGTTTATTCCCGGCTATGATATTTTTGCTTATATTCGTAATGTCTTTGTTGGTAAGACGCAGCCTGTTTCCTGCAGGATTCAATGAGAGATTGTAAGGTCCGGACTTTGGTGTAATTTTTGCTTTTGTTTTTTTCAGCAGTAGCGAAGCTTTCAATATTTTATGATCACTATCTTCTTGATTAATGATTCTGAACATTTTTATTTTTTGCCACATTGAAGACGACGTCCACATGTAGTCAATTGTTGATTCTGCCGCTCCATTCGACCATGTTGCACCAACAGGAATGTCACCCCTCGTCTGGCCATTTAGCATTGATAGATTGTTTTCAAATGCCATTTGTAACCATCTTGCGGCATTGGATCCTCCCATACTTAAGTCATCTATCTGTGGAGTACCATTGGCATTCAAACATTTTATGTTTAGGTCACCACAAATAAGTATGTCCAAGTTGGTATTGTCGGAGGTATAGATTTGCAGTAGTTCTGTTATTGCTGCTATTAAATTCTCTGCCGATATCCCTATGTGGTTCCAATAGACATTGATCAATAGTGTTGTAGAAATCTTTTCATGTTCATTCTCTCTGTTTTCTAGTAGTACCCACTGCATGTAGTTGCTAGGGTTACCCTTCTTTGTTATCCTGTATCCATTTCCTTTTTTCACCAGTATTAATAACCCTGCAGAAGGTCGACCGAACTGACCCTTTATCGCTTTATTCATGTATAATTCAAAGATATTACTGGTTGGTAAATCACTTCGCCATGTTTCTTGTAGGCAGATTATGGAGGCATTATTTAGATATTGGTTTTCCGTCGTCATTAAGTGATTGAAACCCCTAGTATTCCATGAGATTATTGTATCTTGCCTTGTGTTGATTTTTGCAGCATGCTACTTCTGTTTAATGTTTGTCGCCAAAGAAGTTGCTAACCATGACCAGTATTCAATGTTGCTTGAAGATCCTCCCACATTCTGTTTTGGGGACTGTTCCATGTTCCCAGTGTAATGATTTTGTACCATTATTTTAAAGTCTTCTTTGATCTTTTTATGTTCATTTGCACTTTTAGTTGTCGTGTTGACTTCGCCCTTCCTATTTGGTAAAGACAATGTTTTCTCGTTGTTTGCCACTTCAGGAATGGCTTCATTAAGGTCCCTCGTGTCATAACCTCTTTTCATGAGATCATTTGCATCCTTAAGCAAAGCTGCTTTTGTTGTTCTGTTCTTTAGGTGCAAGATCACATGGTCCACCCGTTCCTCATTAACATATTCCACGACAGCTATGTCGTTAGATCATATTGACCTAAATCCAGGGACACAGTCTAGTAGCTGCATGACATTTTTCTGATTCAAGTTATAATCGTCATTCTCCGGTAGGATGTTCTCAATCACAATTTTTAAATCCTCAAATTGCTTTGTCTTATTTTTTTATGCTCAGTTCCACTGGTATTATTTTTGTTGATGCTTTTACCTGGCATTGTGGGATTCCAAGTTATTTTATGTTCCTTAGTTGATTCTTTTTTTCCTGATCCATCCATATGTTTTCGCTTTGTTTCACCAGTATCGATCTTTTTTGATCCAGTGTTAAGAATTTTTGCTCAACCTCATTTGTATCTTCATCAGAGGTGTCTATGGACCCAATGCTCATTCTCTCCACTATCCTAGCATTATTACTAGGTTGTGACCTCAATTTTCCTTTCTTTTGTACAGCTGAGCTTCTAACAAGTGCTTGTTCGGCTTCGTTGATGTAAAAGGATGCATCGTCTATTAGATCTTGCGATTGTTGTTCTAGCTTGGAATCTGTGTCCTCATCGATCTCTACTATTCGCCTTATTTCTTTATTGGCCGTTTGGACTGGTTTGCTGACTTTATTTTCCTCCATTGAGATCTTTGTCTCTAAATTTATATTTCTGAAAAATGATTTTGCTCCTTTGTTTTGGTTCCTTTGGGTTCCTTTGATGTTTTTTGATTTATGTACCACCTTTGGAGCAATCCCCTTTATTGTTCTTTTTCCATTTTCTATACTTTTTTTTGTACTTTGTAGTGTTCTAGACAGAAGAGGGCCTTGACTACCCCCAAAAACTGGGAATAGTTCGTCCTTATCAGTACTTTTAACTGATTTACCTGTATTTCCCTCGTATATAGCAGTTTTCTCCTCCTCATTAGTTTCTGTTCGAGTAATAGAAGTATTTAAAACTGTGTCTTTTTCTTGATTGGTCGCCTTTGCACCCTTACATTCGGGACCCATATTTCTTTGTAATGTGCCCTCTCCAATGTGTGCATTTGGACTTACATCTCCTCCTATGGTGCTTGATACTTTCTTCAATTGGTTGCCTCCAGATTTGAGTCCACATTCTTTTTGTGGAATAGAGGTACTACAATTGCACCCTAAGTCAGGTACTGCTCTATTTTCATTAGTGTTGCTGGTCTTATTTCTATGCATAGGCTTTACCTCAATGTGTCTGGTTTCATATGTTTTCCTCATCCATTTTTGGGAGTCCACAAGTGCAAGCGATAGTTGCTCTTTTTCACTTTTTTCGCCGCTTGCAAGGTCAAAGAGTCTTCGTTGCCAAGCCGCAGAGAATTTTCTGCTTCTTGATTAAGTTGGGCATCCAGGTTGATCGACATCATCTCTTGTGCTGACAATTTTGTTAGCATTAGCGCTAGTAATGCGTTGTTGTCTTTTAAGCTGTCACTAATGTTTTCATACAGCTTCATGTATGGTGCCAGAGAAATTGAGAGCGCGGACATGACGTTGTTATGAATCTGCATTCCTGCTGCAATTGAAAGGTGGCTTTTGTTCCCTCAATTCACTTACCCATTCTCAGTTTTGTCGGAGTCAGTTTTAGATGACTCTTAACCGTTGGCTTTTTTCCACCTCCACCTCAGAAGTGTTTACACTTCCAGTAGACACACAATTATTTTTTGGGTAATAATGACATTTCCTGTTTGCATCGCAAATGATCTGCTTTTTTCTTTTAAGCAATTCTTTCCTTCTTGCAACTTGGAACCACATACGTGTCTTCCTTTTGACACAAAAGTTGATTGTAGACAGTATTTATCATACTGCAAAGATCTTATCATGTCAACATCTTCAGAGCTATTCAGTAGATGTGGACTCCTGTGGGGATTCTTGGGTGTGGGTGGTTGTCGCATTTGTGGTAGGGACTGTGCAGCAGGTCCTCCTTCCACATCTGGTGGGTCGTTATAATATGACTCTGTATCGGGCATATCTTGTTCTTTGTTTTTCTTAAAGTTTCCTTTCATCGTTTTTATAAATTGTTCTCTCCATTCTTGCTCACTGATTTCGTCTGCAATCGATAGTTCGTGTTTGCTTGTACTCTGATGTACCATTCTTCTCCCAGTTAGAGGAGAGGCTGCTTTTCTCTTCACTTCATCTATGAGCCGTTTCACTTGAGTGTGTAAATTTCTGGTTTTAGAGGCACTTTTTCCTTTGTTAAGAGATTTAAGTTTTTCCATGCCTTCCACCTCTATTTCTTTATCATTGATATTTGGTAACGAGTCTATTGCAGATTTTATTTGGGTTTTTTCGTTGGTATTGAAGGAAACTGATGTCCTTTCTGTATCTTTGTCATTCGCCAAATGTCTGTTTTCATGGACAATGCAACTGCCAATCGCATGTAATTCTTTACTACATTCGGGGACCACAATCCCTCCAATCCTTGTTTCTTTCACCAACCTCAGATTTTTGTCGCCTGCTGTCAACTGGTTTTCAAAACTCGAGGATACCATCACACTGTTTTTGGTTAATGATTCCTCTAATATTTGTTGTCCGTTGGGAATCATATCCTCATGCCTTTCTGCCGTAATCATTACATCTGATGCATCGAAATATATGGAGTCATCCAAATTGGTAGCAGAGCATTGAGTTTGGTTGGTTTGAGTCGGTTCTGCTGTTTCCGACTCTGCTGGGGTCTTCACAATATTTAAAGCTAGTGGAGTATCCCTTAAGCTTTTACCACCAGTGGCGTTGTCATCGTTTAAGCTGTTGCCATTGCTGGTTTCCTTAGTGTCCGGGCGAGGACACTATCAACCTGAGTTCCTACTTTGGATAACTCAGAGTCCGAAACCTTCAATGCCTGGTCCTCTGTTTTATCAGTGTTGGAAGACTTCTCCTGTGACTCACACCATAATTTCTGTTGAGCCATCGCCCTTATTTTTAGGGCACTCCCGGCACACTGCTCTAATACACTAATAGCCACCGGGGAGCGGTTAAACAATTCTTGTGAACTGCCTGCTGACGTTTGATGTATGAACGTTTGTGATACCCTGTTTGTTGAAGTGTTTTGTGAGTCACTGTCCCCCACAGAGGAACGAGGATCTTCTAATGAAATATAGCTTCTTTAGTCATGTGGTTTAGATTTCCCCAGCAGACCACCCTTACCACCACGGTTTGAAGCATATACAATGGAACAGTCCCGATCCCGCTCCTTACCTGCTCTTGAGGAGACCAGTTGCGTCGGCATCGCAGATGACGACAATCCATGCGGATGGGTAGGTAATCTTGATTTTGCTCTGGTGTTGTGTCGCGGTGCAGTTGTCTCTGCAGGACATTTTTAGGCCATGCTATATCCTTAACCCGCTATAGAAGACAAAAACACTTTGTGCTGATGCTCCACTACGTGCCCTCTTTCCCTTAATCTGTAGGAAGAGGGATGTATTTTCCTAGCGCTGCAGCAACGCAACAAACAGCCAAACAGTGCCACTAAGCACAGCCCTTCACACAACAGGGCTTAACGCTGCAAGGGTTGCCGCGGCGTACTTTTGAAGCGGCAACTTCCTGAAAGGGCGGAGCAGTAGGCGGGCTTCACCAGGCTTCCTAGCCAATGACTCTCCACTGTCTTTGCTGTCTTTGCTGATGGGCGCTGCCCGTTAAAACACGTCAATCCGTGAAGTCCTGTGAAATTTCAAGAACAGCTGTTAGCAAATGCTTGTGGTTGCAGCTCCTCTCATGCAGCACAGCCAAACAGCGCCACTAAGCACAGCCATTCACGCAACAGGGCTTAACGCCGCAAGGGTCGCTGGGGCATACCTTTGAAGCGGCAACTTCCTGAAAGGGCGGAGCAGTAGGCGGGCTTCACCAGGCTTCCTAGCCAATGACTTTTCACTGTCTTTGCTGTCTTTGCTGACGGGCCCTGCCCGTTAAAACACGTCAATCCGTGAAGTCCTGTGAAATTTCAAGAACAGCTGTTAGCAAATGCTCGTGGTTGCAGCTCCTCTCATGCAGCACAGCCAAACAGCGCCACTAAGCACAGCCCTTCACGCAACAGGGCTTAACGCTGCAAGGGTCTCCGGGGCGTACTTTTGAAGCGGCAACTTCCTGAAAGGGCAGAGCAGTAGGCGGGCTTCACCAGGCTTCCTAGCCAATGACTCTCTACTGTCTTTGCTGTCTTTGCTGACGGGCGCTGCCCGTTAAAACACGTCAATCCGTAAAGTCTCTTATTCTTATTTGTTCACCACTTAATCCTTCATGGTGTGTGCGATCGGTTCCCAGTCAGAGCAAAAATAAATACAATTAATTAAACAGCATTGGCAACATGGGAGAAACCAGCACAAAACAGGTTTCTGCTTTGGGGGATGCTACCAATAGAAGGTTCCTTACAGTAGATCCGAACACACAAGTGATAATTGCTACCTTTACAGACTTCGGTCTGTGCTCCAGCCTCTTACAATGGAGATCTGGGACACGAACATGTGAAATGAAAAATCACACCTCCCCGTGACTTCTACAAGAAGCTTCAAGGGAAAACTCCATGACAACCATGAGCATAGGGGAGTAGCTTGGAAGCTGTGCCCATATATGGGGAACAATACTGCACATTTGTTTCCAAAGACTATTTTATAAATAAAACTTGTAAGACTTTTATCTAAGCCATAGGACTTTGCAAAAATGTGAAAAGTTAACAGTTTAAATGTGATTTTATGGGCTTTCATTTAAGACATCATAGACTACACTGACACATGGGGAATAGAAATGGCAAAGAATTGGGTATTATAAGGAAAGTATCCATGATGTCATTACGAATGTTAATACTTATATGCCTAATGATAATCCACACCCATGTATAAAGTTATGGGATTTTAGGCCGAACATTTCTCACTGAAAAGGGCGAAAAACTGGTAGAAGTGCAAAACAAGGTCCTACAACCGTGAGGATTGGACTGCTATGCTCTACATACAATATTTAATAAGACCATATGATTTGTTAAAGTGCCACAAATGTACAAATGTGTAAATTAGGTTATGACTGATTTTTGGCAAAACGGACTGTGGGAAGGTTTTTTACCTCATAAAATACAACCTCATAAACTGGGACTCCTCCTCGAGGAGGCAACCAACATTGATTGTCCTATCTGCTTCTTGGAGGTAGGTCTAGTTCAGCTCTGCCCACCAATAATTCTGTGATGTCACCATGCTCTATATAAAGAGTGGTTGACAGAACTCTACACACTCTTTCCTGAATTGCCTGCTCCTGTGTTCCTGATCTTCCATATTCATCTTGCCAGATTCCAGATCCCACTGCAAAGCTAAAGCAGAGCTGATTCCAGACTTCACTGCAAGGTCAATGCATTGCTGACCATCCCTCAATCCTCAATCCTGAAATCCCACTAAAATCACATTAAAAAGGGGAAAAGCTGTGGTACCTTTAGCCTCCTGAAACCAAACCGGCTTGCTGCCCACTAACTGCTTGCCCACCTACTGCCTCCAGCGATGCCTGTGCCATCCAGAGACCTGAATTGCCCAGCGGTACTTGCCATCCGGTGACCACAATTGCCCAGCTGTTTGCTGTAAGGCACGCCCGCCGTGTGGTGACCAGACTCAGTTGGCTGTTCCAAAATTCCAAACCCAAGCGTGGAATGTGAGTATCTCCTCATCCCAGAGAAACACATAGTCTCCCCATCTTGACCCTTTTGTCTTTATTCCACTCCCTAAGCAATCCTATCCAAACCATGGTAACTTGTTAAAACTGTTAGAATTCTCCGTGCACCCTGTCCTTGCCTTTCTAAGTGCTAGCGCCATCTTTCTATTTATTCTGTCTTGTTTAGATCATAAGCCCTTAGCCCTATTTTGAGTAATCAACCTAATTTCCGTTTAAAGTTGAATGCTGGTGTGACAAGGCTGACCTCGCGAATCAACCTGTGTCCCTCTTTAGCAATATAGTCTAAATAATTTAGTTTAAGTAAGATTTGCCTTTCTTTCAAAACCGATTTTCGCATTTTTAACTGCTTTATTTCCTAAAAATTAACCTAATTCTACCTTCTACATCCCTCTCAATTCACCAGCTAGAGACATCCTTTCACCTCTGTATTGTCCCTGTGATATAAATATATCCCCAGCCCAAAAACTGCATTGAAAATCCAAGTATTTCACTGGTTTTTCATAAAATTTGTTTGTGTCATTTTAAACAGTAATTGAAAAAAATTCAACTTTCCAAAGTGTAATTCAGATGCACTGTGTTCCTACTTTCAACTTGTTTGTGAACTATATGCCTTGTGTTGAGAGCTTGCCTTGTGATTGTTAGTGTGTATAAATTAATGCTGGTGTGAGAGATCATATTTGCCTCACAGATTTAACCACACATTAATTATTTATTTGTAAATTTCCAAGTGTCATTTCAAGCTATTGCAAGGGGCTTTGACGACCTGCTGCTTCTTTCTATCCACTCAGAGATTGAGGGAACATTGCAGAGGGAAACCTTAACTTGGGTGCTATCTATCCTAATCCAAAGGTGCTCCTATTCACTTGTGCTTTGGATATGTTCTACTAGAAGGTTAACCAAGGGCTTTGCTTCCATTTCCATTGTAATTATCACCCCATTGGTGATTGCTGCCCAGTATTAAAACTTGTGTGATTTTTGTGAATTCTAAAATAAATAAATATTGTATTGAGACACCGGGTATTTGTAAAAGGGTGTGTGAAATGGGCCGTGTATCGGATCAATTTAAATTCATTGAAATTAAAGATAACGCATTCCTATTAAGCGCCACATCCCAGAATAAGACCAATGGCCTCATTACGAGTTATGCCGGTAAGGGAAAAATGATGCCGGTATGCAAATACCGGCATCATTTAACGTTCCGTAGCATTCTGACCCACAAATCCGGTATTAGCGGCACCGTTATTTACGGTGCCGCTTATAGCGGCATAGGCGCGTACACGCGCCTCCTCAGGTAGTAAATACCGGCATGCCGGTAATAGGGGGCAATCACAACCCACACAAACATGCAAATACCGGCATCGCGAACACGGTAATAACGAGCTGCATGATGCCGGAAAAACAAGCATCGCGGACCACCCGCAAACAGCAACCAAGATACAAGGCAGCTGCCACAGGTGCACACAATCCCCACAGGTGGAGTCAAAGGAGGCTGTGCCAGTATGAACTGAGCACACCCACACACCACAACCCCCCCCCACAGGTGTAGGCAAATGCAGAGTGGCCCAGTACAAAAGGAGCACACCTACACACCACACCCCTTCCTACACCAAAATGCTACCACTAGCATTTGCAATCATGGCGCAGGAGGACATGCCTATACTGCTACAACTACAGCAACAACAGCAACAACAACAACAACTACAGCAGCAAGAACAGGCAGCACAGAGGAGACGCAGGAGGAGAAGGAGGGTGAGACAGGCCCAGCAATTACCACCAGCGCAGCCACCAGCGCCTCGTAGGCAGCCACCAATCCCTCGCACCAGACCCAGCCCATTCAACCTAACCCCTGAGCAGATCCACACCCTGTACCGGTTGGACCGTGACACCATCACCACCATAGTGGACATGATACACAACGACATTGCCAGCCACATACAAATACGCACTGCCATCCCCCCACTACTGAAGGTGGTGTCTGTGCTACACTTCCTGGCCACAGGCACCTACCAACACACAGTGGGCCAGCTGCATGGCATTTCACAACCACTATTCTCACGCATGCTGAACCAAGTGCTGGATGCCCTCCTGAAGCACGCAAGCACCCACATATCCCTACCACGGACTGGCCAGGAGATAGCCGAAACCAAAGTAGGCTTCCATGCACTGGCCGGCATGCCCAATTGTGTTGGTGCCATCGACTGCACCCATGTGGAATTGGTAGTCCCCCATGCCATAGAGGCGGTGTACCACAATCGCAAGCAATACCACTCCATCAATGTGCAAATGGTATGTGACTCCAGCAAAATCATCACCCATTGCTGCGCCAGATTTCCTGGATCCACACATGATGCCATGGTACTGCGCAACTCCACGCTACCCCGTCACATGGAGCGACATGCTGGACCACGTGTCTGGCTGCTAGGTGAGTTGCACAACAGGCCCATGGCCATGCTGTGGGGTACTCATGTGTGCGGATGCAGAAGGGGGGGATAGTACACCTGGGTGGGAAAGGGGGGGGGTAGTTTACCAGGGTGGGAAAGGGGGGGGTAGTTTACCAGGGTGGGAAAGGGGGGGTTAAAAGTACACCTGGGTGGCAATAGCCAGTGAGTGGAGAATGAATGCAGAGCTAAACACTCCTCACCTGACACAGCCAAACGGAAAATGACACATCACTGGGCCACATATCACAAATAATGCAAATGGATGACAACAAGTAAGAGGCACAACCGGGGCACCATAGTGATGGCAAGCAATGCATGACTGAATAGGATGGCAACTGTCCCAATGCGCCCAGTGTGACCATGCAAAGTAAAGAGTACACAGCATGAATTGGAGGCTAAACATTGTTGCACTGCCACAGCACATCTGCCTCAGCATGCATGATTACACCCTGCATCATCTATTCAACCCCATCCAGTGTTCCACACCTCTTTCCAGTATACATCCCATATAGGTGACTATTTGGTACACGTACAGGGACATGTGTATGCTCACACCTAATAGCTGCTGCCATGACCGTGCTCCCTGAAGGTGTCAGTTCAGAGTGACACACTGTTACACTCACGAAGCGCTGGTCCCTTTGGTCTAGAAGCCGGCTCTGCGGTTCCGTTCGGAATGGTACCTCCAAGATGGTGGATCGCAGTACGAACGGTTCCGCTATTGCCGTTCCAGTCCTCTCACGTTCGCCAGAGGTACGGCGTACCGCTCACGTGACTCTTCATAGGCCATGGAGACTTCCAGCTCTTCGCGTCGCTACTGTGCTAGCGGATGCTCCGTGAGTTCGCAACTAGGCAATCTCAATCCTTCGTAAAGCCTCTACCTCTACCATTACTAACCCCTCTTCTCTTGACCTTCCAGATCCTCTATCCAGCATTCTTGGCAGATACATATTCCCCGGATTCATCTAGCGTCTCATTCTGAAACGCTGCCTCAGAGTTCTCGAGTTACTGCATTCTGGGTATTAACAAAAACTCTCGTCCAAGTCCCTTCCTTCTTCGAGTATTTTAGGATCTGATTCTACTTACCTTTACTTTCTTCTTACAGACTAGTGTTCCAGTTACCACTCTCTGTGTCCCGTATTCTCGGCTTCTCTCCTGGTATTTCTAATCCGGCTGGTTAAGAGGTCAGGGAAATCAGTCTCCTGCCTGTTTTTACCCATTTCCCTTCCTGTACTGCTACTATTCATCTCTTCGCTTCTCATCTCTCCCCTCTCCAGAAGCAGTCTTCCGATACTCAACGCCATGATCGAATAGGAGTCATCAGCCTGCGAACCACACTCAAACCACACTCCAATCTTCGGATCCTGCGCTCGACCAGGGTTTTCTTCCCCAGAGGGTTTCCCTGACTGGTGCGTACCTCTCACGCTAAGTTTCCCTACCGGTTGAGAGGTTGACGCATTGGTCGGGGAGATTCTTGAGCTCAGCATTTGCTTTCCCGTTGAACATATCAGTCTGCTCAGGTAAGACCTCCAAACCTATTCAATCGGGAGTTATTGTAACTAGCCTAAGGTTCTAGTATTGCATAACAGTTAGCGACGCCCAAAAATAAAAATATAAAATAAGGCTACGGCAGACTGTGATTCAATGGAACAGCAAATGCAACAACTAATTGCCGCCATGCAATCAATGTCCCTAGAGATACAAGCTCTTAAACAGGATAATGCCCAATTACGACAACAGGTTACTCGTGCCTTCTCAGACTCTCCTCCAGTATGTTTGAATACAGGCAAGTTTGACGGAGACCCACACAAACTCAAGGAGTTTCTTGATAGCTGCACTGTGCAATTTACCTTCAAGTCCCGCTTCTTTCCAACAGACAAAGATAAGATTGGCTTTGTGATTTCTCATTTGGCCGGACCTGCTTTGGCCTGGGCTACACCTTTAGTGACCTCTAATAATGTGATCTTGGACTCTTATTCTGCTTTCACCAACAGTTTGAAAGCAATGTTTAGTAGACAAGAGATCTCGGTATCCACGCAAGAAAGACTGTTAGATCTTAGACAAGGTAACAAAGACCTACTTACCTATATCACTCTCTTCAAACAGCTTTCCTCTGAGTCAGGATGGCCAGACGATGGGTTGCTCACCTTATTCCGACGAGGACTTTCAGACGAATTAAAGGATGAGGTAGCTAAGGTTCCGCGTCCGGCAAATCTAGCGGATATGATCACACTCATCATGCAAATCGATTACCGCTTACATGAACGTTCTTTTGAAAAGAAGAAAACTAGAGGCATACGATCTCAACTCGATTATCCCCCCGTAACAAATAAAGCTATCACTTCAGACGAGCCTATGCAAATAGGAACAGTGAGAGGGCCCCTATCGATAGGTGAGAAAGAGAGAAGGAAGAGTATGGGACTATGCATGTATTGCGGAGCTTCGTCTCATAAGTTACGAGATTGTCCTTTAGTTCCCCCCCGACGCACTCCAGCCAAGGGGTCGGGAAACTTCAAAGCCCTACCGCAGGGGGAACAACGGTAGGGGCGCAAGATTCTGATTCCCCGAAGAGAATCCCTGTAAATCTGGACTCAGTAGCAACCACTCAAAACATGGTTATTATTTCTGTTACTCTTGTTTTTCACACTCAGATGGTACAGAACATACCTGCTCTGATAGATTGCGGTGCTGCAGGGAATTTCATTGATGACCAATGGGCCAATAAACATGGAATTAACTGTATACCCAAAGCGATGGTCACTCCTATTCAAGGAGTGGACGGACATCCACTAAGTTCTGGTCCTATCCGAGAACAGACAGAACCTGTTGTCTGTCAAATTGCCTCTCATAAAGAGACCTTATCTTTCGATTTAATCAAGGCAGCCCATTTCCCCATTATATTGGGTCTCCCCTGGTTAAGGAGACATAACCCCTTTATAAATTGGACAGCAGGTACTCTTTTCCTCGGCTCGGAATACTGTGTCAGCCATTGTTTAGCCAAGGAATCAGTTGGCATCTACATCCCGACTGAAAACTCGATCCCTTCACCAGTATCCTCAATAAACAACTTGGAGATTGTTCCGGAATGCTATTCTAAGTATCAGTCTGTCTTTTCCAATCCCCAGTTCCCTACTCTACCGCCTCATAGAAGAGATGACTGTCACATTGAACTTCTTCCGGACAAACCTATCCCGTTTGGGAGGATGTATGTCCTTTCCCAACAAGAAAAGGTAGTCCTCAAAGAATATCTCCAAACCAATTTAAGGAACGGGCTCATTACTGAGTCGGTTTCCCCGGCCGGAGCCTCTCTCTTCTTCATTCCAAAGAAGGAGACTAATGAACTTCGACCTTGTATTGACTACAGGGGTCTTAACAAAATCACAGTGGCAGATAAATATCCTATGCCTTTAATCCCTGACATCTTGGAGGCAGTCCGAGGAGCTTCCTTTTATACTAAACTGGACCTTCGCGGAGCATACCATCTCATCCGGATTGCCCCTGGAGACGAATGGAAGACAGCATTTCGAACCCCATTTGGGCATTTTGAGTATCACGTCATGCCTTTTGGATTGGTGAACGCACCTGCTGTGTTCCAGCGTTTCATGGACCATCTGTTCGCAGATATTCTATTCCATTTTGTAATCATCTACTTAGACGACATCTTAGTATACTCCTACTCTCAAGAAGAACACCTGATACATGTAGAAACTGTACTCAAACGACTGCAGTCAAATCAGCTGTACTGTAAAGCATCTAAATGTGAATTTCACCAAAGACAGGTAACCTATCTCGGGTTTGTGATGTCAGCCCAAGGCATTTCCATGGATCCAAAAAAGATCTCCGCTGTGGTTGATTGGCCCATACCTTCTAACGTTAAGGAGATCCAACGGTTTTTAGGTTTTGCTAATTTCTATAGGAAATTCATCCCTAACTTTTCGGATATTATTCTGCCCCTGACTCGACTGTTAAAGAAGGGAATTCCGTTTGTTTGGGATAAATCCACCGATTCTGCATTTCAAACACTTAAATCCTTGTTCACTTCTGCATCCTGTTTGATTACCCCCGACCAGAATAAACAGTTTTTTGTGGAAACTGATGCATCTCATCATGCTCTGGGCGCGGTCTTACTCCAACAAACCGACCAAAGAGATGAAAGACCAGTTGCATATCTTTCTAAAACCTTCAATGCTTCGGAACAGAACTACTCTGTGCTCGAAAAAGAATTGTTGGCTATAAAAAGGGCGTTTGAAGAGTGGAGACACTTGTTACTAGGTTCACCCTTTCCTGTAGTGGTACGAACAGATCATCAAAATCTCAGGGTCCTACAGAATGCACATACAACCAACAGCCGACAAGCACGTTGGGCGTATTTCTTCCTTCCATTCCGGATCGAATTCACTATTCTTCCAGGAAAACAAAACCAGAGGGCGGATGCTCTCTCTCGTAAGGACGTTCCTGTCTCCCAATTCAGCTCTGAACAATTGTTCCCCAAAGCAAGATTCATCGCTGTCATCACCGACTTCTTAAGCGAATTGAGGACTGCATCGGTTTCTAACCTTGACGCCTGCAAGAAGACAGCCAGTACTTACCATCTTTCCCAGGACGATTCCTTTTTCTTTCACAAATCGCAAGTCTTCATCCCTACTTCAGAGTTGCAGCATGAAGTATTACGAATGTGTCACGACTCTCGGGCCGCTGGGCATCGAGGCGTTCAAGGCACTTTGAACCTAGTGCTAAGATATTTTTGGTGGCCGGAAGTCCGCAAGGATGTACAGGACTATGTAGCAGCCTGCATCGTTTGTTCCCAATCCAAGAATCCCAGAACTCCACCTTTGGGGCTGCTCACCCGGATGCCGATTCCAGAGAAACCTTGGCAAGTGATCTCTACCGACTTTATAGTAGATCTTCCTCCCTCACGCAACAAGACCGCCATAATGGTCACCATTGATTATCTTACGAAATTGGCACATTTCACTCCCATGAACAAGCTGCCTGGGGCTGGGGAAATGTCTAAGATTTTCCTTTCTGAAATTTTCTCCAGACATGGCCTACCGGACACAGTGGTCTCCGATAGGGGCCCTCAATACACCTCCAAGTTTTGGGAAAAGGTTTGCCAAGTCTTAGAAATCAAGCGGGCTCTCAGCTCGGGATATCACCCACAGACGAACGGACAGACGGAACGCCTTAACCAAACCTTGGAGGCCTATCTACGGTGTTTCACATCAGCCGCCCAAGACAATTGGTTGGACTTGTTGCCTTTAGCCGAATTTGCATATAACAATGCCCTTCATTCAGCCCTTCATACTAGCCCTTTCCATTGTACTTATGGATTCCATCCTTCCTTTGTTCCTTCTGTCCCTTTATCCCCTTCTAGTTGTCCAGGAGTGGATGGCCTTATTTCCGAAATACAAGAAGGACATAAATCGGCTAGAGTCTCATTACGAATGGCTCAAGATAGGGCCAAGCGGACTGCTGATAAACATCGCCAAGACGTCCCACCTTTGAGCCCGGGAGATACTGTTTGGTTGGCTTCTCGCTTTCTTCCCCGGCATCTGGTCCCTTCCAAGTTATCCCCTAGGTTCTTCGGTCCATTCAGGATCTTATCGATGGTGGGTTCTGCGGCAGTCAAGCTCGATTTGCCCTCGTCATGGTCCCGGATTCATCCTGTTTTTCACCTCTCCCAGATTCGGTTGACAGTACCGGATCGATTTCACCGGTCGGATTGTACCCCTCCTCCTCCTATCTCTACCGATACTGGTCCAGAATATGAAGTCGCCAGTATCTGTGATTCCCGTTATCGGAGGGGGAGGCTACAGTTCTTGGTGGACTGGAAGGGGTACTCCCCTGCAGAAAGAACGTGGGAGCCGGCCTCTGGAGTTCATGCTCCACGTCTGGTCCGACGATTCTTTAGGTTGCATCCAGGGAAACCAGGGTCGCCCCCCAGGAGAAGGGGGCATACTGTTACACTCACGAAGCGCTGGTCCCTTTGGTCTAGAAGCCGGCTCTGCGGTTCCGTTCGGAATGGTACCTCCAAGATGGTGGATCGCAGTACGAACGGTTCCGCTATTGCCGTTCCAGTCCTCTCACGTTCGCCAGAGGTACGGCGTACCGCTCACGTGACTCTTCATAGGCCATGGAGACTTCCAGCTCTTCGCGTCGCTACTGTGCTAGCGGATGCTCCGTGAGTTCGCAACTAGGCAATCTCAATCCTTCGTAAAGCCTCTACCTCTACCATTACTAACCCCTCTTCTCTTGACCTTCCAGATCCTCTATCCAGCATTCTTGGCAGATACATATTCCCCGGATTCATCTAGCGTCTCATTCTGAAACGCTGCCTCAGAGTTCTCGAGTTACTGCATTCTGGGTATTAACAAAAACTCTCGTCCAAGTCCCTTCCTTCTTCGAGTATTTTAGGATCTGATTCTACTTACCTTTACTTTCTTCTTACAGACTAGTGTTCCAGTTACCACTCTCTGTGTCCCGTATTCTCGGCTTCTCTCCTGGTATTTCTAATCCGGCTGGTTAAGAGGTCAGGGAAATCAGTCTCCTGCCTGTTTTTACCCATTTCCCTTCCTGTACTGCTACTATTCATCTCTTCGCTTCTCATCTCTCCCCTCTCCAGAAGCAGTCTTCCGATACTCAACGCCATGATCGAATAGGAGTCATCAGCCTGCGAACCACACTCAAACCACACTCCAATCTTCGGATCCTGCGCTCGACCAGGGTTTTCTTCCCCAGAGGGTTTCCCTGACTGGTGCGTACCTCTCACGCTAAGTTTCCCTACCGGTTGAGAGGTTGACGCATTGGTCGGGGAGATTCTTGAGCTCAGCATTTGCTTTCCCGTTGAACATATCAGTCTGCTCAGGTAAGACCTCCAAACCTATTCAATCGGGAGTTATTGTAACTAGCCTAAGGTTCTAGTATTGCATAACACACACACCTATTTGTATCTGCTTGCAGGTGATGGAGGATATCCCTTGAGGCCGTGGCTACTTACCCCTGTGCGGAACCCGCAGAACAGCCATGAAGAGGAGTACAATCGTGTGCACACTCGTTCCCGTGTCGTGATTGAGCAGACCTTTGGCCTGTTGAAGGCGCGGTTCCGCTGCCTAAGCAGGTCTGGTGGGACACTCCTATATAGGCCTGAGAAGGTGGCAAAGATCACCATGGCCTGTGTCATGCTGCACAACATGTGCATCCGAAGGAATGTACCACTGCCACCTGACAATGACATGCATGGCCCGGGTGAGGATGAAGGGGATGGAGACGGAGGCGAAGGAGCCCCCCTGCCAGTACGTGATGCACGGGACGGCCATGCTGTACGCCAAGCACTAATTGACGAATACTTTTAAGACACAGGGACCATGAATGACTTTTGTCAGTCAGACACTGGGCCAATGTGAAAATGCACAAAGGGAATATTGTAATTTTGAGACTGAACACCATAACACATTAAATGGATGCACACCAAAAATGACAATGTCCAGCCATGGATTGTTCTCCAGAAAACTTGTGTATTATATGAAAGTGCAAAACTGTGCCCACTCCCCCCTCCCGCGATCCCCAAACAAACTCCCTCACCCACCCCACAGACCCCAGATGTCCCCATGTGTGCAACAAACAGTGTTGCCTTCAACAATCCTACTCCTCACATTTCTTCCATTTTTCAAAAAGTCACTTTTTGGCGACTTTCAGGTCTGGGGGTGCCATGGCCATGCACCGTGCACTCCTGCGCGTTAAGCGCACGGGGCTTGATTGGACAGAGGTGGAAGGTGTTGACGTGGTCGAGGTGTCAATTGTCAATCCTCTGTCAGACCCATGGTGTGGCTGCTGCACTTGCCTGATGTTGGCTAGTAGGGCCTCGGTCAGTGACCCCCATGCACTGCCTGAATGCAGACGTGGACGTCTCCACGGCTGCTGTATTTGCGGCAATGGCCGTGGCTATGGCCTTCATGGCCTCATTACCGGCAACGACCTGTTGCCGCATTATCTGCAGCATCTCGTCTTGACGGGCCTCCACCCTTGCCAGACGGACCTCAAAGGGGGTTTCTGTCGCAGGTGTACCGGTGGAGGGCTGGGTGGCGGAGGGCTGGGTGGCGGAGGGCTGGGTGGCGGAGGGCTGGGTGGCGGAGGGCTGGGTGGCGGAGGGCTGGGTGGTGGCAGGCACCTGCGTGGGGCCCTCGTCCTGGGCACTGTCGTCCTCAAATAATCCGATGTCCGAGTCCCCTAGGTCGGAGTCATGGAGACATGGGTCATCCAGGCTCTCTGTCTCGGCAGGGGGGAGGGGGGCCAATGGGTGTTGGGCTGGGCGATCCCGAAAAATCTTCGGCCTCTTCAACCACCTCTGTGGACAGGACGTCCGTGGTATCCGGCGGTACAGCTGGCACTGTCGCAGCAGGTCCCCCCTGCAGAGATGATGCCTTGCGTGGCACACTGGGAGTGGTCACAGGAAATTTTTTGGAGGAGGGGGTTGCGGTGTCCCTGGTCCCCTTGCTTGCACTGGATGTGCCTGACCCCCTGTCCTGGGTTCCACCTTCCTCATCAGTGCCTGGGGGATAGAAGAGATGCAGGTCATCAGTGAGATTGCCAAATGGCAGCTGTGATTTGTGGCAGTGTTATATCTTGATACATTCAGGCATGATTTCATTTCTGTTGAGTGGCATTTGGTGTACTGAGGGGACATGTTGGAAATGATTGCATGGCTGGTGGCAATGGATTGTCTAGGTGTCGGGGGGACATGGGCATGGATGGGTTTACAGATGTCACGCAGCATGCGTGTGGTGCAGGGGGTGGCAATCAATATTCTGTTGGTGAGTTGATGTTGCCTTGGGTATGGGAATTGCCTTGCCTATTCTGACTCCCACCTCACTTGTGTCACATCATGTTTTGTTATAGGTGGATGTGATGGTTCACTCACCTTCCTCTGTTGTAGTAGCTGCCCCGTACTCCTGCTCTCCAATCCCCTCGATGGATTCTGTATCGATGAATCCACTTGCAATCTCCTCCCATGTGGTGAGCTTAACAGGGGAGTGTGTGCCACCGCCTGTCGCCATTGCGGCCCTCCGGTTCTCCGCATGGATCTTCTGCACACGGAGGCGGAGGTCGTCCCAGCGCTTTCTGCAATCCCGGACACTCCTTGGGGTAACCCCCACTGCTGTTACCCTCTGCGCAACCTCCTGCCACACCTGTTTTTTATGCGTTTGGGCCGCATGCTTCAGGTCCGTGCTTCAGATAATGTCCGGCCCATTTCCCGTTCCTGCGCGATGACGTAATTTCCGGGTCTGTTTTTTGTGAACACCATGGTGGTATTACCGTGCCGGTATTTACGGGTTAGTGTGAGGCGGTAGCGCAATGGGCGGGCCCCGCGATGCCGTAATAGGGGGCTTGGAGGCCCTTTACCGGCATGGCGGTGTTGCCACTACCGGCATGGGGGAACGCGCGTGCTCGCGCACTCATAATGACCCGCTATTAGCGGGTTCATGCGTGCATGGACCCGCTCATTCCGGCATGCCGGTAATGAACACGGTTTTACTGGCATACTTGTAATGAGGCCCCAAGTGTCCTGGTCCGATGTGTGACGCCCGATTGGAATCCTTAACAAATTGGGGGCTCGAGTCGGGGATTGAGTTTGTTTATTCACCCGTGACAGCCTAACACAGCAGACTAACCTCCAGAGTAGGAATACTTTGTGTAGTTGGAATACTGGGTTACACTGTAGAAGCGCCTCCCCAAAACAAAAATCCTAGTGCCAGGCCTGTGTATAAAATTAAAGTTAAATCAATCCTAAAAATAGACAAAAAGCAATAGAATACAGATTACCCTTCGATAAATAAATTAATAAAGAAATAACACTTTCCAAAATGCCATCAGTAAAAATCAACATAGCTGTGGAGCACCTTCTGCACAAACTATTTGTCAGAGGGGAATGGCCAGAACAAGATGAAAAGGTCTGGCTAGAAGGAATGACGCAACAGTTCACCGCCATAGACATGGATATCTGGCAGGACGGTGGCCTATTACAAATAAGCTTTGAACGAGTTAAACATGACCCGAAAATTAAAGAGGAGCAGATTAAAATTGTCATGATTGCAGCCTATATGTATCTTCATATGGGAGTAATGCGGGAAAAGCATAAGGAAAATAGAACTCTTGCAGAAAATCAATCTGAACTTTTAGCTCAAATCCAGACTGAACTGAAATTAGCGGAACAAAAATTGCAAAAGAGCCTAGATTCTGAGGCAGAATCTGGAGATTATATTAAAGAATTAAAAGAGGACTTGGTTCTCCAACAACAGAATAATGTAGACAAAGAGGCCCAATTAAATGCTTTAAGAATGGAGTGCCAAGAAAAGGTTGACTCCTTGGAAGAGGGTCAACTGAAATTAGAACAACAAGTGAGATACAATAATGCCAGCATAGAGCAAATAGGCACTTTACGGAATCAGATAAAAAATAATTGGAAGAGGAAAATAATAAATTAATTATGAGAGAACTCCACTCTCAATCAGAATTTGATAAAGAGCCCAGAAATTAGGCACCATTACACAACAAAGGGATGACCTGTCTGAACAAAGGGCTGCCCTGTGTCAGGAGAAAGTGGCCCTCCACCAAGATGTGTAATTTAAAAACCAATCTGGAGAGAAGGGAGTTAGATCTTCAGGGACTGACCGGCCTAAAAGAAGAATATGACACATTAATAGGACATAGGAGACAAATGGAACTCGAGTTAGAGCAGGCCATAGAGGCTCTAAATGCCAAAAAAGAGAGGCTCACCTACAACAAAAATTGGCTCAGGGTGCCCAAACTATACAAGCAGCACAAAGAGATAATGTGGCCCTCTGTGAGGAGAATGATGGACTACACAAACAAGCGGCAGCTCAAGAGCGGGTCATAGAGGCCAGTAAAGCCCTGGTAGCTGAGCAAAAGACTCAGATCTTTGCCTATTATCAAGAGACAGGGGCTGAGAAGGAAAAACTAGCAAGGTTGGAGAAAGAGTATCCTAGATCTAATACAAACTGGAGGGACCCCGAACAGGTAGGGAGGGACAGGGCAACCCCTGATCATAGTATGATGACCTCTGTACTAAGGGACTAAAACCCATTTAATACATTGAACACTGCTGACTTCCTGTCTACTGGTTCATATGGACCAAAAAACATGAGGCCGGCGGAATTAAATAGGTTTAGTATGATGGATCTGACAGGTCAGTGCACCCCAGAAATTGATGGGTGGGTGTCCCAGTACAGATACCAAAACATCAAGGCTGATATCTCTGACAAGGAAGTCTCCTGTGAGGGGAAAGTCAGGGAATTAGATCTACAAAAATACTAGCTGCCAAGGGACCAGTTGGTTCAATTTGATGAAAAACCAAATAAATTAGACCCAAAAAGAGCATTTTGAAGACCTCCACCCAATCAGGGCAGTGGGGGGATCCTCCGCTAACCCTAGAAGCAGGGAGGAGTCACAAGACTACTCTCCTGTACGCCACAGGGGAGTAGAAACTAGGCCCCACCATTCTGCAAGACTCTCCCAAGCTCAGAGAATCAGGGAGCGCCTAGAAGATCAGGAGGGGTCCTCCAACAGTAGCGCCTCTGAGTCTGAGGGCGAGTGGACTCGGGTGACTAAGCCAAAGAAGGCAAATAAACTAAAGAGAGTTATGGCAAAAGACCCCCAAAAGACCCCATTAGGCAGATTAAAGCCATTAGGAGTTTCATAACCCCATACCACAAAAACGCAAAATATTCTGTCTGGGAACATTTGGAACTCTACGAGGAAATGATGGACACTTTTCACCTTAAGGACAACCAGAACTGCATAGAGTATGCTAAGTGGACTTCTCTCCAGAGTACTCCAGCTTCTTTGCTGGACCAGAACCATTCAAGATGGTCCACCTACAGAGCGGCCATTTTGAAGCACTTTGCCGCCCACAGAAACCCCCAAGAGGCTTGCAAAGCAGCCTACAATTTGCAGTGTGGGGAAGATTAGGCCCAGGAGAATTTGTGCAGTAGCTAAAACGTGCCTTTGCACAAACCACTAGGAGGGTACGCATGGATAGCAGGGAGTTTTATACCGACCTTCTTTCATGCGCTCCCAAAATACATCATGACCCAGCTGGTGAGGGATTTCCATGATAAAAGATCTCTGGACTGGACAATAGAGCAGGTGACCTGCATTCATGAAGTCCAAAAACCTGCAGAAAATAAAAATCTGGGTAAAAACTCCAAGCCAACCAACACCCCTGCTGCTGCTAAGGTGGCGGAGGTGAAGGTTGCCCCCATTTTAGACCTAGAAATGGGGGAGCCTAAAAATGCACCAATCCCAAACCAGCAAAACCAGAGACCAAGAAGGCCTTCAGGCCAATCACAAACAGGTGGCAATCAGGGAGGTAATCCCACTAATGGGACCCCTAATTCTCCTGAGTATATCAGTCCCAGGTACAAGGGCAACCGGCCTATCTTGGGGTATGTACAAACTCCTCCTGCCCAAGAGGGGGTCCGCCAGGTAAGCACTCCCCCAGGACACTTCCCTCAGGAGGGCAGTAACCCCCTAAATCCCGGGTTACTTTTATTTCCCCAGTACCCTCAAAACCCCAACCTGAAGGGCAACCCTCCTTTCTTTTCCCGGTTTCAGGAGTCCAGGCAACCCAATCCAGGAGAGGGGAGGGCTACTAAAATCCACCATTTCCAGGATACTACGGGAGAAGGGATAGCTACCTGTGAACGGGAGGAAAGGGAGGAACGGGAAGAAGGGGAGAAATGGTGGAATCACCACCGTGAGAGGGAACAGCGGCAACACTTTCCCGGACTAAACTCAGCAGCGCTGGGAGCCGAGGAAACAGGCAGTGACAGCCTGGTGGTTCCCGCTCCCTTATTGTGTGGAGCCGAACTGGAAACGAACAATAAAGACCCGGCGGGTCCCAAACTCTTCATTCACAGAGGGTCATTATATAAGGAGAACACAGCTAACGAGAAGCCTTCACATGTGACCCCAGGCTCCACACAGAGAAAGAGTCGGGCAGGCAGTCACGGTCTCTTGCACATTCCCATCTCCCCTGCAGCCATGCGCCACGCGGCTTTCCCCACAGATGCCGTCACTAAGTTACACATATCTGAGTCCGCATTTCCCAATCATAGCTCACCTGCCGGTGGGAAGTACGCTACGGAAGCGTTAATAACATCATCTGACAGGCAGTCAGAGGTACCCCGCAAAACTCCAGTGTTGACGGGAGAGGCTGCATGGCAAACCACGGGCAAAGAGAAAGGGGGCGGAGCTTGGGGGCCTATTTATAGAAAAAGAGGCCAGAACAGCCCTGATTGGTCCACACAGCCCCAACGCCTATATAAGGATGAAACTGATGAAGGACTGTGTGTGTTTTTCCGCTTCTCTTGCAGAACACCGGGGAAGAGAGAGAGAGAACTGCACCTGAATAGCTCTGGGCATATGAAGACTAGGCGTCACCTTTCCTTGGTTCATCCTTATCACAGAAGAAGAAAGAACTCTATTCAAGAACTTTGAACAATCATTTTTATTTTTATTTTTCTTCGCTGTGAGCCTGAATAAAGGCAATTTAAGTTCCTTCAAGCCAGCTGCTGTTTGCCTCATCCTTACACTACCCTTCCCGTGAATAACCAAGGGATGAGCATAGACCCCCGTACCAGACGGAACGGGTGTCCCAACTGGAGTGCCAGGTCCAGAACCTTACCCAGGAACTGGGTTGCAAGTTGAGGGATCCACATAACCCTCAGATGAACATGGCGGCTCAGAACCCCACAAACCAAGGGTCTGGCACCCAAGAACAATGATGGGGAGAGAACCCCAACAATTCACCATTTCCAGAGGAGGAGGCACGGGGGAGGAGGGGTGTAAGGCCCCAGAGGAAGCTTCCTTCCTCACCCGTGAAAAGCCCCTGGACACCCCAGAACCGTAAAAAAACCTCCTGCTCCTGAAAATCTGCAACCCAGGGAACAGAGGGTGGGTAGGAGAAATAAAGACCTTAAAAAGACCCATTTTGTGGAGGAAGTTAGTGTCCTCCAGTTTGAAGGGGAAGAATCCTCAGAGGATTCTCGGAAAACCATCTTCTCCTTCAGGGACGGGGGAACTCCTCCCAAAGAAAAATGGGTCCCAAGAGATCTAAATGAAGACTGGGTGGATGTGGGGACTGATTCAGATGTGGGGCACCGTTGCAGCCCTCCCTGGAAGTGAATCACCAATGTCAGGTTTCTTCCCCTGCACATATGCTGCTGGCTGCGACAGTTGATGGCACTGCTCCTGCGCAGATATATGAGATCGTGAGAATGCTGCAATGTGATTGCTGTCTCTCTCGAACCCTTCTTCCCAAAGTGTGGTGAGCATGCGCCGACCCATATAGTCTCACCTGTTGATTAATGATGATGAGCTCTCCGTCCTGCTATCACTGCAGGTTCGCTCTTGATGGACTGAGTTTCTTCACTGGCCCATTATACGTGGCAGCTGTCATGGGTATCAGGCAGGTAGTTGGGGCAAGCTGGGTGGAGGCTTGGCAGGCCTGGCATACGCACACAAAGAACCCATAAAAAATCCCTCCGTTCATTCCGTCCTAGTGTTTGTAGTAACTTCCTGGTTACCACTTCCTGTTGCCGAACAGGAAGTGCATGATAGCTCATGAGCTCTCTAGTGTTTGGGTGTGGCTGGCTATATAAGCCACACCCAAGATTCTTCCAGTGCTTCGTGTTGCTTACTGTGAGCTGTATCAACAACACACTTGCCGTGCTCTGGATCAGCCAGCATCTGCTCACCTGCTCCGGATCATCCTGTTTCTGCTTACCTGCTCTGGATCATACTGCTTCTGCTTACCTGCTCCGGATCATCCTGTTTCTGCTTACCTGCTCCGGATCATCCTGCTTCTGCTTAGCTACTCCGGATCATCCTACTTCTGCTTACCCGCTCCGAATCATTCAGCTTCAGCTTACCTGGTTCTTACTCCACGCCGCAGATATTTCCAGTCCAGAGGAGACTTCTACACCGGGCACCTGTAAGAACAAAGAAGAACAGTATAACACTCGCACATCAGTAACGCGACGCTGGAATCCAGGTTAGTTGCACGAGCGCACAAACCCCTGCAACAAAGAAGAGACATTATTCATTGCGCTCGCTCCAATAACACAGACACTTACTTCACTGCGCTCTCTCTCTCTATGCGGTGCAAACTTACCAAAAGCCTCCGTGCAAACTTACCTGACCACCAAGTCTCCAGTAGCGCTGAACCCGGACTTGAGGCGCTAATACCACATAATTTCTCCTCCAAGGGGAAGGGAGAGACATTACCAGGCGCGCTCGAATTGAAGGCGCTGCGCAAAGCTACCAGCAGCTAGCTTCTACATCCAGCGCTACTCACCCACAAAAATACGGCAAACAAAGACAATACAGACAATTTTGGACACTCAACATTCTCCGCGCAACGTTTACTTGTGGGAAGGACTTTCTAGCCAGTGAAGAAACTGGCGCCTTGAAATCTCGGCCTCGCTGTGAAGGCATAAAACAGCGTTTGGCATCTGAACTCAGCCTACAGACATTGGCACCAATCACATGAGTGAATCGCGCCCCTGCAAATGCAGGATGGAGTGCACACTCTACTAAAGATCAAGGTAAGCCCATAGGGGGACATCACAGTAAAGAGAAGGGAAGGGCCCAGGGGAATCGGGTGAATTCAGGTCTGAGTGTACACCTTGTATTTGACAGGTATTCCTCTGGGTGAAACAGGGGAAGTGAAGACTCGGGGTCAAGGGAGGCTCGTCCATTGCTCCTGCAGAGACACAGGTGAGTGTGACAGAACACAAAGCCATCCTCAATACCTCTGCCAGAGCAATGGAAACCTCTGAGGTAGACCAGCTTTCCCTATTATTAGGTGAACTACGGGCCAAGGTGCATGCAGCCCGCTCAGAGACAAATGCTTTAAGGCGCAAACTGGTAGACAACAGGGACAAGACAGACGATTTGGCAAGACAGCTCCTACAGACCCAAGCTGATCTAGCACCCCTACCAGGTGGAGTTCCACAGGGGCAGCCTACCGTGGTACCTGTAGACACACCCGTTCAGGTATTGCTTCCAGGCAACATCCCTTTAGCACCCCTGGAACGCTTCTATGGGGATCCCAAGAAATTTGGAGCGTTCATGAATGAATGCCGGCTACATTTCATATGCAAACCAGACACCTTTCTGAAAGACCAAGCTAAACTAGCTTTTGTCCTCTCCTATTTAGGAGGGCACGCGGCGGACTGGTCTGTCCCATTAGTGCTTAGGGACGACCCTTTACTGAGAAATTACCCAGGTTTTCAGCGTGAACTGGAAAAACGATTTGCCCATCGGACTCGAGGTCAGGCCCTGGATGATGAGCTACTCTCTCTGGGACAGGGTGGTCAGGATCTTATCTCATATGTCGCCACATTCAATCGCTTTATAGCCGAATCAGGTTGGCAAGAGGAGAAACGAATAACGTTATTTTATCGAGGACTGAGAGGAGAATTAAAAGATGTCTTGGCGCAAGAAGTTAATCCTCCCGAAGATTGCAGTGAATACCTCGACCTAACTATGCAACTGGACCACCGGTTACAGGATCGCAAGGCCGACTGAACCATATCAGAGCAAAGACCAGTGTATGTCTGACCAAAGGAAGCGTCCCATCGACGGGCCTCAGAAATACACTCAAAGCCCATGCAATTGGGTGGTCTCAGGGGACCACTCACCAAGGCGGAGAGAGAACGGAGGCGTCAGGAAAAACTTTGCTTATATTGCAGCCAATCTGGTGACTTCCTCTGGAACCACATGATTAAACCCCCACAGAAGACAATGGGGGTACTAGATAGCACAGGGGAAGACACAGGTGCGGTAGCGGAAAACTCCAACGCCTGGCAGATGTAGAGGTCGGTTTGTCGAGCCAGGAACAGAGCACTCAGATCTTACATTTCAGTATTCCTGTGGTTTTGGTATACCCTTCACAGCCCACCCGAATGCATGCCCTTCAGGCTTTGATGGACAGTGGGGCTATTGGGAACTACCTGGACATAAACACCGCAAAGACCTTGGGATTAGCATTCCACCGTAAGGACACCGCAGAAAGCGTGGCAGCTGTGGATGGCATACAACTCCTTTCGGGACCAGTAACACAGTGTACTTCCACCATCACCTTAATCTGCCAAGATGGCCACAGAGAAAGGATTAGATTCGACCTTATCGCTGCACCCCAATTCCAGTTGATTCTTGGGATAGCGTGGCTAGAGACGCACAGCCCAAACATCGATTGGCGAGCTCGAACCTTACTATTTTCCACAGAATGCGCCTCTTGTTACGACATCAAAGGGATCAAAGGAAGCCCATTGTTAGCTTCACAGGAAAAGATAGCAGGTTTAGGCATGGTGGGCACTTTACCAGAGGAATACTAGGAGTTCCAGGATGTGTTCGCGAAGGAGCAAGCTAATACACTACCACCACATCGAGTTTACGACTGCCAGATCGACCTGCAACCAGGGGCACAAGTACCGTGCAGCTGCATTTATGTATTAACCGAGGAAGAAAACACTCATCTACAGACCTACTTGGATCAATACCTGGCCAATGGCTTCATTAGACCATCTAAGTCACCAGCCGCCTCCCCACTCTTCTTCGTACCGAAGAAAGAGGGGGACTTAAAAACGTGTATTGATTACCGGGCCCTAAATCAAGTCACCATAAAAAATAAGTACCCGTTACCTCTGATACCAGTACTCATAGACCAGGTGAGACAAGCGAATATTTTCACTAAGCTAGACTTACGCGGCGCATATCACCTGGTACGCATGAAGAAAGGGGACGAGTGGAAGACTGCGTTCCGTACCCGCTATGGCCTGTACAAATACCAGGTCATTATCTTTGGGCTTTGCAATGCCCCGGCTGTGCTCCAGCATTTTATGAATGATGTGTTACGGGAACTCCTCGATGTCTGCGCAGTCGTCTACATTGATGACATTCTGATCTACTCCACCACTCCCCAAGAGCACGTAACCCACGTGCAAGCTGTACTCCGCGAACTGCGTGAAAACCAACTGTACGCAAAGCTATAAAAATGCTCCATCCACGTCACCGAGGTGGAGTTTCTGGGATATGTACTGACACCGGAGGGGATCAAGATGGACAATAGAAAAGGGGAGGCAATCCCCACTTGGTCCTCACCCACGTCTGTAAAGGGAGTACAGAGTTTCCTATGGTTTGCAAACTTTTATCAACGCTTCATACCAGGATTCTCACATATTGTACATCCAATAACGTCCTTGCTATGCAAACACCGAAAGTTTGAATGGACACCAGCGGCGGAAGAAGCTTTCCGAGCTCTCAAGGAAAAATTCACCTCAGCCCCAATTCTGCAACACCCACAGCCCAATTTACCGTACATTGTGGAAACGGATGCTTCAAACATTGCCACGGGGACCGTATTGTCTCAACAATATCCAGAAACTGGATGCCTTCACCCCATTGCCTTTTGGTCAAGGACATTTTTCCCAGCAGAATTAAACTATGCAATTTCTGAGAGAGAACTCCTAGCAATCAAAAGCGCACTGCGTGAATGGCGACATTACTTACTAGGAGCAAAACACACCATCACAATAATAACAGATAATCAGAACTTGCAATACTTACGCTCAGCAAAAGCTCAGTCTTCTAGGCAGCTCCGTTGGGCCCTATCCTTAACGGAATACGACTTTGTAATCACCTAACACCCCGGAGTTAAGAACGGGAAAGCGGATGCGTTATCCCGCATTGGCACAGGAGAGGAAGACTGCAATGCCCCTAACCCGGTAGAGATCATACCCAGCCATAAAATTCTCAGCCTCTGCATCGGCCCATCTCCGTTAAATACTCTGCAGGAAACAATAAAATAAAATATTCTGAAGAAGACGTACTTGTTTGGGACACGAAGGGAGATCAGTTCACCATTCAAGACAAACTACCATACTACCAAAAACGCCTCTACATTCCAACTAAGGATCTGCAACAAGCAATCATATCAGACTACCACGACTCGCTGTTAGAAGCCCATCTGGGTATAGCCAAAACCATGAAGAAAGTAATCAAATCTTATTGGTGGGCAACTTGGCGAGAAGATATTGCCACCTACATAGGCACCTGTGAGGTGTGTGCACAATACAAAACATCCAGGCAAAAACCAGCCGGCCTCCTTTAGCCAATCACCATTCCGCCAGCACCCTGGCACACAGTATCAATGGACTTTGTCACTGATCTACCTCCTAACTCGGTTATAATACCATCCTCGTAGTAGTGGACCTCTTCTCCAAAATGGCCCATTTCATAGCTCTAAAAGGTATTCCCTCAGCTCAGACCCTGGCGCAGGTTTTTCTAGACCGAATCGTCAAGTTACATGGATTCCCTACCATAATCGTTTCTGACAGAGGCAGCCAATTTGTATCTCTTTTTTGGAAAAAATGTTGTGCCCTGGCAAGAGTAGAAGTCCGTCTGTCTTCTAGTCACCACCCTCAAACGGACGGCCAAACCGAGTGCACGAACCAGACCATGGAACAGTATTTGCGCTGTCTATTACATCAAACAAGCCAAAGCCAGACAGAAATTCTATGTATGGCAGAGTAATCCTACAACAACTCAACACATTCATGAACCCAAGGAACACCCTTCTTTACTATATATGGTCGAAACCCCAGAACGTTGGTCTACGATCCGCCAGAAAAGATTGAAATGCCCGCAGTAAAGAATCTACATGCCAGCATCATGAAAGCAGCCAGAGAAACCAGCAGGAACCTACAGCAAGCCAAAGAAACACAGAAAACAAACGCTGATCGCCATCGACGAAAAGCCCCAGATTATCAAGTGGGAGTTTCAGTCTGGCTGGCAACTAGACACATTGCTTTAAAGGGTCCCAAGAAATTTCAGCCTAGATACATCGGTCCGTATACAATAGAAAAAGTAATTAATCCAGCAGCCATGAGACTGGCGTTTTTACCTCAAAATATGCGTATACATCCCGTATTTCACGTGTCACTATTAAAACCAGCACACACAGGAACCCGAACTTCCACACCTCCCGCACCCATATAAGTGGGTGAAGAAGCACCAGAATATGTAGTGAAGAACATATTAGATTTCAAACAAGTACGAAAGACCCTGTATTATTTGGTCGACTGGAAGGGGTACACACCCCAGGAAAGATCATGGGAACCCAGCACGCATGTGCATGCCCCCCGATTGGTGCGGAAATCCCTTCGGGACCATCCTGAGAAACCAAAGCCCTCATACACACCATTGGGAGGGGCTTTGAGGGGGAACACTTAATGGGTATCAGGCAGGTAGTTGGGGAAAGCTGGTTGGAGGCTTGGCAGGTCTGGCATAGGCACACAATGAACCCATAAGAAATCCCTCCTTTGATTCCTTCCTAGTGTTTGTAGTAACTTCCTGGTTACCACTTCCTGTTGCCAAACAGGAAGTGCATGATAACTGATGAGCTCTCTAGTGTTTGGGTGTGGCTGGCTAAATAAGCCACACCAAAGATTCTTCCAGTGCTTCGTGTTGCTTACTGTGAGCTGCATCAGCATCACACTTGCCATGCTCTGGATCAGCCAGCATCTGCTTACCTACTCCGGATCATCCTGTTTCTGCTTAACTGCTCCGGATCATCCTGCTTCTGCTTACCTGTTCCGGATCATCCTGCTTCTGCTTACCGGCTCCGGATCATCCTACTTCTGCTTATCCGCTCCGGATCATTCAGCTTCAGCTTACCTGGTTCTTACTCAACGCCGCAGCTATCTCCAGTCAAGAGGGGACTTCTACACCGGCACCTGTAAGAACAAAGAAGAACAGCGTTAACACGCACACATCAGTAACGCTGCGCATATTCACCGAATCTTCCCGCGACTCTGGAATCCAGGTTAGCTGCACGAACGCACAAACCCCTGTAAGAAAGAAGAGACATTATTCATTGCGCTCGGTCCAATAACGCGGACACTTATTTCACCTGATGGTAAGTGTATTTTGGCTTTTAAGTATTGTGATGTTGATTCCTGATTATTGTCCGTGTCCGTGTCTTTTAATGATGTCTATCCTCTGCTTTATCCCAACAGTTGAAATGAGGCCCTGCAGTAGTTGCAGTGCACGAAGCGAGGCCAAATTGGATGAGAATGGCGTCCACGCTGCTCCGACAGAAAGTGAGTGTTGGTTTAAGGTTGAGCGCTAGGATTAGTCAAAAGCACAACCTTAAACGTTATGTTTTAACAAACTCTAACCTTGTCTTTATCTTTTTCCCTTGCAGGCAGGATGAATTGCCTGCCGTGCCACGATGTCGGGGTCAGAGCGCTGCCTTCCGGAGGTCTGGAGATGGATGAAGAATGCCAGTGACAACAATGATGCGTGCGGATGGAAGCAGGTTCCAAGGTAAGTGCTGAGGCTGGTAGCGGGTGCTGAAGCTGGTAGCTGGAAACAAGGTAAGATGCGCTCAGGCGGCTGTGAGCGTTACGCTGCCTTGAGTGCAGAATAACGCGAAGCGCTTGCCTGAAGACTGGGCGGGCTTAAATAGTCTAGCTCTGGCCATGCCCATTAGCCTTGGCTTACCGGCCCCACCCTGCCACTCCTAATGGATGCTGCACGTGTAATCTAGCTTCCCCTGTGGCCACACCCAAATAAACGCACGTGGAGCTTCTTGCAGGAAAATAAAATACTTTGCACAAAATAAAGTGCGTTTTCCGTTTTAAATTCGCTCTTGAGCCTGGCGCCAAAGGCGGCAAGACTGAGTCCAGCTGGATTGCCTATGTTGCATTGTCCCGAAGGGACAATTAAAGGTTGTGTCACCCCTTGCCCTCGTCCCCTGATGGTACGGGGTCTGTGTTTCTGGGCCAGTGGCCATGACAGCACTCCCCCTCAAGGCGCCTCTCACGGGTGTTCTTTCTCCTGGTCCTGGCCTGGTGGGATTATCGTGATGGAATTGTCTGGTCAGTTGTGGAGCATGGACAAATGTGCTGGGTTCCCAGGTACGATCTTGAGGTCCATAACCCTTCCAGTCTATAAGGTAATACAATTTAGATTGCTGGTCAGATAGCACAGCGAGTAGAGCGCTCGCTTTGACATCCTTGCAGAGCCTGCCGATGCAGGTTCGAATCCCGGCAGGGCCAAACTCAGCCTTTCATCCTCCGAGGTCGATAAATGAGCACTGCACACTGTGGGTAATACTAAGCAGCGCTCAGATACCCGAGGGTTTGTAGCGCTATATAAATGCTAAATTATTATTATTTTTTATTTATTCACTATCTTGGAATCCAGAATAGCCTTGACCTCGTATTCTGGTTCTCCTTCTATGATGTCGGACTCGTGTGGTGTTTCAATTCGAGTTCCTGGTTTCATTGGTTTCAGGAGTGAAATATGGAATACTGGATGGATCATGGCAGCAGGGTTTATCACAGCTTTGATGGGATAAGGCCCCAGATATCGGGGACGGAAGGCTTGTGGTCCTTTCAGGGGGATGTTTTTGGAGGCTAATCAAACCTGGTCTCCGACCTGATAATATGGGGCCTCTCTTCGGTGTCGGTCTGCAAACTTTTTCTGCTTTTCCTTAGCTCTGGTCAAATGTTCAGCTGCTTCTTTAAGAATCAGAGTGATGGTTTTATGTAAGGTTGTCACTGCTGGCATTTCCAATTTGTCAAGTAAATCAAAAGCGGATGTTCGAGGATGTCGACCATGCACCGTGTAGAATGGAATCTGTCCGGTGCTAGTGTCAATGGAATTGTTGTAGGCATATTTGGTCAACCAAAGTATATCTTTCCAGGATTCTTCAGTTTGTTGCAACATACATCTTAGATATTGCTCCAAGGTTTGGTTGGTCCGTTCGGTTTGTCCATAGGTTTGAGGATGGTGACTAGTGGATAACCGGAGGTCAATTTTGGCTATCTTGCAGCATCTCCTCCAGAGTGCCGAGACAAACTGGGTTCCTCGATCTAATATTAGTACTGATGGGAACCCGTGTAATCTGACAATCTGTTCCAAAAACACAGTGCCGAGGGCGGAAGCAGTGGGAGTCCTTTTAACGGAATAAAATGGGCCATTTGGAGAACAAATCCACAACAACCAAGATGGTGTTATATCCATTGCAGGGAGGAAGATCTGTGATAAAGTCCATTGACAACGTATGCCATGGTGCTGGCGGTACCGTCAATGGACGCAGTAAGCCGGTTGGATTTAGTTTTTGAGATTTATGTTTCACGCAGACACCACATGTCGCGATAAATTGGGCAATGTGTTTTCTCCAAGTTGGCCACCAATAACTCTTTTGTACTTTAACTTGAGTCTTGGCAATCCCTGGATGTCCTTCCACTAGCGAATCATGATAGTTTGCTATTATTTGATCTTGCAGTTCTTTGTCCTGAATGTATAATCTCCCTTGAAAGTACAGTAGATCATTCTCAATGGTGTATTGGTCTCCTCTTGATAGCCATTCTTGTTGTGTTACTTGATGCATCTGAGATCGGTTTTCAATTCGTCCAAACAAGTGGTTGCTGTGATCTTGTTTTGGATTAATTCCTCAGGAATGATGGCCACAAGCTCAGACGTGGTAAAAGCTTCTTTGCCCACACTCATGCATGACAGAGCGTCTGCTTTCCCTTTGCGTACTCCGGGTCTGTAGGTGATGAGAAAATCGTATTCCGCAAAGAAAAGAGCCCAACGAAGTTGGCGTGCGGATTGGGCTTTGGTGGTCTTCAAGTATTGCAGATGGTGGTGATCTGTTACGACAGTAACTGTATGTCTTGCTCCAAGAAGGTAGTGTCTCCAAGCTTTGAAGGCTGCCTTAATTGCTAGCAGTTCTTTGTCTGTGATTGCATAGTTCAACTCTGGTGCCGAAAACCTACGGGACAAGAATGCTATGGGATGTAACTGTCCTGTTTTGGGGTCCCTTTGTGACAACACTGCCCCCATGGCTTTGTTGGAGGCATCTGTTTCGACAACGTATAGCAGGTCTGGCCGAGGGTGTCGAAGAACTGGTGCTGTGGTGAAAGCAAGTTTCAGCTCCTGGAAGGCTTTCTCTGCTTCTGGCGACCAAAGAAATTTCTGTTTTTTTCTCAGCAGGGAGGTAATTGGATGTACTATCTGTGAAAACCTAGGAATAAACCGACGATACAAATTGGGGAATCCAAGCACACTCTGTACTCCTTTAGTGGATGTCGGTGATGGCCATTGAAGGATAGCATCCACCTTGCGTGTGTCCATGTGTACTCCTCATGGTGTGAGCATAAAGCCCGAAAATTCTACTTCTGTTACGTGGAAGAAACACTTTTCTAACTTGGCGAACAGTCGATGCTGTCGAAGCTTTTCCAGTACTGCTCATACATGGCCGACATGGTACTCCTTGGAAGCTGAGTAGATGAGAATGTCATCAATGTAGACAAGTGCGCAAACGTCCAACAATTCACGCAGCACATTGTTCATAAAAAAATGTAACGCCGCCGGGGCATTAGATAACCCGAAGGGCATAACTTGGTATTCGAAAAGACCATACTTTGTATGGAAGGCCGTCTTCCACTCATCCCCTATTTTAACCCTTACAAGAGGATAGGCTCCTCGTAGATCCAATTTTGTGTAAATTTGAGCATTCTTTACCTGAGCCAAAAGCGCTCCAGGATAAGTGGCAGTGGATATCTGTTTTTTACCGTGATCTGGTTAAGCGCTCTATAGTCAATACAAGTTCTTAAGTCGCCCTCTTTTTTAGGTACGAAAAAGAGAGCCGAGGAGGCAGGGGACTTGGACGGGCGGATAAGCCCGTTAGCTAGATACTGATCCATGTAAGTTTTTGGATGCTGGTATTCCTGCTCCGTTAGGGCGTAAATCCGACTACAGGGGATCTGGGCTCTGGGCACCAGATCTATTTGGCAATCGTAAGGCCTGTGCGGAGGCAGGATGTTCGCTTGTTCCTTCTGAAAAACATCCTGGTAATCCAGATATTCAGGTGGTAAGGAACTAGTGAGTCCCAGAATGTTTCAGATTGCCCACATTTTTATTGTAACAGGTGTTAGCACACTCTTGAGGAAAGGTCAGAACTTGTTTTCGCCAGTCGATCCTAGGGTTGTGGGTTTCCAGCCAAGACATTCCTAATATCATCTGGAACTGAGGAGCACTGATTAGATCAAAGGCAATGTCTTCTTGATGACCTTCCTGACACATAAGCATGACTTTTAGGTATACTGCGTCACTGGCCCAGACGGTAACTGAGAACCATCCACTGCTGTTACGCTCACCTGGTATCCACAGGGACGCCATCCAGCCCTGGTTGGATGATTTGCACTTTCGAACCCTCTCCCGGTCCCTTGGTAAGGCCTCTGGTTAAAGATGGGTCTGCAATATAGGGGAGCTGGATTCAATACCAGATTGTCTTTATGTTTTCCCACCTCCTTTGGCCTCAACTCCTTCCTCCCCCTTGGGCCTTCTCCTCACCTTAATATTGTAAAAGGTGGACTCTCCGTCCTTCTCCTCGTGGCAGGGGTGCGTAGATGTGGGGGCGAGCAGCGACCAAGTTACTTCACTGGTGCAAGCCCCCCTGTGGGAATCCAGGCCTGCTGCGACTCCGTAGGTTTGCTGCTTTACAGTCTTTATATGCAGTTCTTATGCTCCTCTTAGTTCGAATAATAATGCCTTGCTTCTTTCCTTTTAGGTATGGAAAGGTATTTTGGTGTTGTCATGCAGTTTGAAGATGAGCATGGGCCGGTAGGCAAAAGCGCGGTCTGTGCGATGCTGTCCGGTGAGTAATGCGCGATGTACTGTGCTGTTTCACCTTTTATATTGCTAACCTGTGTCTTTTCACTCCTTGCAGGTCGCTATGTTCCTTGTTGAGCGCTGTAATGTTCGAGCGATGAAACTGACCAGGAAATGACTACCCAGGTAAGAATTGTGTGTCTTTCTTCGTTCGGGAGGAAACATGAGTAAACGCTTACTAATGCTGTCTTTCTTTCTCCTCTTTCCAGGTTATGGTATTCCATGATGCAAGCGGTGCCGGATGATGCGAGTTCGTACCTTCAGGTGAGTGGAACTGAAGACAGGTTACTCTTCTAGGTAAGTTTCGTAGTGTTCTTTCTCTCTCTGCAGGTCCTTGGTTTCAGGTAAGCTGGCATCAAAGAACTGGACAAGGTGAGCGTCACGCTGCCCACAGCAGAATAACGCGAAGCGTGTTCTGCTGTTTGGGTGAGGTTTAAATAGTCTCAGGTAAAGTAGTCCAGGTAAAATAGTCCCAGGCCTGCCACACCCAAAGTAGTCCAGGTAAAGTAGTCCTAGGCCTGCCACACCCAGAAGACTAGACCGTATAGCTCAGTTCCTTGTAACTGAGCTATGTGTGTGCCTCCATGTTGGCTGAACCCCCCCAAGTTAAATAGTCCCAAGTAAATAGTCCCATTCTAATGTTGGTCTTCATGATGGTTATGAGCCTGGCGCCAAAGACGCCAGGACTGACTCCAAGAGGGTCTTGGGTGAGGTTTTAAGGCCTTTGGCCTGGCCCTAACTGTAAGGCTGACTTGCCAGTGAGGGCCAGGGGTAAGGGTCATGAGAGCACTCCCCACCAAGGCCCTTCTCACGGTGGCACTTCTGCCTTGTCCTGGTTTGGCTGGGTAATTCTGAAGGAACCTTTTAATTAAGCAAGGTGCATCGATGTATTCACTAGGTTCCCATGATCTGTCTTGAGGGCCGTATCCCTTCCAATCAACTAAGTAGTATAGTTTGGATCTGGTGTATTTTGAGTCTAGGATATCCTTTACTTCAAACTCTGGTTCTCCGTCAACTAATACTGGTTTTGGTGGTGTTGTAAACCGAGTACCAGGTTGTACCGGTTCCAGGAGTGATACGTGAAACACAGGATGAATCTGCATAGTGGGTGGTAGGGCTAATTTAACTGCCACTAGATTTATTATGCATTCAATAGAATAAGGCTCCAGATATCGGGGACGAAAGGTCTGAGTGCCTTTTATGGACACATATTTTGATGCTAACCAGACCTTGTCTCCAATTTGATAATCGGGGGCTTTACTACGATGTTGGTCAGTGATTTTTTTTTGTCTGTTCTTGGCTTGGAGTAAATGTTCTGCTGCTTCTTTGAAGGCCTGGGAAATAATCGTATGTAGGGTTTTTACCGCTGGCAGTTCCAAAGGGGTTGGGAGATCCAATTCTGAAGTACGTGGATGTCTACCATCTATAGTGTAGTAAGGTGTTTGTCCAGTGCTGGTTTTTAATGAATTATTATAGACATACTCAGCTATCCATAACAGGTCCTTCCAATTTCTTTCCACTTGATGTAACATGCAACATAAGTATGGCTCTAGGGTTTGGTTTGTTCTTTCTGTTTGGCCATCTGTTTGAGGATGGTGACTTGTGGAGAGTCGAATGTCAATTTGGGCTTTGAACAGCATTTCCTCCAGAAGTTGGATAAGAACTGACTACCTCGATCTTAGATCAAGACTGATGGAAAGCCATGGAGCTGTACGATTTCCTCCAGGAATACTTTTGCTAAACTGGATGCCTTTGGAAGACCCTTAAAAGGAATAAAGTGTGCCATTTTAGAGAACAAGTCTACAATTACTAAGATGGTGTTGAATCCTTGACTGGGAGGTAGATCTGTAATGAAATCAAGGGACAGTGTGTGCCATGGTGCAGGAGGAATTTCCAATGGTTGGAGAAGACCAGCTGGTTTCTGCTTTTGGGACTTGTTTTGTGCACACACACCGCAAGATTGGATAAATTGGATGATGTCTTTACGCCATGTGGGCCACCAATAGTTTTGTTTTACTTTAGCTAGAGTTTTGGCAATTCCAGGATGACCTTCAATCAGGGAGTTGTAATAACCCAAAATAACCTGCTCTTGTAAATCTTTACTTGGCAGGTATAGACAATTCCTAAAATATGGTAACTGGTCTTTAATGGTGTAATGTTCTCCTTGAGTACACCACTCTTGTGAGAGAGTGGGATCCATTAAGAGTTGGGTCTTGTTTTGGCGTTCACCCTTTGTCACTGTTGTCGTAAAACCCAGGAGTTTGTCTTCTGGAATGATGGCTACTGGATCTGGAGTTATGTATACCTTTTCATCAACACCCATGCGGGACAAGGGGTCTGCCTTTCCGTTTCGGACTCCTGGCCGGTAGGTGATCACATAGTCATTTTCCGCAAAGAAAAGAGCCCACAGCAGTTGACGGGATGATTGAGCCTCTGCTGTTTTTGGGTATTGCAGGTTTCGATGATCAGTTATGACTGTGACAGTATGTCTAGCACCAAGGAGATAGTGTCGCCATGCCTTGAAAGCCGATTTTATAGCCAAGAGTTCTTTGTCTGTGATAGCATAGTTGAGTTTGGGAGGTGAGAATTTTCATGACCAGAAGGCCACAGGGTGTAACTGGCCAGTTCCTGGGTCCCTTTGTGAGAGAACATCTCCCATAGCCATGCTAGAGGCATCTGTTCCAACTATAGAAGGGAGTTCTGGGCGAGGATGCCGTAGAACTGGAGCAGAAGTTAATTTTTTCTTAAGTTCTTGAAAGGCCTTCTCTGCATCTTCGGTCCAGTGGAACTTTTTATTGTTTTTTCCTCAATAGTGATGTAATTGGATGCACTATTTGGGAAAAATCTGGGATGAATCGGCGGTAAAAGTTTGCAAAGCCCAACATACTCTGGATTCCTTTAAATGAAGTTGGTGACGGCCAGTTAAGAATGGCATCTACCTTGTGCCTATCCATTCTGATACCTTTTGGTGCGAGGATAAAACCGAGGAAATCCACTTCGGTGAAATGAAAAGAGCATTTTTCGAGTTTAGCATACAGTTTATGCTGGCAGAGTTTAGTAAGGACGGAGCGGACATGCCTGACATAGTCTTCTTTAGTAGCAGAATACACTAAGATGTCATCAATGTAAACCAGGGCGCAAACGTCGATTAACTCCCGCAAAACATCATTCATAAAGTACTGGAATGCAGCGGGAGCGTTGCAAAGTCCAAAAGGCATTACCTGGTATTCATACAAGCCGTATTTGGTATGAAAGGCGGTTTTCCATTCGTCTCCTTTCTTCACTCGAACAAGATGGTACGCCCCCCTAAGGTCCAGTTTGGTATAGATTTGGGCGTCTTTGACTTGATCCAGTAATTCGGGAATAAGGGGCAGTGGATAACGTTTTTTTACTGTGATCTGGTTTAATGCGCGATAGTCGATGCAAGTCCTGAAATCTCCTTCCTTCTTAGGTACGAAGAATAAGGGACTGGCTGCTGGTGATTTAGACGGCGAATAAATCCATTTGCCAGGTACTGATCAAGATAAGATTTCAAATGGAGGTTTTCTGGTTCAGTAAGTGCATAGATTCGGCCACAAGGAATTTGCGCACCAGGTATGAGGTCGATCTGACAATCGTATGGCCTGTGCGGTGGTAGAGTATTGGCTTGTTCTTTCTGGAACACGTCTTGAAAATCATGGTATTCATTTGGTAGAGTACTAGTCACACCTAGTACAATCGCCGCCGTACTGGGAGTAGCAGATGTACATAAGTCTATTTTCCCCTTTTCTTGGTAATAACAGGTGCAAGCACAATCATTGGAAAAGGCCAACTTCTTGGCACGCCAGTCTATTAGAGGGTTGTAAGCTACCAACCATGGCATCCCTAAGATTAGTCAAAACTGTGGAGCTTTGATGAGATCAAATGCAATAGATTCTCGGTGTCCATCCCGGCACAGTAGGGTTAGTGCTGCTGTACATTGGGTTACTGGTCCAGAAGCTATTTCTGTCCCATCAACAGTAGTAACTTTTTCAGTAGTTGACTTAGAGCATAAGGGAAGCCCCATCTCTGCTGCCAGATCTTGGTCTACATAATTCCCAACTGCTCCGCTGTCTATGTATGCTTCAACAGCATGCATCCAAGACGGTTGTTGGTGATTGATCAAAATTACTAGTAATGCAAAGTGTGAGGTCTGTGGCTCATCCTTTTCGCTCGACAAGCGGACTTCTACACTTGCCGGGCTTGGTAGTTTTCCGACTCCTGGTTAGTATCTTCCTTCTCTGTGGCTCCAACAGTTCTCGTTGGTGGTTTCACTGGACATTTTTTGAGGAAGTGGCCTGATTTTCTGCAATATAAGCATAATTGCTGTTGCCTTCTCTTGTCTCTTTCAGTTTTAGGTAAAGGGGGCCGTACACCTCCGATTTGCATGGGTTCTACCGTGTTTTCCAATGTACGTGGAACATTATCCTTTGACCGGACATACACAGCTCGAGTGTCTAACCTTATCCGGTCCGCTTTTCGGTCTTGTAATCTGTGATCTAATTGCACCACAAGGCTGATGAATTCTGCACAGTCTTTGGGTGGGTGAACCACTTGAGCAAGGACATCCTTTAGTTCCCCTCTTATACCCCGATGAATTAGTGTGGTCCTTTTTTCCTCAGGCCACCCAGCTTCAACGACTAGTCTGTTAAATGTTGCTATATATGTAAGTCAGTCTTGGCTTCCTTGACGGAGTGACAAAAGTTTGTTGTCTAATGCTTGGCCTTGGGTATGACGAGCAAAGAGTTTTTCCATTTCCATCTGGAAACCCCCAAAGTCATGTAACAACGGGTCATCCTGGCTTACCAATGGTACCGACCAATCCGCAGCACTGCTGCTCAGATATGACAAAACAAAAACAACGCGCACTTGGTCGTTAGGAAAAGCCCCAGGTCTGCAAAGGAAATTAAGACGACACTGGTTCATGAACGTTGCGTACTTCTTGGGGTCCCCTGTAAATCGTTCAGGTGGAGCTAAAGGAACTGCCCCAGGAAGGGTTATTTGTACTGGATTGGTAGAAGATGTTGGTACAGGTGCTGGCATAATGTTACCAGGCAATGGGGTCTGTCCTGTCTGTGATTGGAGCAACTGCCTACTTATTTCGTCTGTACGATCCTTAGTAACAATCAAATCCTTCCTCAGAGCATTGGTTTCTTGCCTGGCTGAATGTACTTCAGCGCGTAACTGCCCCAACAACTGAGCTAACTGGTCAGTCTCTGAAGTCTCCATGATGCCCAGGTGGATAATATTATTGAGGCTTCGCGGTCTGTTACGCTCACCTGGTATCCACAGGGACGCCACCCAGCCCTGGTTGGATGATTTGCACTCTCGAACGCTCTCCCGGTCACTTGGTAAGGCCTCTGGTTAAAGATGGGTCTGCAATATAGGAGAGCTGGATTCAATACCAGATTGTCTTTATGTTTTCCCACCTCCCTTGGCCTCAACTCCTTCCTCTCCTTTGGGCCTTCTCCTCACCTTAATATTGTAAAAGGTGGATTCTCCATCCTGCTTTTCGTGGCAGGGGTGCATAGATGTGGGGGCGAGCAGCGACCAAGTTACTTCACTGGTGCAAGCCTGCCTGTGGGAATCCAGGCCTGCTGCGACTCCATAGGTTTGCTGATTTACTGTCATGATGCCTGCCCCCGGAAGACCAGACCAGGCCCAGCAGCCCCGGAAGCAGGCATCATGCCACTTGGAGCATGCCCAAAAGCCCCAGTTAGGGGCGGTTTGGGTGCAGTCCTGGCGCCTATGGCGCCAGGCTCATAAAGATAAAGTCAGTCCTGGCGCCATGGGCGCCAGGCTCATTATTGATAACTTACCTGAAGCAGACCATGCTGCATACTCACCTGAAGCAGACCATGCTGCATGAAGACTCAAGCCAAATGAGGCTTAGGAGGGACTATTTTACTGAAGGGACTATTTTGTTACTTGGGTGGGGCTGTGGAAGAATACTTACCTGGATCTTCTTCCAAGGGTATTTAAACCACGCCCGGACAGCCACACGTGCTTTGCGTTATTCTGCTTGCTGCAGCGTAACGCTCACCGTGTTTTCAGCAGCTCCAGTCTTCAGCCACGCCCGCTTCAGTCCTGGGACTCCTGAAACAAGAAGAAAAGAAGGATAAAGGTTAGAACAGGAGTTTTAACTTTAATCCTTACCTGAATCCTGATCCATTTCGCCACAGAGCTGAAAGACAGAAGTCTTTGAAGAATCGCTTCGCATTCCTACGGCGCCGCGCTGAACTCACCTGCTTGGCGGTACTTCAGCATTCCATCACGCTCTCTCCATCTCGCGGCCGCCCTCCGACACCTAAGGAGACAAAGACAGCAAGGTGAGCAAGGGGACTCTCTAAGGCTATACAAGCTACCCCCAAGGACTTACCTGATTTACCACAGGGGGTACTCACCTCATCTCGGGTCGGCGCAGTCAACTCTGCTTCATCGCCGTACCCCGGCCCCTAAGGGGAAAACCACAATAGACTTACCTGAATCTTACCAATTGCCATTTGGAAATCTTCGAGTGGATTAATCGGCAACCTGCAAGGAATCGGACAGAGTGAAGTTCAGACATTTGAACTCTTATGAACAATTGGACTTATAGTCAATACTGGAACTCACCAATTCCTCTACGCCAGTGAAGTAACTGGTCATCCACGCGCCCCTGCGGTCGACGCAGGATGGAGAGCTCATCCTTCCAAACCATCAGGTGAGACTTAGGAGGGGACATCAAGAGTGATCTGTGGGAAGACAACAGTAGTGAGGAAGGTGGGTTGACACTCAATTCCACGGGTGGTTAATTCCTCTTCTCCTTTGCAGAAGAATATTCCTGCAAGCCAGACAAACTAGGCTGAGCGGGCCAGTCCAGTCAGTCATCTCGGCGCTACACGTCACGCTGGTGGAAACAACAGCAGCCCAGTTCCGGTCGACGCCCCCGTGGGAACCAGGTGAGCGTAACAGAACGCGAAGCCTACCCACAAATACCCACCTGGGCGTCATGGAGACCTCGGAAACTGATCAGTTGGCCCAATTATTAGGGGAATTAAGGGCCGAAGTGCATTCCGCCCGCCCAGAAACCAATGCACTCAGGAGGGAACTGATAGTGTCAAAAGAACGAACTGATGAGTTGGCCAGACAACTATTACAGAGCCAGGCTGGACAAACACCTCTACCAGGACTTGGGGCAAGTCCAGCTCCTGTACCATCGAGTAACCCGGTGCAGATAAATTTACCTGGAGCCGTTCCTTTGGCTCCGCCTGAACGCTTTGCAGGAGACCCAAAAGGGTTTGCAACATTCATGAATCAATGCCGCTTGCACTTTTTATGTAGACCTGGAGCTTTCCCAAACGATCAGGCCAAGGTAGCCTTTGTACTGTCATATCTCAGCGGCAGTGCGGCGGATTGGTCCATTCCACTAGTTAACCAGGATGACTCGATTCTTCGAGATTTCCATGGTTTTCGAACAAGCATGGAAAGACTATTCGCCCAACACTCCCGAGGACAGGCTTTGGACAACAAACTTTTATCCCTACGTCAAGGTAACCAGGATCTTTTATCTTACATTGCAACTTTCAATAGATTAGTAGTGGAAACCAAATGGCCTGAAGCCAAGCGAATCACATTATTCCATCGAGGACTTCGGGGAGAACTCAAAGATGTTTTGGCCCAAATCGTGAACCCGCCTCAAGACTGTGCTGAATATATAGATCTAGTGGTCCAGCTCGATCACAGACTTCAAACCAGGAAGGCTGACAGAACCAAGTTTGAGAACAGGGTGTTGGTTAAAACCCACGTAAGCTCCAAGGGAGTAGATGTCTCAGAACCTATGCAAATCGGGGGGGTTAAAGGACCCTTAACCCAGAAGGAAAGAGATAGAAGACGGCAACTGCAATTATGTTTATATTGCGGAACTACTGGTCATTTTCTTCGGAACTGCCCTGTAAAACCACCTAAGAAAGTTATAGGAGCAGCAGACGAAAACCATGTGAAATCTGACTGGGGAAACGACCACGCCCGGCAAGCGTAGAGGTCCGCTTGCCGAGCTTAAAGAAGGACACTCTGACCTCGCATTTCACCATACCCATGGTCCTTGTAGATCCAGAGCAGCCATCACGCATGCACGCGGTAAAGGTGTACGTAGACAGTGGAGCCATAGGAAATTACTTGGACTGGGAATTGGCTACCAGGATGAATCTATCTCTCAACCACAAGACCACGGCCGATGTTGTCACCACTGTAGATGGAACGGAAATTGCCTCTGGACCCGTAACTCATTCCACTGCAGAGATGACATTGCTGAGTCAAGATGGGCATCGAGAGGCTATGATGTTTGACTTAATCAAGGCCCCACAGTTTCAGCTGATACTGGGGATACCTTGGTTGGAAAAACATAATCCCTGTATTGATTGGCGAGGGAAGAGACTAACCTTCCCAGAATGTGCTCACACCTGCTACCCAAGGAAAACTCAAAACTCAGTCCTGGCCCCAGTAATTCCAGTAGCCATACAATTACCTGTTGAATACCAAGACTTTCAGGATGTCCTCCAAAAGGAACAGGCAAACACCTTACCACCTCACAGATTGTATGATTGTCAAATAGATCTTGTACCTGGAGCACAACCACCTTGCAGCAGAATCTATGCCCTTACGGAACCCGAAAATCTCCATTTGCGCCAGTACCTAGACCAGTACCTTGCTAATGGCTTCATTCGCCGGTCCAAGTCCCCTGCATCTTCAGCTTTGCTCTTCGTACCGAAAAAGGAAGGCGACCTTAGAACATGTATAGACTACCGTGCACTGAATCAGATTACCATCAAGAATCGATACCCACTGCCTTTGATCCCAGAACTACTAGACCAGGTGAAGGACGCTTGTATATACACGAAACTAGACCTTCGGGGGGCATATCATCTGGTACGTGTCAAAGAGGGTGACGAATGGAAGACTGCTTTACACACCAAGTACGGACTATTTGAGTACCAGGTGATGCCCTTCGGACTATGCAATGCACCAGCAGCCTTCCAGTTCTTCATGAACGATGTCCTCCGAGAGCTTATCGACGTTTGTGTGGTCGTTTACATCGACGACATCTTAGTATACTCTTTATCAGAATCTGAGCATGTAAAACATGTCCGAGCAGTCCTAGAGAAGTTACGCCAGCATAAATTATATGCTAAATTGGAAAAGTGCATCTTCCACACTACGGAAGTGGAATTCCTTGGATTTATTCTGACCCCGAGAGGAATCCGGATGGATACACGAAAAGTGGATGCCATTCTTAATTGGCCTTCGCCAAGTTCAATCAAAGGAGTTCAAAGCATGCTTGGCTTTGCCAATTTCTACCGCAGGTTTATCCCAGACTTCTCACACATTGTACATCCCATTACGACGCTATTGCGAAAAAAAAAACGCTTTGTGTGGACAGAGGAAGCCGAGAACGCCTTCCAAGAGTTAAAAGCTAAATTCACATCTGCTCCCATATTAAGACACCCGCGCCCCGAGCTTCCCTACATAGTGGAAACAGATGCATCCAGTTCAGCCATGGGAGCAGTCCTTTCCCAAAAGGATCCCGAAACTAACCAGCTTCACCCAGTGGCGTTTTGGTCAAGAAAATGTTCAGCCCCCGAATTAAACTATGCCATAACCGACAAAGAGCTGCTGGCCATCAAGTCCGCCTTCAAGGCTTGGCGGCACTATCTACTGGGTGCCAGACATACCATCACGGTCATCACCGATCATCGCAACTTACAATACCTAAAGACAGCCAAAGCCCAATATTCGCACCAACTCCGTTGGGCATTGTTCTTCGCCGAGTTTGATTTTGTAATAACCTATCGACCAGGTTGTAAGAATGGTAAAGCAGACGCCTTGTCCCGGTTTGGAATGGGAGAAGCAGAAATAACTTTAGAACCCGTACCCATAATTCCGGAACAGAGAATCCTTGGCCTGACATCCATACAGACACTGGCGGACATTCAAAACAAGATCCACCAACTCTTTGATTCCGTTGCCCTACAGGACTGGGCAAAGAAAGATCCAGAGTACTCTGTCATCGATGATTTACCTTATTACCAAGGCCAGCTATTTTTACTGCAAAAAGAACTACAGGAACTTGTCATTTCCCATTACCATGACACCTTAATAGAAGGGCATCCGGGTATTGCAAAAACCAAAGCTAAAATTAGGAAGCAATTTTGGTGGCCCATCTGGTGAAAGGATGTGAAGTCATTTGTCATGTCTTGTGGCATTTGCGCACAAAATAAAGGGCAAAAGAAAAAACCTGCTGGATTATTGCAACCATTAGACATACCACCTACCTCTTGGCATACCTTGTCATTAGACTTTATCACGGATTTACCCCCGTACCAAGGTTACAATACCATTCTAGTTATTGTAGATCTTTTTTCTAAAATGGCCCACTTCATTCCTTTAAAAGGGATACCTTCAGCTTCAATCCTGGCCAAGGAATTCCTTGAAAATGTTGTCCGCCTGCATGGCTTTCCTTCAGTGTTAATTTCAGATCAGGGCAGTCAATTCATTTCACATTTTTGGAGGAAATGCTGCCAACTGGCACAAATTGATGTTAGGCTTTCGACCAGTCACCACCCTCAGACCGACGGTCAAACGGAGAGGACCAACCAGACTCTTGAATAGTACCTCCGTTGTATGCGACATCAGTCTGAGGGGAATTGGAAAGACATTCTGTGGATCGCAGAGTATGCGTACAATAATTCCGTACACTCAGGAACTGGACAAAGTCAATTTTTTACCATTTATGGGCACCATCCTCGAACCTCGGATTTGGACGCACCCCAGCATTTAGAGATGCCCGCAGTGGACCATCTCCACGCTGTTATTACACAAGCCTTTAAAGAAGCAACCATCCATTTGCAAAAGGCTAAGGAAAAATACAAAAAGGATGCGGATCAGCACAGAAGTGAAGCTCCTCAATACCAAATAGGGGACCAAGTATGGTTAGTCACTAAGCACTTACCACTCAAGGGGACTCGGACCTTTAACCCCAGGTATTTGGGACCTTTTTCTGTCAAGGCAATTATTAACCTAGTGGCCGTCAAGTTGGACCTACCTGCTCATATGCGAATCCATCCCGTCTTCCACGTGTCTCTTTTGAAGCCAGTGCAACCAGGAACTAGGCTAACCACTCCACCTGAACCTATCCTCATAGACGGGGAGCCCGAGTTCGAAGTCAAGAATATTTTGGACTCAAAAAGAGTGAGATCAAAATTCTTTTACCTAATTGACTGGAAAGGTTATGGTCCGCAGGAAAGGTCTTGGGAACCTAGTGACCACGTGCATGCACATCGTTTAGTGAAGAGGTTCCATCGGGAATTTCCAGACAAACCACGGCCAAGGGGGAGAACAACTTTAGGAGGGGCCTTGAGGGGGAGTGCTGTCATGATGCCTGCCCCCGGAAGACCAGACTAGGCCCAGCAGCCCCGGAAGCAGGCATCATGACACTTGGAGCATGCCCAAAAGCCCCAGATAGGGGCTGTTTGGGTGCAGTCCTGGCGCCTATGGCGCCAGGCTCATAAAGATGAAGTCAGTCCTGGCGCCATGGGCGCCAGGCTCATTATTGATAACTTACCTGAAGCAGACCATGCTGCATACTCACCTGAGGCACACCATGCTGCATGAAGACTCAAGCCAAATGAGGCTTAGGAGGGACTATTTTACTGAAGGGACTATTTTGTTACTTGGGTGGGGCTGTGGAAGATTACTTACCTGGATCTTCTTCCAAGGCTATTTAAACCACGCCCGGACAGCCACACGTGCTTCGCGTTATTCTGCTTGCTGCAGCGTAACGCTCACCGTGTTTTCAGCAGCTCCAGTCTTCAGCCACACCCGCTTCAGTCCTGGGACTCCTGAAACAAGAAGAAAAGAAGGATAAAGGTTAGAACAGGAGTTTTAACTTTAATCCTTACCTGAATCCTGATCCATTTCGCCACGGAGCTGAAAGACAGAAGTCTTTGAAGCATTGCTTCGCATTCCTACGGCGCCGCGCTGAACTCACCTGCTTGGCGGTACTTCAGCATTCCATCACGCTCTCTCCATCTCGCGGCCGCCCTCCGACACCTAAGGAGACAAAGACAGCAAGGTGAGCAAGGGGACTCTCTAAGGCTATACAAGCTACCCCCAAGGACTTACCTGATTTACGATGGGGGGTACTCACCTCATCTCGGGTCGGCGCAGTCAACTCTGCTTCATCGCCGTACCCCGGCCCCTAAGGGGAAAACCACAATAGACGTACCTGAATCTTACCAATTGCCATTTGGAAATCTTCGAGTGGATTAATCGGCAACCTGCAAGGAATCGGACAGAGTGAAGATCAGACATTTGAACTCTTATGAACAATTGGACTTTAGAGTCAATACTGGAACTCACCAATTCCTCTACGCCAGTGAAGTAACTGGTCATCAACGCGCCCCTGCGGTCGACGCAGGATGGAGAGCTCATCCTTCCAAACCATCAGGTGAGACTAAGGAGGGGACATCAAGAGTGATCTGTGAGAGTGGGGAAGGTGGGTTGACACTCAATTCCACGGGTGGTTAATTCCTCTTCTCCTTTGCAGAAGAATATTCCTGCGAGCCAGACAAACTAGGCTGAGCGGGCCAGTCCAGTCAGTCATCTTGGCGCTACACGTCACGCTGGTGGAAACAACAGCGGCCCAGTTCCGGTCGACGCCCCCGTGGGAACCAGGTGAGCATAACATTTACAGTCTTTATATGCAGTTCTTACGTTCCTCTTAGTTCGAATAATAATGTCTTGCTTCTTTCCTTTTAGGTATGGAAAGGTATTTTGGTGTTGTCATGCAGTTTGAAGACGAGCATGGGCCGGTAGGTGAAAGCGCGGTGTGCGCAATGTTGTCCGGTGAGTAACGCGCGATGCGCTGCGCTGTTTTGCCTTTTATATTGTTAACATGTGTCTTTTCTCTCCTTGCAGGTCGTGATGTTCCTTGCCGAGCGCCGTAATGTTCCAGCGATGATACTGACCAGGAGATGACTACCCAGGTAAGAATTGTGTGGCTTTCTTCGTTCGGGAGGAAACGTGAGTAAACGCTTACTGATGCTGTCTTTCTTTCTCCTCTTTCCAGGTTATGGTATTCCAAGATGCATGCAGTGCCGGATGATGGAGTTCGTACCTTCAGGTTAGTGGAACTGAAGTCGGCGATGGATTGAAGACAGGATACTCTTCCAGGTAATTTTCGTAGTGTTCTTTCTCTCTCTGCAGGTCCTTGGTTTCAGGTAAGCTGGCATCAAAGAACTGGACAAGGTGAGCGTCACGCTGCCCACAGCAGAATAACGCGAAGCGTGTTCTGCTGTTTGGGTGCGGTTTAAATAGTCTCAGGTAAAGTAGTCCAGGTAAAATAGTCCCAGGCCTGCCACACCCAAAGTAGTCCAGTTAAAATAGTCCCAGGCCTGCCACACCCAAAAGACTAGACCACATAGCTCAGTTCCTTGTAACTGAACTATGTGTGTGCCTCCATGTTGGCTGAACCCCCCCAAGTTAAATAGTCCAAAGTAAATAGTCCCATTCTAATGTTGGTCTTCATGATGGTTTAGAGCCTGGTGGCGTAGGCGCCAGGACTGACTCCAAGAGAGTCTTGGATGAGGTTTTAAGGCCTTTGACCTGACCCTAACTGGAAGGCTGACTTGCCAGTGAGGGCCAGGGGAAAGGGTCATGACAACTGCTGTGATGTTTTCCAACTTCAGCTTCTGTCGAAGAGGAAGGCCTATTCGTGCAGCCAGATCTTGATCAATATAGTTCGCCACGGCTCCGCTATCAATGTATGCCTCCAAGGCATGTATCTTTGAGGATTGTTTGTGGTAAACCAAAAGTACCGGGTTGACTAGATGTGAAGTCTGTACAGATTCCTTCTTTTCGCTCGACAAATGGAGCCCTACGCTTGCCGGGCATTGGAGTTTCCCGAATCTTGTTCTTTTTCCTCATCGTCTTTGTCGGTTGTTCCAACCAATCTCTTGGGTGGTTTCATCAGGCATTCTCGGAGGAAATGTTGTGCTCTCCCGCAGTATAAGCAGAGCTGTTGTTGCCTCCTTTTCTCCCTTTCTGCCTTAGTGATTGGACTCTGTAATCCACCAATCTGCATTAGTTCAGCTTGTTCGTGGGATTTGGTTTGATTGTCCCGGGGTCGGATGTAGACCGATCTCCCTTCAGCTCTCGTGCGGTCCATTTTTCGATTCTGCAATCTGTGATTGAGCTGCACAGTCAAGTTGATATATTCCGCACATCCCTCGCGGGGATTTACCACTTGGATTGGAACATCCTTAAGGTCCCCACGCAACCCCCAATAAAAGAGCGTAGTTCTCTTTTCTTCTGGCCAGTTTGTCTGTACTACGAGATGATTGAAGGTTGCGATATAGGTAAATAGGTCTTGGTTTCCCTGTCTGAGTGACAATAATTCATTGTCCAAAGCTTGTCCTCGAGTATGCCTTGCAAATAATTTCTCCATCTCCCGCTGAAATTCCCCAAAGTCTCAAAGCAATGGATCGTCCTGGTTTACTTGCAGTATCGACCAGTCCGCTGCACTGCCTCTTAAATATGAGATACAAATGCAACTCTGGCTTGATCGTTAGGAAAAGCCCCAGGCCGGCACAAAAAATGAAGGTGACATTGGTTCATGAATATAGCGTACTTATGCGGGGCCAGTGGCACTGCACCTGGAAGAACCACTTGAACTGGTGTTGATGGCTGCGGCATGGAAGGTTGGGCAAGTCCAGGTAGTGGGATCTGACACGCGTGGGCGTGAAGCATTTGTCTTGCCAAGTCGTCAGTTTGTTCTCGAGCTACAATAAGATCCATCCTTAAAGCATTGGTTTCCTGTCTGGAGGCATTGACTTCAGCCCGTAATTCCCATAATAGTTGGGCCAACTGGTCAGTTTCCGAGGTTTCCATAACGCCCAGGCAGAGATTCGTAGAGGCTTCGCGTTCTGTTACGCTCACCTGGTCTCTCTGGGGAAGTTGGGGCACGGTTGCTGCCCTCCCTGGAAGTGGATCCCCCTTGTCAGGCTTCTTCCCCTGCACATATGCTGCTGGCTGCGAGAGTTGATGGCACTGCTCCTGCGTGGATATATGAGATCTATGTGACTGCTGTCTCTCTCGAACCCTTCTTCCCAAAGTGTGGTGAGTATGCGCCGACCCATATAGTCTCACCTGTTGATTAATGATGATGAGCTCTCCGTCCTGCTTCTCACTGCAGGGGCGCTCTTGATGGACCGAGTTCCTTCACTGGCCCATTGTACGTGGCAGCCCAGACCAGCTGTGTCTAACCTTTCTGATGGTAAGTGTCTTTTGGCTTTTAAGTATTGTGATGTTGATTCCTGATTATTGTCTGTGTCTTTTAATGATGTCTATCCTCTGCTTTCTCCCAACAGATGAAATGCAGCCCTGCGGTAGTTGCGGCGCACGATGCAAGGCCAAATTGGACAAGAATGGAGTCCACGGTGCTCCGACAGAAGGTGAGTGTTTGTTTAAGGTTCAGCGCGAGGATTAGTCCTCTAACTTTGTCTTTATCTTTTTCCCTTGCAGGCACTGTCTTCAGATGAATTGCCCGCCGTGCCACGATGTCGGGGTCGGAGCACTGCCTTCCGGAGGTCTGGAGATGGATGAAGAATGGCAGAGACAACGATGATGCATGCGGATGGAAGCAGGTTCCAAGGTAAGTGCTGAGGCTGGTAACGGGTGCTGAAGCTGGTAGCTGGAAACAAAGGTAAGATGCTGGTAGCTCGAAACAAACATAAGATGCAGAAGCTGGTAGCTGGAAACAAAGGTAAGATGCTGAAGCTGGTAGCTGGAAACAAGGTAAGATGCGCTCAGGCGGCTGTGAGCGTTACGTTGCCTACAGTGCAGAATAACGCGAAGCGCTTGCCTGAAGACTGGGCGGGCTTAAATAGTCTAGCTCTGGCCACGCTCATTAGCCTTGGTTTACCGGCCCCATCCTGCCACTCCTAAAGGATGCTGCACATGTAATCCAGCTTCCCCTGTGGCCACACCCAAATAAACGCACGTGGAGCTTCTTGCAGGAAAATAAAATACTTTGCACAAAATAAAGTGCCTTGTCCGTTTTAAATTCACTCTTGAGCCTGGCGCCAAGACTGAGTCCAGATGGATTTCCTATGTTGCATTGTCCCAAAGGGATAATTGTGTCACCCCTTGCCCTCGTCCCCTGATGGTACGGGGTCTGTGTTTCTGGGCCTTCCGGAGGTCTGGAGATGGATGAAGAATGGCAGAGACACCGATGATGCGTGCGGATGGAAGCAGGTTCCAAGGTAAGTGCTGAGGCTGGTAACGGGTGCTGAAGCTGGTAGCTGGAAACAATGGTAAGATGCTGAAGCTGGTAGCTGGAAACAAAGGTAAGGTGCTGAAGCCGGTAGCTGGAAACAAAGGTAAGATGCTGAAGCTCAAGCTGGTAGCTGGAAACAAGTTAAGATGCGCTCAGGTGGCGGTGAGCGTTACTCTGCCTTCAGTGCAGAATAACGCAAAGCGCTTGCCTGAAGACTGGGCGGGCTTAAATAGTCTAGCTCTGGCCATGCCCATTAGCCTTGGCTCACCGGCTCCACCCTGCCACTCCTAAAGGATGCTGCATGTGTAATCCAGCTTCCCCTGAGGCCACACCCAAATAAACGCACATGGAGGTTCTTGCAGGAAAATGAAGTACTTTGCACAAAATAAAGTGTGTCAGTTTTAAATTTGTTCATGAGTCTGGTGCCAAAGGCGCCAGGACTGAGTCCAGCTGGATTTCCTATGTTGCATTGTCCCAAAGGGACAATTAAAGGTTGTGTCACCCCTTGCCCTCGTCCCCTGATGGTACGGGGTCTGTGTTTCTGGGCCAGTGGCCATTACAGATCCCAAACCTCACAAACCGATTCTGGTATCTGCCTCCAAGAAGGGCGGGCAGCCCAGAATCAGAAAAATGGGAGCCTGAAACCCCCCAAATATCAGAATGTAAAATTTTGCTTTCAGATTCCCAAACTCCAACATAGAATTATGCCCACACTAACCCTGTGTCGGAGTCCAAGATAAAGAAATTGACCACCCAGCTTGCTCAAAATACACATTACCTTTGCCCACTTGAGGAGAAGGAGAGTAGATTGTACGCCCCGGTCCAAGTGCAAGGGAAATGTACATTTTCAGCACTGGTGGACACTGGATCCCAAGTCACTCTTCTGTCAAAAAGAGCCTTTGATCAGCTAAATTCAGGAAGGGGGGGAGAGATACCAGATCCCTCTCACCCCTCTTCCTGGACAACTCCAGAACTTCGACGGGAATTAAATTTCTGTCGAGGGGAGAGTGGATTTAGAAATAAAAATTGGCCGACACAAAGTGAAACACCCGGTCATAGTCATGACTCCAGAGGGCACACCCTGCCTACTAGGGAATTACATCCTGCGGAGGTTGTCCCCCCTAATAGACTGTGTGAACAAGGTCCTCTCGACTCAGACTAACAGGCCAATAAAATTAAAACGGAGTGTCAACCATGTTAGTTTAAATGGCACATGCCACATGGTTGAACAAAAACCGGATCATATTGAGTTTCATTTCCAGAACAAATACCTGACGTGATAGTAATTGTGGTAGGACAACAAACTGGTGATGGGAACTCCTCTCCATTCCTGAAAATCAACCTTCCTTCCAGTTTTAAGTGGCATTCGAAACAGGAAGGAAATACTTTGAAATTTTATACTGATTCACAATCTGAAAACCCCAAACCTATAGTGAAAAGTGATGAGAAACCAGCTCAAAGTTTATCTGATATTTAGAAAATTAGAGAACAGTCTTCATCCATATTCAGTTAAATGAGGGGAAGGAGTGTGCGTGAACAACGGTAAGAGCTTCATCAGCAAAGCCACGTTCAGGCAGCTCCCAAAAGATCCAGCCATTCCCACATTTAAATTGATCAATAAGTGGGAAATGGGCCGGGGAACTCCCAATTCCAAACATCTCCTGCCTAGCAGGTGTATGCTCAAAATATCTCTAGGTAACAAAAGCATAGAACATAATTGTTGGGTTGTGCGAGATGTCCCTGCTGTATTCTATTTAGGCAGTGACTTTCTCAATCGGTTTGCTATTAATTTGGACCTGATAAATTACAAATCCTGGTCCCGACTAGGGGGAAATCCTGTGGACTTTGATGATTCAGAGAAAGCATTTCGGTCAGCCCAATTCCTTACGTATGCAGCTGAAGTTCAAATTGGAGAGGAGGTCAACATCGCAGGATGGACACAACTAGTCCCACTTGAATTAAAAAAGGACAGAAACTGCAAAATCCTGACGCATATGTACACCTCAATGCCCATCTCCAACAGCAAGGGTTAGGGTTAAACCCAATACCATTAGTCAATGTAGAACACAACACCATTCCAATATTGATGAATAACAGCAACCCTAGGACTATCACTCTGGGAGCAGGCACCATTATTGGAATGGCGGTTGATGACTGACATTTTTCCATGGATCTAGGAAATGAACTGATAGGACCAATGACTGCTTTGACAATGATTTACCACCAGACAGGATCTTCCCCCGGCAAGGTGGGAATTTCCTGGTGTACTCTTCCTGCCCTTACAGGGAGGAAGAGGTGACCTGTGACATCAGGCAGGATGAGGTGATATTCCAGATCCACAATGACTACCTCTCCTACCTGAAACCCTCTGTCCAGGTCAATACTCTAACCAGAGACCTCTCCACCCAATTGGAGGAGGCCACTGAGATAGCAAATCCGGAAGTCTTTCCAGGCTTCAGGCAAATGGTTGAAGAGCGAGTCAACCTAGCTGATGCCTGTGAGACAGGTGTTCTTAGAGTTGAGTTGAAACAGGTGTTCTTAGATTTTCAAGATCTCTTTGCAGTGTACTCGTATGACTGTAGTCGCACCGAAATCCATACTACAACAATTCACATGGACCCTGGAATGACTCCTGTGCTTGTGAAGCAATATCGCTTTCCTTTCGCATCCATGGAGACCCTGACGGAAATAATCAAAAACCTTGAGTCCTGTGGGATAATTCATCCAGTCCACAGCACCTTTAATAATCCGGTGCTGGGGATTTTAAAACCGAACGGCCAGTGGAGACACTGTGCAGACCTTAGGGAGCTAAATAAACGGGTCCACATGTCCCGAGGGTCTCTGCCCTACATTGACCAAGGACTGGCCAGATCCAGGTATATACTGCCATTGACCTGACAAATGGGTACTGGACCGTGCCTGTCAGGAGGCAGGACCAATACAAGCTGGCCTTTACCTTCGGGGGGCAGCAGTACATGTGGACCCAGACGCCCTTTGGATACATAAACTCCGGCAACAAATTCAACACCTTCCTACATAAGCCTATGCACGACTTGGGTGAAAGGGGTAAACTGGCCTATGTGGATGATGTCCTGATAAAAAGCTCAACTGTGGAGGAACATATAACAGAAATCCGTTATGTTCTGTTCCTGTTACGCTCACCTGGCTCCCACAGGGGCGTCGGTCGGACCCGGACAGCTGCGGTCTCCACCCACATGATGCGTAGTGCAGCGATGACTGACTGGATCTGCCCTCCTAATCTTGTCTGCTTAACCCATAGAAATATTCTCCTGCAAGTGGAGAGATGGATTTAGCCACTTGTGGATTCAAGTGATGGCACCCCCACAGTCCTCCCCAACTAATCACCTCCGAAATGCCCTCACAGCAATCTCACCTTATATTCTTGAAAGATGAGCTCTCCATCCTGCGTGGATTTACAGGGGCGCGTCGATCCCAGTTACTTCACTAGTTTGAAGGCTTGGGAGAGTTCCGGAGAGTATTGACTCTGAGGTTCCTGGTGAGGGCCAGTAAGTATTAAGTTCATAGAGTTCAATATATCTGATGTTCACTCTTGTTCCCCCCTTCCTTTCTTGTCTTGCAGCTGGCTCGTGAAAAGATGCTCTTGTGGCAGCTGGTGGCGCTCAGGCAAGAGTCTGTATTACCCGGCGCTGTCCGGTAAATGTTGCACGTGGAAAACGCGTTGTTTTGTCTCTCTTTACAGATGCGGCACGTGAAAATATGGAGAGTCACAAAAGGATGCCTCCGGTGGTAAATCAGGTAAGTCTATGGTGGTAAGAATTATATTAGTTGGTTCCCTCGGCTCACCTTGTGGTTTTCTTTTGTCTCCTAGGTGCCGAAGTTCGGCGAAGAAATGATGGAGGCAGCGCCGACCCGAAGGATGCTGTGAAGACTGGTGAGTATGGCGCAACGCTGCAGCTGGAGGTGCGGCGCGTGCAGAAATTATATTCTTTACAGGTCCAGAGACGAGATGGATCCAGAATCAGGTGTGGAATAGAAATAAGATCATTTTCTAACCTTGTCCCTTTCTTTCCTCTTTGTTTTAGGAGCTCCGGATTCGAGGCGGGCGTGGCAGAAGACTGCATGCAGGCTGCAGGCACGGTGAGCGTTACGCTGCTGGATGCAGAATAACGCGAAGCGTGTGTTGCTGGTCGGGCGTGGTTTAAATAGCCTCAAAAGTAGTCCCAGGTAAGAAGTCCCTAGAACCACACCCGAGTAAAAAATAGTCCCTGTAGAAAAATAGTCCCTTTCAGGCTTCATGTTGGATCACAGTCATTTGCAGCATGTGGTAAAAATTCCGAGAAGTTATGCCCAATGTGGGTAGGTGCGCGCACCCTCGTACTGGTTAGGTATTGATACTACAGTGTAGAGAGGTTTGCAGCAGTGGCAAGGCGTAGAAGGGTAGATTCTCGGTACCCCTTCTATATAAAGGAACAAACAAGGTAGGGTTAGCCTGCCAGTCAGCGCTCCCTCAGAACCAGTCATACAATTCAACCTTTAGCTTGCTTGAGTAATTAAACCATTACAAAGAAAGTAGAAATGTAAGTACAAGTATTTAATCGCAAAAGTGGACACTGCACGCCAACACGTGTTTCAGCCCTCTCCGGGCCGTCCTCAGGGCGTATTATTATTGAGATGATAAGTAACTCATAAGAAGCATTTATAATCCATGCCCATTTGCATTAAAACAAAAACAAAAAGTAACCATATTGTTGCGTTTAGCAAAAAAGTACAGAAATGAAATAAATCCATCGCAATTTGAATGTAAACATGAGCCCAGTGAAATATATCAAAAATATATGTATATTTACAATGCAAGGGAGGAGAGAAAAAGGCAGACAAGGGTGAGGGGTCAGGGGAGAGAGGAGAGAAAATAATATTAACAAATTAGATGTGAGTTGGTGTTGTACATACACTCATTGTTAAGTTACAAATTACTAATTAATAAAACCCGTATGTAGAACTGGTTATTAACAAAGCCAGGTCGTTGCATTTTATAGACAGAGTGGACAGTCCATTAATATGGCGTACCTGATTTTTATAAATTGAGAAAGTAACAGAATCAGTCAGTCTCCAATGGATATATTTTCTGGTGCCTGTAAAAATATATAAATATGTGTTGTAGCCTTATGGATACACTGCGTTCTGGAATATAATTGCAACTGCAGCTACGAAATTATCAAGTGACAGTCTCTGCAAAACGGTGGTGTTTGTTCGCTTACCTAAGGTGAGGTAACTTGATTATAACCCAGTGGAAAGTTTGGTGGATAGTCCTGGCCTCTTGATTATACGAGCAAATTCTGTTTTGAAAAAAAGGTACATGAAAGAATGTTGTGAGAAGTGCAGGGTAGGACTTAATAATTAGAAAGATAAATGTTCAACGGAGCGATAGGAGCGCTTACCTTTAAACGCCTAAATGCGTGAGCAGCTCGGCGATTTCTGCCGGCTGTCTGCAGCTTCCTGGAAGGAATGTGGGTGCGGCTGTGCTAGCCTATAGCTGCTCAGCCAGGCTGTTTAATAGCTATGGTCATGTGACCGTCCTGTTGCTGTTGCCTAGCGACTTAGTAGGTGTCAGGGGAGTACTCGGGTTTGTAAGAGAATCTAGCGAGATCTAGCGAAAGTGTTTTAACCGTAATGAATGCAGGTGCTCCTTTACTTGCGAGCGTTGGGAGACAGGAGTATGTTTGAACAAGTTCGAGCAGAACTATTGAAATTCTTACAATTGCGCCGCTTAATTAACGTAATATGAGATTCGAGGATACGTGATATAAAATAATTTCACATACCGATTAAATGAAGATTATCGAATATATACAAATTAATATGCACGCTAGGACTCCTAAATCATTATTAAGTCCTGCTGACTGGGTTTTAATTGGTGATAATATAATTGTCGGGTCAATTTGTTGAGATTGGGCAAACTATCTACATTGGTGTAAAGCCAGCGAGAGTTACAGAAAATAGTGTTGTTGTTTATATATTGGTTTGCTGTGAGAGCGACAATAATGATATGTAGTTAATATTTCATCTTAAAATATACCTAGTTAAGACCAGTTATTCAGTAACATAAGGTTTTAATTTTTTGAAGGCTATGATTAATCTAGTTTCTATACTGTTAGCATGTGTCAGGTATATGTAAGAGAGGAATTTGAGTATTAACCCCCTAATCTACTGGGTTGTCATGAGGGGAGCAAAATACGATAACTAAAAATATTAACCCAATGGTAATCAATGTATCATAATTACATTCCAAATGGACAGTCCACCCCTCTGTAGTGCAACGCCTGCCTCACAAAGTGATCTCAAATTCGAACATTGAATCAAGATTAGACATATGATGTCAAAGAAAGACATTCAGTTTATGCTCTTGATTGAGTCCAAGTTGAACACATCTAAGTTTGCATATCATCCGGGCTTCCGCTTGCCGTAGATAAAGTTGTCGATCACCTCCTCTGGCATGTGGTTTGATGTGTTGCAGCCCTACAAATCTGATATACTTTCTGTATGCCATCTGGTGTTCTTGTTGCCAGTGTATTAACTACATATCATTATTGTCGCTCTCACAGCAAACCAATATATAAACACCAACACTATTTTCTGTAACTCTCGCTGGCTTTACACCAATGTAGATAGTTTGCCCAATCTCAACAAATTGACCCGACAATTATATTATCACCAATTAAAACCCAGTCAGCAGGACTTAATAATAATTTAGGAGTCCTAGAGTGCATATTAATTTGTATATATTCGATAATCTTCATTTAATCGGTATGTGAAATTATTTTATATCACGTATCCTCGAATCTCATATTACGTTAATTAAGCGGCGCAATTGTAAGAATTTCAATAGTTCTGCTCGAACTTGTTCAAACATACTCCTGTCTCCCAACGCTCTCAAGTAAAGGAGCACCTGCATTAATTACGGTTACAACGCTTTCGCTAGATCTCGCTAGATTCTCTTACAAACCCGAGTACTCCCCTGACACCTACTAAGTCGCTAGGCAACAGCAACAGGACGGTCACATGACCATAGCTATTAAACAGCCTGGCTGAGCAGCTATAGGCTAGCACAGCCGCACCCATATTCCTTTCAGGAAGCTGCAGACAGCCGGCAGAAATCGCCGTGCTGCACACGCATTTAGGCGTTTAAAGGTAAGCGCTCCTATCACTCCGTTGAACATTTATCTTTCTAATTATTAAGTCCTACCCTGCACTTCTCACAACATTCTTTCATGTACCTTTTTTTCAAAACAGAATTTGCTAGTATAATCAAGAGGCCAGGACTATCCACCAAACTTTCCACTGGGTTATAATCAAGTTACCTCACCTTAGGTAAGCGAACAAACACCACCGTTTTGCAGAGACTGTCACTTGATAATTTCGTAGCTGCAGTTGCAATTATATTCCAGAACGCAGTCTATCCATAAGGCTACAACACATATTTATATATTTTTACAGGCACCAGAAAATATATCCATTGGAGACTGACTGATTCTGTTACTTTCCCAATTTATAAAAATCAGGTACGCCATATTAATGGACTGTCCACTCTGTCTATAAGATGCAACGACCTGGCTTTGTTAATAACCAGTTCTACATACGGGTTTTATTAATTAGTAATTTGTAACTTAACAATGAGTGTATGTACAACACCAACTCACATCTAATTTGTTAATATTATTTTCTCTCCTCTCTCCCCTGACCCCTCATCCTTGTCTGCCTTTTTCTCTCCTCCCTTGCATTGTATATATACATATATTTTTGATATATTTCACTGGGCTCATGTTTACATTCAAATTGCGATGGATTTATTTCATTTCTGTACTTTTTTGCTAAACGCAACAATATGGTTACTTTTTGTTTTTGTTTTAATGAAAATGGGCATGGATTATAAATGCTTCTTATGAGTTACTTATCATCTCAATAATAATACGCCCTGAGGACGGCCCGGAGAGGGCTGAAACACGTGTTGGCGTGCAGTGTCCACTTTTTGATTAAATACTTGTACTTACATTTCTACTTACTTTGTAATGATTTAATTACTCAAGCAAGCAAAAGGTTGAATTGTATGACTGGTTCTGAGGGAGCGCTGACTGGCAGGCTAACCCTACCTTGTTCATTTGCAGCATGGTCTGCCTGAGATAAGTATTGACTATGAGCCTGGCGCCTTAGGCGCCAGGACTGATTTCTACTATGAGCCTGGCGCCTAAGGCACCAGGCCTGAACCCAGATAGCCCCTAGCCGGGGCTGCTGAGGTTTTACTAAATGTCTAGATGCCTGCTCCCGGGGCTGATAGGCTTGGTCCGGATGCCTGGGGGTAGGCATCATGACAGTCCCAGTTGAGGGTTGCCGGAGCAAAACTGTCCTTCCAAAAGGCATAGTGGTGCAGAACCCGTGTCAACTTCTTGGGACATGAAATAACTCCTGAGAGTCTCTGTCCCCAGGAGACGAAAGTGGAAGCACTCCTACAACTGAAAGACCCCACAACTCTGCGTGAGCTAAGAAGCCTCCTTGGACTGACTAATTACAGTAGGAAGTTCATTGAGGATTACGCAGGGATCACAAAACCCCTGATCCATCTGTTGAAGGGGGGGGTCGAGTGGGGTCCAGAACAAGCCGAGGCAGTAAAACAACTCAAAAGAAGCCTCTCACAAGCGCCTTGTATAGCTTACCCTGTCAAAAACAAGGAGTTCGGATGACTTCAAGATGGCCGCCGTGGAGGGAGGACGTGCGTGAGCTGAGCTCCATCTCCCCTCCCGGGCCGCAGCAGAAGCCAGACAATGAAGCAGAACTCTCGATGTGAATAATCTGAGAAAAGATCCCCAAAACCTGCCGACGGAGCCCCCAGCGCAGACCGGAGTGGATCGGCACCCCCTAGAACCAAGGAGCCGTCGGATAGAGGAAGGAGGAGCGGCACGAAAGGGCAGCGGTTCCCGCCGGGTGCAACCAACACAGTGGAAGAACCCAGAAATTATACGGCAACGAGACCGCCCATCAGTGGAAAGAGGCATCGGTGACTGGGCCCCCTGCGCCTCCGGAACAGTAAACCCACGCCAAGAGGACAACAGAGCAGACCCTGTAAGTGGAGGAAGCCGGGAGGGACGCTCCCCCAGTGGCGGCCCAGGCCAGAGCAAACACCCCGGCGGCCCTGCGGGGAAACGAAGAGACCCGCCGCCTGAAACCAGCCAACTTCAGACAGCCAGCTAGACGGGGGCAGAGATGAAGGTGAGCCCCGCGTGGTCTCGGTAGGGGACGGTGGGGAAGAGAGAGCAGCAGAAACAAAGGTAAGATGCTGAAGCTGGTAGCTGGAAACAAGGTAAGATGCGCTCAGGCGGCTGTGAGCGTTACGCTGCCTACAGTGCAGAATAACGCGAAGCGCTTGCCTGAAGACTGGGCGGGCTTAAATAGTCTAGCTCTGGCCACGCCCATTAGCCTTGGTTTACCGGCCCCATCCTGCCACTCCTAAAGGATGCTGCACATGTAATCCAGCTTCCCCTGTGGCCACACCCAAATAAACGCACGTGGAGCTTCTTGCAGGAAAATAAAATACTTTGCACAAAATAAAGTGCGTTGTCCGTTTTAAATTCGCTCTTGAGCCTGGCGCCAAGACTGAGTCCAGATGGATTTCCTAAGTTGCATTGTCCCAAAGGGATAATTGTGTCACCCCTTGCCCTCGTCCCCTGATGGTACGGGGTCTGTGTTTCTGGGCCTTCCAGAGGTCTGGAGATGGATGAAGAATGGCAGAGACACCGATGATGCGTGCGGATGGAAGCAGGTTCCAAGGTAAGTGCTGAGGCTGGTAACGGGTGCTGAAGCTGGTAGCTGGAAACAAAGGTAAGATGCTGAAGCCGGTAGCTGGAAACAAAGGTAAGATGCTGAAGCTGAAGCTGGTAGCTGGAAACAAGTTAAGATGCGCTCAGGTGGCGGTGAGCGTTACTCTGCCTTCAGTGCAGAATAATACAAAGCGCTTACCTGAGGACTGGGCGGGCTTAAATAGTCTAGCTCTGGCCATGCCCATTAGCCTTGGCTCACCGGCCCCACCCTGCCACTCCTAAAGGATTCTGCATGTGTAATCCAGCTTCCCCTGAGGCCACACCCAAATAAACGCACATGGAGGTTCTTGCAGGAAAATGAAGTACTTTGCACAAAATAAAGTGTGTCAGTTTTAAATTTGTTCATGAGTCTGGTGCCAAAGGCGCCAGGACTGAGTCCAGCTGGATTTCCTATGTTGCATTGTCCCAAAGGGACATTTAAAGGTTGTGTCACCCCTTGCCCTCGTCCCCTGATGGTACGGGGTCTGTGTTTCTGGGCCAGTGGCCATTACAGATCCCAAACCTCACAAACCGATTCTGGTATCTGCCTCCAAGAAGGGCGGGCAGCCCAGAATCAGAAAAAGGGGAGCCTGAAACCCCCCAAATATTAGAATGTAAAATTTTGCTTTCAGATTCCCAAACTCCAACACAGAATTATGCCCACACTAACCCTGTGTCGGAGTTCAAGATAAAGAAATTGACCACCCAGCTTGCTCAAAATGCACATTACCGTTGCCCACTTGAGGAGAAGGAGAGTAGATTGTACGCCCCAGTCCAAGTGCAAGGGAAATGTACATTTTCAGCACTGGTGGACACTGGATCCCAAGTCACTCTTCTGTCAAAAAGAGCCTTTGATCAGCTAAATTCAGGAAGGGGGGAGAGATACCAGATCCCTCTCACCCCTCTTCCTGGACAACTCCAGAACTTCGACGGGAATTAAATTTTTGTCGAGGGGAGAGTGGATTTAGAAATAATAATTGGCCGACACAAAGTGAAACACCCAGTCATAGTCATGACTCCAGAGGGCACACCCTGTCTACTAGGGAATTACATCCTGCGGAGGTTGTCCCCCCTAATATACTGTGTGAACAAGGTCCTCTGGACTCAGACTAACAGGCCAATAAAATTAAAACGGAGTGTCAACCATGTTAGTTTAAATGGCACATGCCACATGGTTGAACAAAAACCGGATCATATTGAGTTTCATTTCCAGAACAAATACCTGACGTGATAGTAATTGTGGTAGGACAACAAACTGGTGATGGGAACTCCTCTCCATTCCTGAAAATCAACCTTCCTTCCAGTTTTAAGTGGCATTCGAAACTGGAAGGAAATACTTTGAAATTTTATACTGATTCACAATCTGAAAACCCCAAACCTATAGTGAAAAGTGATGAGAAACCAGCTCAAAGTTTATCTGATATTTAGAAAATTAGAGAACAGTCTTCATCCATATTCAGTTAAATGAGGGGAAGGAGTCTGTTCTCGCCCGAGTGTGCGTGAACAACGGTAAGAGCTTCATCAGCAAAGCCACGTTCAGGCAGCTCCCAAAAGATCCAGCCATTCCCACATTTAAATTGATCAATAAGTGGGAAATGGGCCTGGGAACTCCCAATACCAAACATCTCCTGCCTAGCAGGTGTATGCTCAAAATATCTATAGGTAACAAAAGCATAGAACATAATTGTTGGGTTGTGCGAGATGTCCCTGCTGTATTCTATTTAGGCAGTGACTTTCTCAATCGGTTTGCCATTAATTTGGACCTGATAAATTACAAATCCTGGTCCCGACTAGGGGGAAATCCTGTGGACTTTGATGATTCAGAGAAAGCATTTCGGTCAGCCCAATTCCTTACGTATGCAGCTGAAGTTCAAATTGGAGAGGAGGTCAACATCGCAGGATGGACACAACTAGTCCCACTTGAATTAAAAAAGGACAGAAACTGCAAAATCCTGACGCATATGTACACCTCAATGCCCATCTCCAACAGCAAGGGTTAGGGTTAAACCCAATACCATTAGTCAATGTAGAACACAACACCATTCCAATATTGATGAATAACAGCAACCCTAGGACTATCACTCTGGGAGCAGGCACCATTATTGGAATGGCGGTTGATGACTGACATTTTTCCATGGATCTAAGAAATTAACTGATAGGACCAATGACTGCTTTGACAATGATTTACCACCAGACAGGATCTTCCCCCGGCAAGGGGGGGATTTCCTGGTGTACTCTTCCTGCCCTTACAGGGAGGAAGAGGTGACCTGTGACATCAGGCAGGATGAGGTGATATTCCAGATCCACAATGACTACCTCTCCTATCTGAAACCCTCTGTCCAGGTCAATACTCTAACCAGAGACCTCTCCACCCAATTGGAGGAGGCCACTGAGATAGCAAATCCGGAAGTCTTTCCAGGCTTCAGGCAAATGGTTGAAGAGCGAGTCAACCTAGCTGATGCCTGTGAGACAGGTGTTCTTAGAGTTGAGTTGAAACAGGTGTTCTTAGATTTTCAAGATCTCTTTGCAGTGTACTCGTATGACTGTGGTCACACCGAAATCCATACTACAACAATTCCCATGGACCCTGGAATGACTCCTGTGCTTGTGAAGCAATATCGCCTTCCTTTCGCATCCATGGAGTCCCTGACGGAAATAATCAAAAACCTTGAGTCCTGTGGGATAATTCATCCAGTCCACAGCACCTTTAATAATCCGGTGCTGGGGATTTGAAAACCGAACGGCCAGTGGAGACACTGTGCAGACCTTAGGGAGCTAAATAAACGGGTCCACATGTCCCGATGGCCTCTGCCCTACATTGACCAAGGACTGGCCAGATCCAGGTATATACTGCCATTGACCTGACAAATGGGTACTGGACCGTGCCTGTCAGTAGGCAGAACCAATACAAGCTGGCCTTTACCTTCGGGGGGCAGCAGTACACGTGGACCCAGACTCCCTTTGGATACATAAACTCCGGCAACAAATTCAACACCTTCCTACATAAGCCTATGCACGATTTGGGTGAAAGGGGTAAACTGGCCTATGTGGATGATGTCCTGATAAAAAGCTCAACTGTGGAGGAACATATAACAGAAATCCGTTATGTTCTGTTCCTGTTACGCTCACCTGGCTCCCACAAGGGCGTCGGTCGGACCCGGACAGCTACGGTCTCCACCCACGTGATGCGTAGTGCAGCGATGACTGACTGGATCTGCCCTCCTAATCTTGTCTGTTTAACCCGTAGAAATATTCTCCTGCAAGTGGAGAGATGGATTTAGCCACTTGTGGATTCAAGTGATGGCACCCCCACAGTCCTCCCCAACTAATCACCTCCGAAATGCCCTCACAGCAATCTCACCTTATATACTTGAAAGATGAGCTCTCCATCCTGCGTGGATTTACAGGGGCGCGTCGATCCCAGTCACTTCACTGGTTTGAAGGCTCGGGAGAGTTCCGGAGAGTATTGACTCTGAAGTTCCTGGTGAGCGCCAGTAAGTATTAAGTTCATAGAGTTCAATATGTCCGATGTTCACTCTTGTTCCCCCCTTCCTTTCTTGTCTTGCAGCTGGCTCGTGAAAAGATGCTCTTGTGGCAGCTGGTGGCGCTCAGGTAAGAGTCTGTATTACCCGGCGCTGTCCGGTAAATGTTGCACGTGGAAAACGTGTTGTTTTGTCTCTCTTTACAGATGCGGCACGTGAAAATATGGAGAGTCACAAAAGGATGCCTCCGGTGGTAAATCAGGTAAGTCTATGGTGGTAAGAATTATATTTGTTGGTTCCCTCGGCTCACCTTGTGGTTTTCTTTTGTCTCCTAGGTGCCGAAGTTCGGCGAACAAATGATGGAGGCAGCGCCGACCCAAAGGATGCTGTGAAGACTGGTGAGTATGGCGCGACGCTGCAGCTGGAGGTGCGGCGCGTGCAGAAATTATATTCTTTACAGGTCCAGAGACGAGATGGATCCAGAATCAGGTGTGGAATAGAAATAAGTTCATTTTCTAACCTTGTCCCTTTCTTTCCTCTTTGTTTTAGGAGCTCCGGATACGAGGCGGGCGTGGCAGAAGACTGGATGCAGGCTGCAGGCACGGTGAGCGTTACGCTGCTGGATGCAGAATAACCCGAAGCGTGTGTTGCTTGTCGGGCGTGGTTTAAATAGCCTCAAAAGTAGTCCCAGGTAAGAAGTCCCTAGAACCACACCCGAGTAAAAAATAGTCCCTGTAGAAAAATAGTCCCTTTCAGGCTTCATGTTGGATCAGAGTCATTTGCAGCATGGTCTGCCGGAGATAAGTAATGACTATGAGCCTGGTGCCTTAGGCGCCAGGACTGATTTCTACTATGAGCCTGGCGCCTAAGGCACCAGGACTGAACCCAGATAGCCCCTAGCCGGGGCTGCTGAGGTTTTACTAAATGTCTAGATGCCTGCTCCCGGGGCTGATGGGCTTGGTCCGGATGCCTGGGGGTAGGCATCATGACAGTCCCAGTTGAGGGTTGCCGAAGCAAAACTGTCCTTCCAAAAGGCACAGTGGTGCAGAACCCGTGTCAACTTCTTGGGACATGAAATAACTCCTGAGAGTCTCTGTCCCCAGGAGACGAAAGTGGAAGCACTCCTAAAACTGAAAGACCCCACAACTCTGCGTGAGCTAAGAAGCCTCCTTGGACTGACTAATTACAGTAGGAAGTTCATTGAGGATTACGCAGGGATCACAAAACCCCTGATCCATCTGTTGAAGGGGGGGGGGACGTGGGGTCCAGAACAAGCCGAGGCAGTAAAACAACTCAAAAGAAGCCTCTCACAAGCGCCTTGTATAGCTTACCCTGTCAAAAACAAGGAGTTCGGATGACTTCAAGATGGCCGCCGTGGAGGGAGGACGTGCGTGAGCTGAGCTCCGTCTCCCCTCCCGGGCCGCAGCAGAAGCCAGACAATGAAGCGGAACTCTCGATGTGAATAATCTGAGAAAAGATCCCCAAAACCTGCCGACGGAGCCCCCAGTGCAGACCAGAGTGGATCGGCACCCCCTAGAACCAAGGAGCTGTCGGCTAGAGGAAGGAGGAGCGGCACGAAAGGGCAGCGGTTCCCGCCGGGTGCAACCAACACAGTGGAAGAACCCAGAAGTGATCCGGCAACGAGACCGCCCATCAGTGGAGAGAGGCATCGGTGACTGGGCCCCCTGCGCCTCCAGAACAGTAAACCCACGCCAAGAGGACAACAGAGCAGACCCTGTAAGTGGAGGAAGCCGGGAGGGACGCTCCCCCAGTGGCGGCCCAGGCCAGAGCAAACACCCCGGCGGCCCTGCGAGGAAACGAAGAGACCCGCCGCCTGAAACCAGCCGACTTCAGACAGCCAGCGAGACGGAGGCAGAGATGAAGGTGAGCCCCGCGTGGTCTCGGTAGGGGACTGTGGGGAAGAGAGAGCAGCCCCTCCCCCGGACCGCCGGAGCGGAGTCCAGGCGCCATAAGATTCACACGGGCTGCGGCCAGCAGGAATTTCTACACGGTGGCACAGAGGGCCAGTGGCCATATACCCGCAGCACAGAGGCGAGGGGGCCACGAGGAACGGCAAGAAATACGGGCATCTTGGGCCCGCAAATATTACCACACCAGACCCGCCATCCCCCTCACTTCATGTACACTTTGAGAGGAGCATGGCCTGAAACATGGCATACGGAGAAGGGGACACAGATTGCCCATAGAGAGGTAGTGAGCGACCTCCTTGACAGGATACAAGGGCACAGACACGCTCAGATGAAGTGCCCCCCACTCCCTTCTTAAGGTGGAACCAGGATAGGAGTGAGGACCCACACAGCCACGTCTGTCCCACCCACTTTCGGGTAAATAGCAGGGGAATATCGGACAGTGAAAACACGGGCCACATCCCGGATTGATAACAAACGGAGACGACCCGGAGAGGCTTGATACAGGACACCACTATGCAACCACAAGACCCATCGGAAAGTAGTCACGCATTGGGCCAAATGTGAAAATCTAGAGGGAAGCAAGGACAAACAAACCCTCTGACCCAACAGCCGAAGCAAGACCAGAACTTGGCAAGCAAAAACGACTAAAGGATCAAAAGGCGGCCTGGAAACAGATCCCTCCCACGAAGTGATGGCCACGAAAGAAGACTTGAAGACGTGGTTCGGGGAGTTCCAGGCGCAGTTCATGGACTCAATGAACACGCACCTGGATTCCATGAAGAGTGAATTCAAATCAGCGCTGCAGGAACTAAAAACTGAAGTAGCAGGGCTAGGAGAAAGAACTGACACCCTCGAGAAGATAGTGCAGAACATGGAAGAATAGATGCAACAAGTGGCAGAAACGCAGGAACATCTGGTCTGCCTAACACATAATCTGGAACTCCAGTTCGAAGACTTAGAAAACAGATCACGAAGATCAAACATTAGAATAAAAAATATGCCAGAGACTGTGGAGGATAAAGATCTCAAATCGACAGTGCAGCAAGTCTTCAAAGACATCCTAGACCAGGTGGAGGAAGAAGAAGTCCTGATTGACCGAATCCATAGGGTGGGACCAAAGAGATAGGCGTCCCAAGGCGCCCGCCCAAGAGACGTGCTGGTGGCCCTCACCAGATACACACAAAAGGAACAGATCCTAAGGAAGGCCATGTCAATGGACCATATTCGAATGAATGGGGAGGATATACAGTTGTTTCAGGATATAGCACAGTTAACGCTCCTGAAAAGAAGAGACATGGCCCAGATAAAGGAACTGGCCTCACGCCAAATCAGATATAAGCGCACATTCCCATTTAGCCTGCTGTTTACGTGGGAGGGGACGCAAAAAAGAATAACATCAAGGGAAGAAGGCCAGAGACTGCTGAACCTACAGGATCAGGAAGATGATTCCCTACAGGCAAGCGGCACGGACCCCTCAGCCAGAAAGAGCCACTGGGAATGGAAAACGACGAACAGGAGGGTGAGACGCCCTAGCAGAAGGAAATAAAGATCAGAGACGCGTCCCGAAAGCAGGAGCAGAATGACGACATAGCAGCAAACAAAGGGGACTCACCCACGGCAGAAGAAGAATCGAGAGACCAATTAACAGGTGCCGGGAGGGGAGTGGGGTGAAGACCCGGTAGTCACTGAAGTCATGGGGAAGGGTTTAGGATTCCCTTCAAAGTTATCCCTTAGAGTGTTTGAGGGCGTGAAGCACACAGCGATACGCCTGATCGACAGTAGAGAATCATGCCATCCTCAGGACAGTTGAGGGGGGGAGGGAAACGCGCCAGTTGGGGGTTGCGCGACACAAGCAGGTGGGGGGGGAGTTGGGGACAGGGGAAGACCAGGAATAACTCTGAATTTGCAAAAGGGGGAAATGAACCTAAGGAAAGACACCTCCTACAGAAGAAGCAATGGGGATAAAGATCCTGACACATAATGTTAGGGGACGAAACTATCCAGTCAAGCGTAAAAAGGTGGAGCAATCCCTCAAGCAGGGAGCATTCGATATCGTAATGCTCCAGGAGACTCACACAAGCTCAAGATAAACATAAACTCCGCTTCAAGGGGTTCAATCACATCCACCAGGTGAACGCACAAGAAAAAAAGGCATGGGTGATTCCAGAATAGAGGGGCCAGACAAAAGTGGAAATTACCTGGCTGATCAGCTGGTCAAAACCAGAGCCCTCCAGGGGGATCTCCTTGCGATCTAGTCCCTGTTGGGGGAAATCCAGGTCACTGCTATCACTAGGTCCCAGACAAATGCTCACAATTAACTCTCAACTGCCCGGCGGAGTAAGGAGACCCCAAATGCTTATTTAATCACAGCACAAAAAGGGCATCTGATTATTGGTAAATTTTATCAACACATTGAGGACCCTGAGAACTTTCCCCTGACGGACACAGATTACATTGGGAAAGAGGATCTCAGGGTGTTGATGAAATGTCCAAAAATGTTCTGAATCCCAGACGGGCTGTTGGTAAGGAGATCCATCTCTGGCTGTGACCAGTGGGTGGTACCCACCTCTTTCTGAAGCCTGATGCTTAGTCACGCCCATGATGCGGCCACAGCCGGTCATCAGGGGTTTCACACTACTTTAGAAATCTTACGAGAGGTTGCATGCTAGCCACACATGGGGCAGGACCTCAACCAATACTTGAAGGGGTGCCTTGTGTGTGCACAATTTCAGCCAACATCACTCACACATTGAGCTCCCCTCCAGACGAGGGGAGTGACACTGTCTTGGTCAGATTTACAAGTAGATTTCATCGGGCCTGTGATTTGCTCCTCAAGGGGGAACAAGTACATGTTAACAGTAACATGCTTGTTTACCAAATGAGTGGAATGTCTCCCAGCCCCAAATTCCAAGGCAGAAACAGCAGCTGCCCTGATGATCAACTACATCTTCTCGCGTTTTGGCCTACCCCAAAGGATTGAGTCAGATCGAGGTAGTCACCAGCGAAGTGATGGCAAAGATGTGGGAGATACTTGGGGTAAAAAAGAAACTTCACATTGCATACCGCGGTCCTCTAGTGGTTGAGTTCAGAGGTACAATAAAACCATTGTGACCATTCTGAAAAAGTTTGTGGCAGATTCTGGGCCAAGTTGGGACATCCGATTACCGCTTGTCCTGATGGCCATCAGATCTACACCTTCTTCTGCGACCAAGATGTCTTGACTTGAGCGGATGACTGGACTTTAAAAACAACCAAAAAGGAATACCAAGTAGGAGACAGGGTCTACTTGTACAATTTCCAAAGGAACCAGACCAAAGAGCGTACATTTTTGCCAAGCTGGCGCGGTCCTTTCGAAATTGTAGATAAAATTTCACCTGTCGCCTGTAGAATCTGCATCCCCAGAGGAGAACTGACAGAAGAGAAATGGGTCCATATTAATCAGTTAAAAAGTTGTCACCCTAGGCACACTTTGCAGCTTATTGAGGAGCAAAGATAAAATCAAATAGAGGAGACATCTGAAGCATGAGAATAAGAAAAAGAAGAACCGGAAGGGAACTGATAGATTTATAGGTATAATTATTTAACAGGGAGTATTTTTCTTCATTTGTCTTTATTGTAGGTAATATTGTGTTTATTAACTGTATGTGTGTCCGACTGCTGTCCGCCCCCCTGGAGGGCAGTCAGTGGGAAAATGTAGTAACAGGCTCTTTACTTTATAGATTAATATTTGTTGCGCCCTTCATAGACCGAAGAGGACCACCCCGGGGACCTGGACAGGAGAGATCGGAGAAGAAGCTGGTGGTGTTGCTCCGCAAAGAAAGATCCAAGATAAAGCTGCAGGTGACACTACAACGAGAGGATCGTGCAATACTGATCCCTGATGGAAGGACTCCACCTGATGAACCCCGCTTTGCCCCATTGATGAATCCCACTTTCCCCTACTCTCCCTCGACAAGGAATCTCAGAAGAGTCGGGGGGATTTGTGGGATATATTTACCCACTCAGCAGCTCAGCAGTACTTCCCCACATCAGCAAGCTGCACTTCAGCAGAACCAGCAAAATGGCTCCACTGGCTCCTGCGAGCACCATTGCATCCAATCTCCGTTTTGCAGTGACAAAACGATGGCTGCACTGTTTTGTCAAGCGCATTGGGCAAGATGGAACAGGGAGCACCCTGAGAAAGCCTACTAGGGTGTGTTCTTGTTTCCCTTAAAGAAATGGAGTGAAAAAGCAGCGCTGTTTTGCTGCAAGCCCAAAGTTCCCATTGAAAAAGGGAATATTTCACCTTTGTTCTTCATCACACTAATTTCATCAGTAAGATCCTGCTATGCCCAGCCATATTCACATTGTGCTCCTTCAGAAAAGAGCATTATTCCTGAATGGCAGGCTGTGCCAGCCAAATCTGTGCAAAATGCACGGAAAAACGCTTAACTTTGGCTACAAAAGGTCAAAAATCACTGCTTGAAAAGAAATTCTAGCTTTCTGTGCACATGTCAATTTCAGGAGGCCTTTGCCTTGTAAAGACTGTTGTGTAAGAGAAGCTGGCTACAGCTACAGAACAATATTGGTGTCATGAATCGCCGCTTTTGCCCCCTATGGACTTCATGGTCCATAATGCACCGCAACATCAGGTCAATAATCCTTCCAACGGGGGGCGTGGCCAACTGCGCAATGCAGTAGACGTGCGCCTCTGGAGCTCCCGCTGCCTAACATTCTGTTATAAACGACTACTTAAGACCATCCGGTGACCCCCAAAATACGATCTCCAGTGCGTGATACCCCAGGGCAAGTTTGGGGCGAATTCCAGGTTGAAACGTGCCGGGGTTGCAGAGGTGGGAGCCTGGGAAGGAGATGCCGGTGAGGCCCGACGATGAACCAAGATGGCCGCCGGAGCACTGGGCACGCTTTGAGCGGGGACCGGACCATCCATGTACTCTGTGGTGGTTGCCAGTCGGAGTCGGGGACGGAGCTCCGGAGGACTGGCAAGGGCCAGGAGTTATGGCGTGGCCCCGTGGGACCCTGGCTGGAGGAATCGGCTGGCCGGACTCTGAGCCGCTCTGCCCGGACGAGGAGAGACGGGCGCAGCCAATTGATCACCGCAACAAAGACCCGCATACAACGGTGAGTGCCCGGCGACGGACATGGGGAAAGACAAAGCAAGACGGCTCACCATGCAAAACAGAATCGAACAGTACACAATACCTCCAACGCAACCCCCCCGACTCCCAACCGCTGCCGTCGGTAGAGGAGGACTTGGTACCTGGACTCTCCCTGAGGGACGTTATGGCGGCCATAGCGGACTCCCGCACATCGATGGAGCAGAAGATGGACGGAATCAGCCTGGACATGTCCCTCCTCCGACACGACCTGCAGAAATTGTCAGCTCGAACGGGCGAGGCGGAACAGCGTATTTCCAACACAGAGGATGGACTGCACGCAGTGCAACAACAGCTTCAAGGAGTCACCGCCAAACTCAAAACTCTGGAAGCCAGAGTCGAAGAAGGAGAGGGCAGGTCCAAGTGCAACAACATTCAGATTTTAGGTATTCCCGAGAAGGCCGAAGGCCCCTGCATGGAGCTTTTCTTGGAGCAGTGGCTGATGGACCTGTTCGATCAGCAATCCTTCTCTAAATTCTTTTCTATAGAGAGGGCCCACCGAATGCCCACGGGTAGACCAGTGCCCCGTGCTCCCCCGCGAACGGTGATAGCAAGACTATTGAACTATCGGGATCGAGACACGCTGCTGCACTTTGCACGTACCAAAGGCACGATCACCTTTAACGGATCCAAGATAGCCTTTTTCCCAGACTACACGCGGGAGGTCCAGAAAGCACGACAATCCTTTGAGAAACTTAAAAGGCAGTTGCAAGCGATGGGAGTCAAATACGGTCTCCTCTTCCCGGCGCAGCTGAAAATCTATCACAAGGGCACAACGGTCCACTTCAGCGACCCAAGGGAGGCCTGGCGCTGGGCAGAGCAGCATATCGAGGGAGACTGGTCGGCACCTCGAACCAACAGAGACAGAAATCCCAGGCCACCTGCACGACACCCACCGAAGCCGGACCAGCCACCCTCACCAAACCAACCGGCGGAAGCCGGGGACTGACTCTGGCGGGCCCCCCGCGGGGGGGTCTGATCCCACAAGCAGGTGTGAGACCGAACTGATACCACGGACTAAGCCGGGTGGTGCCACGAAACTGGTGTAACTCGTTTACGTCGTTAATATTGTGGCCAGCGGTGGCGTATCTCCATCGCACCTGGGAGAAGACTGCCGGGGCCCCCCCCTAACTTCTTTAGTTTTACCCTAAATGGGGGTTCTCAAGATTGACTCTATACCCTCTTTGAGTGTCAACCATGTTGGGGCTACAGGTACTTCGTGTTGGAGTGGAGTATGGGGAGGGGGAAGGAAGGGAAAGTTATAGGGAGTTCTTTGTTACCCTGGGAGCAATGCGTCAATGCAAACTCTAGGGTTTGTTGAGGTTCATGGGAAGACGAGGCCACAGATGGTCCAGACAGTACAATACCATTTACCCTGGGCAGGCACCGCAATACATCACCACTGATGGGGACACCTTCCTCGTGAATCACCCGCCCAATCTCTTAACCCGACTATCGGATGGCATCCATACAACCCCAGTCGATCCCGACTGAACGCCCCAAATCTTTTAAGGTACTCACCTGGAACGTAAATGGGATGGGCTCCGCGATTAAGCAACTACTTAGTAGACACTCCCCCGACGTGGCCCTGCTATCCGAAACACACCTTGCGGGATCAAACTGTGCCCATTTCCAACGCACAAACTACAGGACGGCCTTTCATGCGGGATACACAATGGGATCCAGGGGTACCCTCATTCTTGTACACAAGCACATTCCTTTTGCTATTCAGAGCCTGGAACAGGACCCTAGGGGCCGCTATGTGCTGATTCTGGGAATGCTTTGGGAGGAGA